>NW_008824053.1:2246931-2251916 GCF_000699105.1 Pygoscelis adeliae
GTAGTGAGGGGCCCAAAACTGAACACAGTATTCAAGGTGCGGCCGCACCAGTGCCGCGTTATGGGGCACGCTCACTTCCCTACTCCTGCTGGCCACACTAGTTCTGATACAGGCCAGGATGCTATTGGCCTTCTTGGCCACCTGGGCATATTGCCAGCTCATATTCAGCTGGCTGTCGACCAACACCCCCAGGTCTTTTCCCACCAGGCAGCTTTCCAGCCACTCTTCCCCAAGCCTGTAGCGCTGCATGGGGTTGTTGTGGCCGAAGTGCAGGACCCGGCACTTGGCCTTGTTGAACCTCATACAACTGGCCTTGGCCCATCGATCCAGCCTGTCCAGGTCCCCCTGCAGAGCCTTCCTACCCTCGAGCAGTTCAACACTCCTGCCCAACTTGGTGTTGTCTGCAAACTGACTGAGGGTGCACTTGATCCCCTCACCCAGATCTTTGATAGGGCCACCAGCAAGCACAGATCCTCATTCAATACAAATGCAATATTAATGCTTATGCTGCTACGAATTTGACTTTTTTCTCCCTATGTGACTCTTGAAAAGTGTATTTCCTATTTTGGAGGTAGTTTAGCTATGTGCAAGTGAAAGTTAAGAGTAAAATTGATCACATCTCACTAGAGCCCTTTAAAGGAAGGGTGCTAGTCTAAGCTAGTCATCAAATCTTGTTTCATTATTGTTGCAAGTGGTATCATCGGAGGCTGGTATTTCTTAGGATGGAATGAATGACATTTTCAGAGGATGATTCATCCAGCCCTAATGTAGTAGAGCTTAGTCACCTACTGGAGTTGTCTCTCTGTGAACTACATACTAAGACCATATGAAAAACTTAGATTTGGTGCCTAACTTGTTTGAATCATACTGCAAGTGTTCTGGGCAAGCTCCTATTTCTGATTCTGTGCTGTGCTCCAACTGCTAGAAAATTATTTTTCTCTTGCATTATGTTGGTCCTACAAGCGTAATTTTTAGCAGTAAATGCCCTGGGCTTTAGGACTTAAATCACTGCATATCATTAAGCAATTTAATTAAACAATTAAAATGTCCTTTTAGTTATCTCTTAACAATATATGTTATTAAATACAAAGGAAGAGACCGTTGTATATTGGCAGAGTAAAGCCTGCATCAAATAACTAAGTATCATACGATGTTCTAAAGTTTGTATGCAAGTAAATCTCTCCCCTGCTGTTCGCCAAATTAGGGGGCTTTTCCTCATTTTCTTCCTGGATAAAGCCAGGAGGTCTCTAAAGATTTTAGTTCATTCTGTCTCTTCCCTGCTGCTGTGTCATTTACACAGATGCAATATTCCCTTTAGAAAGGGATGGTTTACTGTAGTAGTGTGGAGATGTAACAGGGCAACAGCCATGGGGTTACCAGCTGCTGTCACTCTGATAAAGCATGAAAGAGGTAAAAAGAAAGGTAAAAACACTGGGATGATTTGATATCAATTCTTATTTTTCTTCCCATTGAGAAGGCTTTGTTGGGTTGGCTTTGTTTCTTTACTGCCTTTTGCCATAGCAATGTTTTATAACTAGAAAATACCATAAAAAGTGGTGAGGTAAGCACATGAAAGGTTAGTGAATTCGGTTTGGAATTGGAAATATCTCCCTGTAATGAAGGTAATGATTTCAGAGTATTGCAAAACAGTGCAGCTAAGGTTTCCCTTTGTCTGCCCTGTCCTGCATTGTGTCTCCTGAGCTGATATTTCACTTAAAATTAGGCAGCAAATGAAAGAACAAGATAAATCTATGAGGACTATCAGGGGAACTCCTGCTCTGAGATCACTGGCACTATTCCCAAGAAAGTTAGTTTCAAAAACAGCCTGTCTGTCATCTGAGTTTCAACTGACAATTTTACCAATAGCCTTCTGAAACAAAAATTATTGGTTCTGGGCTTTTCTCTGCCATTCTGCTGTCATTGCATATCACTGATAGAACTGATTGCATATCAGCAGGGAATACTGTGATTGCAGAATATATTTAGCTGGCTGCATTAGTCACTGGGGATTGTGTTCTTGTGCTTCTATTTGTTTGATTTAATACACGTTTGCATAGTCAACCGTGCAGCCAATAAACGTGATGTTCATTATAATAAAAAGCATAGCTCTGGTTTTACTTGATCAGCTAACTGCGTGTTCATGAAGGCAAGCCACTGGTGCGCAGGCCATGCTTATGAAGTACGTCTGCAACAATTTGGAGTTTAAGAGTATTAAAATAAAGCAATATTTCGTATTATTTTCTTTTTGCTTTTGTAATATGCTAAGCATCTTGTGGAGCTTGCACCTGCCTTACCTATGCATTCCTAAGCATTTCTACCCTTCGTTATTATACCAAATAGTAGTCTACATAGCGCAGTAGTCAACTTCTATGAAGAGAACAGTAGCAAGCGTCAAGGGCATGTATGTTTTTCAACTGGCGCAAGTCAGACAGAAGCTAATCCAGATTTTAAGTTAACTTTATCAGCTGCAAAGAAGCCAAGCTTTTCAGACTTGTTCTAAGGAAAAAAATATTCTTCCAAATGGGAGAAGAGGAAGAAGGGGCTGAGAAAGGATGACAGTGCCAGAGCAGGCCTTACCTGTATAACATTCAGTTCATCGTTATTTTCAGAAACAGTCATAAGTCTACAGAGCTTTCAAAGAAAAAAGTCACTGAAATTTTTATATATCTTCTGCTTTAAAGTTTTTTGGCATCTGGTCATCTACTCTGTAGTTGAGCCCCTTGCTATTCAACAAGGTGACCTGACTACTTTTCTCACCTAATGATCTTTACTCTAAAAACTGGAGGTTGGCGAAGGGAATAATTAATTCCCTTAATTCCTCAGTGAAGCATCAAGTTGACAATCAATCAATTTGCCTATGTAGCACCGTTGTTTTTTTGGAATGACAAACAGAGCCTGACATTTTCATGTTTTAGTTTTTTTCATCAGTGACCTGAGCCGACTCAGATCACTCTGAGCTGACTCTGAGTTGACTACCAATGAAGCTGACTCTAAAACTCCTCTTTGACTTAAATCCTGTATTCTCTGGTTTGTAACTCTAGCAAATGGCCAGTCTACCTGTAGTATTTGAAGCACGGGCACTAGATTGAGCCAAATAATACAAGTGAATATTGTATCTAACAGATTTATTCTGGCCTGTGGCACACCATGTTTTTAAATGATTGGAAGCTACATATTGGAGCCTAAATAGTGTCACTGTTGTAGAGTAAGAGAAAAGCATAAAGGCAAAATCTCTTCATTGTAATGCCCCTTAATAATTCCTTTAATAGTCTTATGCTTCATTTAATGGCAGCCAATATATACTTGCCAGTGTTTGTGTATCAGCAGAAAAGACCGAGCACTCAGGATGCAGATGTATTCCTGTACCACCAGAAATGTTATTAATTTTGTCTAGCCTTAACGAGAGAAGGCCAAGGGCACTTCTTACTATTGTTTACATCTACTGCATGGTGGGGTGTAGAGAAGGGAGAGTCAGATTCTTCTCTCCAGGTTCCCAGTGACAGGAGGAGAGGCAGCAGGCCCAGGATGGAACACAGAAAATTCTAGCTTAATATAAGGAAAAAATGTTTTACATGTCAGTGGTTGGACACTGGCACAGGTTGTCTAGAGTGGCTGTGGAATCTCCATCCTTCGAGATGCTTGACAGTGGACTGGACCGAGCAACCTGATCTAATGGGACCTGTGTTGAGCAGGTGGTTGGACTATGCGACCTATGGAGATTCTTTCCAAAATCTATGATTCAAAATCCTTCAGAGATTTTGATAGTAGCTTCAAAAAAGTTTTGTAAAACCAAGGACTTTTTATGTTCCTATATTTCTATATGCAATAGCTCCATTGGTATATCTATAAATAGAAGTTAGCTTGTAATAGCAAAATGCAGGAGTATTTTATTAGCTGGTTACTGGAAAAAGGTTGATTACCCCCAATGCCAATTTTTGAAAGAAATATGCCACCAGTGTTTCTCTGGGGCATCCACTCAAGCAGAGCTGAAGAGCTGAGTCTAGTGCTCATTGCAGTCCTGCTACTGACTTTGGTCTTCGGATCAGGCCTTAGATCCTAACAATGGGGGTACTTGCGTGCATGCTCCAGGGCGAAATTAAAATTTTTATGTGTGTGGTAATGGATATTGGACCACGCTAAAGAAATGGGGAAAATAAACTCTGTGCTAGGCAGAATTCACCACAAGATGTCTCATGTCTCACTATGTATTTTTCACAAAGGTAGGGAGCTATCCAGCTAAGTCTGGTGAGTGCAACGCGAATGGCATGATTTAGATTCTTCTGGGGAGTGTGTTAAGAAGACATAAAAATAGACTGGATGTGGAATCCAGGCGTGAGGAGTGTGTTCTTCAAGGGCTGAGTAAAAATAAATGCACGGAGACTTAACATCACTGAATATGAACAAAATTCTCCAGAAAGGGGAGCAAAACGAACAGTTAAAGCCAAAGTACACCACTAGAAGAACGATTACACGTTATAAAACAGGGCGATCAAATCTCATTTGTTATTTCTAACAGCCTTTACTAAGCCAGCCAAGAGGAGTCTTTAAGGCTAAGGTGTCGCTTTGAAGACTGTTTCCCGTCCATATAACGTTTTGGGGCGGGGGGGAGAACCTTTAAGTAACTTTTTATCTTTTTATCTGCTGGCTTTGGGAATCCAGACTAGAGCCCGCACACGGGTGAATCTGTACAAGCATTGGGCACAGCCGTCTATTCTTAAGTGTATGTCTATGTGCTATACATGTATTTTTAAGTGGAACTCTTTTGTGTTCATGTCCGTGTGATTTCTCCCAGCACTGGAGCAGACTCTCCTCTTACTCTGGGATGTTACTTGGGTGAGGATAGCTTCCTGTCCAGCTACCCATTTTCTTTATAGCTGTTCATCGAAAGCTTTAAATGTTAATTGCTTTAATAGCTAGCCATACACAAAAGACTACCTATTCCCATTTTGAGGCCTTCACCACCCCAGTAAATAGCGGCGACCCGT
>NW_008824053.1:2253025-2259475 GCF_000699105.1 Pygoscelis adeliae
GTAACCGCTGGCGCCCGTATTGCCAGCCCCGTTCGACTCCTTTTGGTAAAAACAACCTTTTATTTTTCGAGACGCGTGTCGGTCGCGGGTGGGTGGGCTACCTGAGGGGAACCCGTTTGTTAGCAACCACTTGCTGATATTTCACCCGGTGGTAATTGGAAAACCCCTCTGGTCGGTTTATTTTTTTGAAAGTAAACTGATACGTGCGAGGAACAGGGAGCAGTTCTGCTTGATTTGGTTGTCTCCGTATGTCACAGTTACTGATGTGTGTGCAAACGAAACCTGTGTGTCTCTAATTGAAGATGATCTTCTGCCAATCAGGTTTAAATAGGTGTATCTAAAATGAGGCTTACTTCATTGATTTTCTTTGGGTTTTTGGGAAAACAGCTGAGAGGGAAAAGCAGTGAGATGTCTTCCCTTCAAGTTGTTGAATGTACTGTTTGTGTTGTCGGATGACAAGGGCATTAGCATCACTTAATAATCCCTGACCGTACTGTGGAGCAAAGACTGAGAGGGAATGAGATGGGGGAATTTAACCATCGGGGATGGATTGTATATAGACTCATGAGGTGCATGCACGGTTACACATACAGAAACTCCTTGTAAAGAGTTTATTTTAATTAGCTGTGAACATTAGAATAAAATAAATAGCAATAAGAAGAGGCCTCTTAAGATAGGACTTTGTCCTTTTTTTCTAGGGATTGAACTACATCATTTGGCAAAACATGTTACGTAGCCTGTTGGTTTTGTTTTCCTTTTTATTTTAACATCAATTAGTTGACCCTTTTATTTACCGGTTTGTTTGTTTGTTTGTTTGCTCTTTTGAACCCCCAAATGCCGTTGAGATTTTAAAGGTGGGGTTTTTTTGTTGGTGGTGATGTTTTTCTGTTGTTTGCATGTGATGTTTGTTTTGCTTTTAATTAATCTTTTGTTTGGCTCAGGAAGTTATAAGGATTATGTCAGATATTCATGATGAGCATCTCTTTTTCCTAATCTGTGTCAGCAATATGGATTGGTAGTTTCCATTCATTTCCTGGGTGCTAGATGATTACGTCAGAGAAATCACCATGCCATTTTGGGTTGGCAGTCTTGTAATTAGCTTTGCTAAAAAGCTAATAATAGAACTTAATGATATTTAACTGTGCTTCCTCTCCCAGTCACCAGGCTCTCAGGCAAATGACATGCATTGGGAGGTCAGGGCATGGAAAACCACATTGCAGATGCCTGTGGTGCACTTTTTTTAATTTTTTTTTTTTTTATTTTATTAAATGGAGAATTCAGCCCCTGGGAATCTCATGACTTCAATAGCATTAAGTCTAATCGTTAACATTATTAAATAAAAGCAACATTTTTCAGGCTTCAGGCAGAATTCTGTTCTGATTCTCCTTGGGCAATCCTCCCGGGCTTAGTGTTTACACGGGATAGCTCTTGCTCAGTTGTGCAGGATATGGACATTGCCTTTGCTTGTTCTTTTCATTGAAAGAAGTGGTGAAAGTAATATTTCTTCACCAAAGCAACTTGTATGCTTTTAGCAGTAGCTGAACTTCCTTACCGGGATTTCAGAGATGAATTAGATTCTCTTCTATTTCATTTGTTTCTCACCTATGACAGTTTGAACATAAATGTTCTGTGTAATTTTTGTTTTTTCTATAAATGAACTACAAAAATGAATAGCATAACAAAGTTGTATTTCTGCCTGTAAAGATATAAATGTAGACCAGTGGAGGAAATGGATTTCTATGAATGAAATTGTATTTTTTTTTCAAACTCATTATCATCAAGGAATATAGTTTATTAAATACTATGATTTGTGAGAGTTTTTTAAAAAAAAAATTCCTCTTTTTTTTTTTTTCTTTCTGTTAGTTTGGTGTGTGGGGTTAATGCTGTATCTGGAGTTTTGAGATAGAGCAACAAAGAGTCTTTACCTTGGTGTTCAGGGTAACTTTTTCTTTGAGGGATGGGGCTTGTTGAATTGGAGCTATAGAGTGCTTCAAGGTAACCCAGGTTGTCTTAATGTGACTCAATCAATGGCTCTATTGCATTGAGGTTTAATGAAGTTGCTTTAAAATCAGAGAATAAATGAGTTTTTCCAGTGACTTTCCTCTTTCCACCTGCCTGCTATTAAAAAACTGAAAAAGTAAAGTACCGGCAGCTGGATTTGTCTTGATGAGCACCTCATCAGCAATGGGTCTCTTGCTGCTGTGAGGCTGTCACATGGCTGCTCATCCAAAACTCCTGTGCCACATCAGAGCTGCAGTAGCAGACCTGAGTGCCAAGCCATGCGGTAGAGCTGAGTGTCTGGTCACAGGGCAGCAACATGCATCTGTTGAGACGTAAATAATGAGCGGGGTCATTTGTCAGGGATGTACCTGTGAGTGCTACGTTAATCCTGGAAACTTTCAGGTTAGTCGTTACAATGCTACTTCCTGCTAATGCGTTCCTGCAGCCCTAGTGCAGCGTTGCTGCCATGCTTCCATTCCTGAGTCCGTCTGCTTCCCCATCCCGCCTGCCCCCGTGCCATCCGAGGGCAGATGCAGCTGGCTGTCAGGTCACAGGTCCTCAGGAGTCTCATCTGGGAAATGGAGTCCTGGAGCAGAAGCAGAGGCTGCTTGCTCTACTGTAATGCTTGACTTGCAGGTGCTCTGGTACGGGAAAGGGAAACTGTGACTGAAGGAAGGGGGTTTTGTACTCTGGGACTTACTGGATTTGTATATCTACAGTCTTCTGTCAAGTATTTACAAAGTATTAACCAAGTATTTGGTCAGCCCTGAAGTGGTCAGGCAGTTGGACTAGATGATCGTGGTAGGGCCCTTCCAGCTGAACTATTCTATTCTACAATATCTCCTAGGTCATGTAGGAGCTAGTAAGAAGTCAAATTGTTGTGCCGTTCACTTCAACAGTAATCAATTTATTGTCTGCTGATAGACATATCTGCTTGAAGTCCCTGCAACTTCAGAGTTGCCCAGAGAAGTTGTGGATGCCCCCTCCCTGGAAGTGTTCAAGGCCAGGCTGGATGGGGCTTTGAGCAACCTGGTCTAGTGGGGTGTTCCTGCCCGTGGCAGGGGGCGTGGAACTACACGGTATTTAAAGTCCCTTCCAACCCAAACCGTTCCGTGATTCATTGGTATAACAGCAGTTGTAGGAAACCTGTAGAGGAGTCCAGCAGCCATTCTGTAGGATGAGAAGAGCTTCTTCCTTTCCCTTTTTCCAGTTGGTTTTCCAGCTTTTATGCAGGTTCCATGAAATGGAGCAGGATACATTACAACGTTGGTTTTCTGTATTCTATGGGTTATCTCTAAAGGGCGTGCGCACTGTTCCTTATCTGTTAAATCTGTAGTTTATGAGTTCTTCCACTGGAGAATTTTGAGGGCCCAAATGTTTGAGTTTGTTTTGTTTTTAAAAAAGGCTGAAAACAACTGCAGCTTAACATATAACAAAATATATGGTCCATTCCAATGTTAGACTATTATTTGTGGAAGGTCTCCTGAGTCATACCTTTAGGCACGGGTAAAGTAATGCCTTGAGTGAGTAGATGTGTTTGCCTAAGGAGCATTAGGCAGACTAACAGTAAAATGTTCTACAAAACGTAGATGAGGTTGAAATTGCAATCAGAAGAATGTGAAAGCCCTAAGTATGAGATTCTGTGATGGAAGAATGAGACTCCCGCAGAGGCATTGCCCCTGCGGGCTCCCTTCCTCCCATTTGTCTTCATGAGTCAGGGTTGAAAGAGTACTGCTGGCTCTGCACTCCCGTCCTTTTACTGGCCGTAGCACTAATATCCAGAAGTCTCTGGTGTACTGAGGAATTCTCAATACACTTTTTCTTTTTTTTTTTTCCTTTTTTTAAATTTTTTTTTTAATCTTTAAGTCAAATGTGAAGGTGATGAGCAATATGCTCTTGATTTGAGTCTATTCAAATACATAATAAGCATAAAAGTGCTAGTTGAGAGCTCAGTGCTATTTAAGCCATTTCCCAAAGTGCCAGTTCTTGCTCAGTGGGCTGGTTGCTTTTTTAGACTTGTTATGACAGATGTAGCTTGGGAAATAGATGTCAGTCTAATCCTTTAGCTTCCAGCAGAAATGATTTGTAGAACTGTGAGGCTAGTTTCTCATGTTTTCAGAATCTATAGAGTGATCAGTTCCGCATTATTTCTTTCTGGTGGATCTTAATAATTTTGACCTCTCTAAAATACTAATAACTGCGCTCAAGGATTCTTTTAATGAGTCTGCACGCTAATATGGATTCCTTAAAATGTCAAAACTGTTTGAGCAGTAATTGGTGTAAAACTCAATGTATTGGACCTAAGATGTATGCTGACTGTTGTAGAAAAGCCAGGAGGAGATAATGACACACTTTCATTAAGATGTGTAAACAGTTTTATTATGCAAATGTTGTTTGTTTTTATTTCCAAGTAACAAGCGGATGATTACAGTACTTATTCATAAAATATTCACTGTTCTATTTGCCTAGATGAATTCCTAGCATATTTGTATTTTCTCTGTAAACCAATTAAAGACTAATTTGTTTTAGGATAATTCTCTTAATATCATCATTGAAAAAATATCTGCCATTCAGGCATGAAGTATTGTATTCTATTTTTTTTTTTTAGTAGACTGGATGAATCTTTAAATTGGCACATCCCAAACAAGGAATGGATGTAAAAAATCAGGCATTCTGCCTTCAGCTAAGCTTTAGTCAGTAACTTTCTCCTTTCTGCTCATTTGAGGAAGGAATTTTGAAACCTGGCAAAAAAGACTGTAAAGTGAGAGATGCAACATCATTGTTCATGTATCAAATTTACTGTATGCTGATGCTTTAAGAAAAACCAAGATAATTCTGTGAATAATGAGAAAGAGAAGCTACCTTTCGAAGGATCAGCACAGATTTCCTAAGTCTCCTTCTTCTTCAGTGTCTTTGCTGATCTCTTAGCAGTTCCAGGTCTGAGCAGTTCAAGAGTAGTTCAAGGATACGCAGAGACCTGAAGGAGATGCACCGCTTGTTTCTGGCACATAGATCTAGCTGATGTGATTGGGCATGCTCCTGTCTCACTCTTCCTTTTTGAACCTGCTAGTCCCTATTTTCCTTCTGACACCTATGATTCCGTGTGCTGTGGCATCAGGGACTGATCGGGTTTTATCAGGCTGAGTTTTCAAAATGCTCTTGTCAGAGTAGCTTTTAGTTAACCTGTAGTTCACTGAAACTATTCTACTCTGGTATAACTTAGTGCCGTACATGAAAAAGGGTGCTGGATTGTGATCCATTTCTGGGACATCAAAATATTCTGTTATCTGTTTGTTATAACTTCAGGAAAAACACAATTTAGAATTAAAGCTCTGAAAAAGAAATATTTCCGGAAATGCCCTCTGTGAATTTGTTGTGCCAGGAATCTGTACATTGACCTCATACCTGAGAACTCTAGATGCTTTTCGTTCCTGACCTTAGTCAGAAAAAAGCACTACCTTCACAAAAGTTTCTTCCATCTATTTTAGGCGGATTATTTTTCTACTTCATGGCTGGTACCAAGTCGCTTTAGCTTCTGTGGACACTTTGATACTATTGGAAAAAACTAAAGTGCAGGGGCAGAATCCAACAGACACTTCTGCTCTGCTACTCGAAGTAGAAGTGGCCTCTATGCATCCTGAAGGAGGCTGAGCTGTTTTGCCACGTCTGCCAGAAAGAAATCGAGGAAACTTGATAAATAATGCAAGGAGGCACAGTTGCCAGCAGCTCTGTGTTACAGGGCAAAAAAATTCTAAGAATATGTAGTGAGGTATTCAATTGTTCATTTTTATGTACATCTTCTAGAGCAAGTTAGAGGAATCACCCAGCAAAGTGTTCAGTCTGTCCTGGTGCTCTTTTTCAGAAGCAATAAGCTTTTTTGCTAGGTAGGTAGCTGCATTATTTGAACACCTCCCAGTGGTGTTTTTGAAATGACAGTGGTAATGCAGCGGAAGATTAGAATTGTACATCCAGACTCATATGAATTGGGTAGGCTAAACTTAGCCTCTGAAATCAGATGGAAATGGTTTTACTTGTATGAGAAACTCTCTTTAGCTTCTTGATATATGACCTATTTCAATAATCCTGGAATATCTTTGATTAGCTAAAGCTTATTTATGTGTCCTTTTCTTGTTGGCACATTTGACAGCTGTTAAGCCTTTACATGAAGGAGGAATTACCAGAATACTTTGTTTACTCTGTGATCACGTTGTTCTTGAAGGGCCCATTTGGTCTCTGTCTTCATAGTTCTGTTTCAACCTGTGTGCACAGCTGTAACTTCTTTTCCTTGATAGTTCTCTTCTTTCATTCTCACATTTGGGGGGGGCGGGGGGAAGACATGTAAAACTTACTGCTTTTTTGTTTGTTTTTTTTTAATGTGCAAATGCTGGGGACTTCAGAAAGCCACTTTTTTGGGAGGGGGGAATGCCAGCAGGAGATGTTAAAGCTAAG
>NW_008824053.1:2259611-2278964 GCF_000699105.1 Pygoscelis adeliae
TTTTCAACTTTACTTAAGAATAAAAAATAAATCACACTGTTAAGGTCTGCGGTAACTTTGTGTACCAGATGTCAGTATTGGCCTGTTGGGACACATAGCAAGACAAATACATGGTTTGATAGTCTGATGCTGTTTTTATCCCAGCATAAAACCACTAATCCAACAGAGCTGTAACCAGGAGAAACAATAAAAGATTCAGAACCATTGTGGGTTTTCTTGGGAATTCTTCTTTGTCTGTCTGTCTGCCTCTTGTGCTGTGGTGGCTTACATGAACAGTGCCTCCAGAAGTTATGTTTGTACTTCCAATTGAATGTATAATTGCTGCTGTGCTTGCTATGCATGCTGTTTACAGTCACTAACGACGTCGAGGCCATATGCTTCATCTCTCGATGGGCTCTGTGGAAATAAAGTGGCAAGCAGATGTGAACAAGGCGGACAGGGTTCTGTTTGCAGCAGCTGAATGCCTGCTTGTCCTATAAACGGTGCGCTTATGTTTAAGTGAGAAATTGTTAATCCAACTAATCCTGTGCGGTTAGGCAATTTGTATGGGTTGTTTGGAATCTAAGATAGTAGGCTTGAAGTAATAATCAGTTTCTGAACCAAACAATTCTTGCTCATTGTACATCATGCAGGATTGAGGAGATGGGTGTCCATATGATACATAATAAATGACAGCCAAAGTAGGATTGTAAGTAGCTTTAGCTGTGTTTTTTAGCTTTAGAAGCAGTGTGATGTTTAAAAAGCTTTACAATGCTCTTGCGGCATCTCTCAGATACATTGAAGTGAGTGATGGCCCAGCTTTCATCATGAATGGTTCTTATTTAGCTGAGGTGTGGTACCTCATAGATTGCAAATAAAAAGCCTAGCTGAAGTAGGTATACCACATCTCCAGCACTTCAGAAAACACGTACAGGTGACATGCTGTTTTTATGAGGAATATCCATTGTAAACATGCTAGTCCTTAATATTCACGCATAGTACAGTGAACATGGTATTGGAGAGGGACTAGGAAAGCAAAAGTTATCAGCGCTTGCTATCTCTGATCAGCAGCCTGGTTTTGCTAAGATCACTTCCATTCACCTGCAGGTGGGAATATGTTTATTTGCAGGGTAAAGCACTAAGAAATCTGCAGTAGAAAAATTACTGTATATATTAAGATTTTTTTTTTAATCTGCTGTTAAACTAATAAACTGTTCAGTACCGCTTCAAAATTGACTCTCAATCCTGGATGCCATTTCCTGGGGTACAAGGCACCATAAATAAAACCCTCTGGTTATACTGGGTGAAAACTCGGTAGGCTGTGGATTCCACTTCTGCTTACCATTCTGGACAACATACACTGTTACCTGTAATTTTGCATGTATTGTATAAATGTATCATAATTATCCATTGTATAATTATTATACATTATATATTTACATGAAAATGTCATTAACCTTATATACTTATTAATGTCCAACCAATTACAAATGCAATATAGCTATGTTTTAAGGACTTTCTTCTTTACAAATAGTATTTTTCCTTCTCTGCTGATATTACTTCTTGCCTATCATCCGTGTCGGGTTAAGGAGTATGTATGAAGGCATTCATTCCTAAACTAGAGTTTTTTGTTTTCTAAATAATAAATAAATAAATAAAAAGCTATCAAGAACAGAAGTCAGCCCAACAGTATCCTGCTGTTCTGATTCTTTTTTCTTTCTCTACACAATATTTTGAAACACCCATTGTTTTAGGCTGGTAGGTTTCATGCTGTCTCTAAAAGGGATCTGAGTCATACTTTTTTTTCTTTGTCATTCAAACTCTGAATAATATTATGAGGACTTTCTTTGGTCAATTTGTAGTTTGCCTCTTTATAAATCAAGTATTAAATATTAGAATCAGTAAGTGGAATTTGGCTTCCCAGTAGAGTTATTTTGGGTAGTAATAGGGATTTCTGTGACCTGTCCATAGCAATTTAGGGCTCAGACATGACTGAATTAATTCTGCTTCAAGATTTGTTAATCACGGGTCAGCTGAGCTGCGGTAACCAAGCACGTGCAACTTGCAGCCTGTGGGGAGCAGAAGGTGAAGTATTTGAGCTTGACCTGCTTTGATTAAGACTTAGGCCAATGCATGTTGCCTTTTTGGACTTTACAGAGTGGGTGCACAGACCGTCCATAACATGGCTCTGCTGACAAGCGGGGACTTCATACGGTCAAACTGCCTCTGGCTGATGTCTGCAGTCTGACCTCCCCATTCGCAGAAGTGCATGGCTCTCCCCATAAGTTCATCTCTGTGCAGAGCAACGTGTGGACATGCCCGAGTTTCAGCGCATACTTAATTGTTGATCATACTTACACAGGTTGAGCTCGGCGTCCAGAGCCTCTCCACTGCTCGGTTTCTGCCTTTCCTGTTCCTATGGGGGATGTCCTTGGACCTGTTGGGGCGTATCTGGCCTCTGCCATGAGGCCAGGCTTGAGGCTGCTGCCATCGTGCATTCAGACTGCACAGACATGAGCCTGAGCGCCCGAGAGGCCTGAGGGAGGAATGAGGAGCTTGCGCTGCATCATACTTCAGGCCGCTAGCATGCTCACGTGAACGGTGGTGAGGACAGTCTGGCTGTTACGATGGTCCTCTTTGCCAAGTGCTCACGCTTGACTGAAGTCAGCGCTTCAGTCAGTCACGGGGACTCTTTCCAGAGCATTTAGCAAAGGCAGATGAGATTTGTGGGCGGGCTGACCCTGGGGTAAGTAAGTAGTTCACGGACATCTGCAGCTGGCAGAATGAATGTACGGAGGCGAGTTGTGAGCTCTGTCAGGCTTTGCCTTGATAAAGGGATGTGGCCACCCAAGTAGGATGTACATGTAGCCTTTACTGCCTTGCTGTCAAGTGGTAGTTGTGAAACTAGGCTTCTCAGTAAAGCACTAAGAGATTTGTGCATGAAAAGAATTATACAAGAGCTAGGTATGTACTAATTGTTAATTCATTATCTTGGTATTGGTGGGGTTTAATCATGTGCTTTGGTGCTACTTGAAGTAGTAAGTCTTTCCTGAGATGGAATAGTGTATGTGAATCAAGTGTGGTGCTGATAGAATCTTTTTATGGAACTGCATTCATTTTAGGAGTCAGTATTGCAGTTTTACTTGGTATTTCTTTTGTTTATGAATTGATTGTGATTGTTGTGTGGTTAGAAGTAAAGGAAATCATAAACCAGAGACTATTTCTTTAAAAAACTCAATATATTTACATAGGTGAGTGTGTATGCACAATGTGCTGCCAGAAGATAGTCATGTTTACATGGTTGATTTGTATCCATAGTTTAGTTCACATGTGTGTTTAACCTTGAACGCCGATGGCAAAAAAGTAATGCCTGAAAGAATTAGTTCACCATACCAGAATACTTAAAAAGGTTGTTATATCACCGAATGTGTGAAAGCACCTTTCAGCACAGCATACTTAGAACTTCTCTTTCTAGTAATAACTTAAGTTGCTCAAATAATGAGAGATTACATCCAACACTGGTTAAAAACACAATATATGTTCATACATTTACATAACACTTTTGTATTTTATGTAATACCCCTTTATTGTCTTCCTAGAGAAGACCAAATGCCAGCTCTTAGAAAGTCTGCCCTGAAGACAGCCAATGTCAAAGCTTCACAAGATCTAAAATTTTTAAATAGACTCGTTCATCCTTAAAACACTTCTCTCACCACTTGAGCTTTTTTGAAGATATTTGATAAAGCCAGCAACATGTATACTATTATTTTACAGTTCTATGCAAAGGAGGTGGTCCTTGTTAAGGGAAACCCTTATGCCCTATTTTATGAGTGGAAGGAGATAGTCACATATCGAAGAAGAGTAGCTGGGCTTACTTTGGCCTATAGACTTTGCAATTAGTTTTCAGAATACCATTGCATGCCTAAAAGAGCTGTTTTTATGCTCTGCTGTCTTCACAGCAAAGTATACAATCTCCCCTCTGTCTTGTAGGCATTTCCTGTACTAGGAATTTTTTGCTAAAATTTCCCACTCTTGCTGCTCCTGTTTCAGCTCATTGGTTGCTGTGCTAATGAGGGCACTTGGGACTTCCTCTTAATTCAAGCACTGCATTGTGTAAACTCCTAAACAGGGTCAGACAACATAGTGTTGCCAGCTGCACATCTGCAGCCATCTGGATTTGTGGCAGGAGCAGTAAAATAGGCATTGTGTAGCAGAGTTGAAAGAGTGACAAGAGCGGTGCAAATCATATTTGCAGAAAACCATAAAGTAAATGCCCCGTATTTGATCTACAGGATATACAGCATCATTATTGAAACGGTCTTTCTACATGTATATGTATCAAATAAAGACAAATGGGATGTGCTACTGCTGTGCAATGTTCTGTGAAAAAGCTTGCTGGCTAATTCACTACCATTGCATTGTTAAGAGAAGAGGTAAGTAATTATTAAAACTTCTGATGCTCATAAACAGTTCTCTGCTCCCAATTCCATGCCTTCATTAAGATTCTGTTTCTAATAAAAATCACTTCAGTATATTAATTTATTGTAATAACATTCTTAAGGAGAAATAATTGCAGACTGTGAAATTACAGCTTTCAAGTCTGAGGAAAGAGATGCAGGTGAATGGTCACCCATTGTTTTGTACCTGGGCTTACTAGTTGCTTGGGGCATGTCTGGAAGAGGGACTTCTGATCTCTTTTTCTTTCTGATCCTTTCTCACTGACCAGCATCTCTAGTGACCGTTCCGGGAATAACATCGTGGGTCTGCCTGAAGTTCGTGAGGCTTTGGAAGTTAGCTTTGGTAGAGCCACGGTTTCATTCGCTTTGACTGTATCGCTGAAGTGTCAATACAAGTTGCAGTCTTTACTTTTCTTTGAAAGCTTTTATTTGGTCATTTGTTTCCTGGCTTTCACAGGCACTGGAAATGTGGATTAATACTGTCAGGGTTTGTTACTCAGTAGTTTTACTGCTGGTTTTATGCTGAATGTACATATTACGCACAAGTAACCCCGATGTGAGGCAGCTCAGAATAAAGTCATAGTTCTAGATCAGATGCTTCTCATGCAATAGCTTTTAAAGTGTTTTTAACTAATTTTTAATGATACCTGGATCCTTTGCAGTAATGCTTACAATGTGAAGACTATAAAGTATTATACGTAAGAATAATGACTTTAAGGTAGTACGCTCAGGAGTGGGCATTACAGTTTTGGACTTTTCTTTCTGATTTATCTGACCTGTTAAACCTCTTTCCCAAATATTTAGTACTACTCCCTTGTAAAATTGGCTTGGCTTCTTAGTTTTTTTTAGTATCTTCTTGGGATGGCATTCATAGCTCAGATCCATTTCCCCACTTTGACTGAAGTATTGCTCTTAATCTAGAGTGCCACAGGTTTTCACGGCTAATCCAGCCCCTGTTGAATTTAGTGGGGATGTTACCTTTGATTTCAACTGGAAAAAGATAATGACCTTGATGTATGTGGTGGGTTGGCAATTATACTGTAGCCTAAGATAATTGTAAAGGAAGAGATGCTTATACAGGGGCCATTATAATAGGAGTGGAGCTAGTTATGTGCTTTCAAAGAAAGCTATTTTATTGTGAAGGTAATTTTTAATAAAAAAGTGTAGAATTGTTTTATTGAGTTGTCTACTTAAATTTATCATTATGAATCAAATACTAATTGACAGTAACAAACATAAGTAAAAAGCAATTATGTGTGTATGTTTTGCAGACACATATTTTGCCACAAAAATCCAGAAAACAATTTTTGTGGAATCTTAGAGGTATTAATCATACGTGCAGCCTGTTTTTCTCATAGTTATATTAAAACACAGGGTGCTTATACTGTCATAGTGTTTGGTCCTTCAGTTTCAGTTGTTTGATGACGATGGCATTTCAGTGAAAGTGGCTTTCCTTGGACTGATCTCAGGAATAATCTATCTGCAAAATGTGGCTGGCCTTGAGTAGAAGTGAGATAGAAGTAAGACAGTGTGAAAAGCAGGAAATTCAGATATTCTCCTTCCTCTGAGCCTCTGAGAACAGTTGGCTCCAGTCATATACTGACTGTAAAACCACTGCTTTGTGACCAGAATCTTTAAGAGATGCCTTTTATGTGATCAGTTTTTATTCAAACAGGGATGAAAGACCGTTTATGTTGAATTTTGCAATTGAATGTTCATCCTGGGTAGAAGAGTGCAGTTGTGTAGATCACCTAAGGTTTAAAGCATAAAGTAACACCGCTGTTGGAAATGATTGTTGGTATGGGTATCATAAGCATTGGTATTGTGCTCATCGAGGAATAATGTTTTCAACATGCACAGAAGGGTTAAGAAACCAATCTCCCTCAACAGACAGAACAAAGTACTGTTTTCTTGGACAGGCAAGAAACAAAGGGGTTTACCGAGGCCAGGCCATAAGGAACCACAACCTTTTTCACGTGTATCACTTGAAGCCCAGTAGAAGACTTCCTTGATAGAGCTGAGTGCAGGGCTGAACACGCTGTATGGAATTCATCTTCTAAGAAGGAAGATAAATGGTAGGGCTTTGAACATTTTGTTTTCCCTTTGCAAATATTATGGTATTTTAAAGGTTGAAGCTAAGCACCTGAAAAAAAAAAAAAAAAAAGATGTAAAGTTCTTTTTCAAAATCCCTAATGAAATAATTAGATGTAACAACAACCTTTTTCAAGTATCATTCAGAGATCAGGAGACTAAAATTAGTTGATCTCTGGTCGTATTACAACCCATCTTCCTAATGAGGTGTGTTTGTAGAGTGAAGTGTGGAGCTTGGAAAGGAGCTTGGAAACTTTGGATAATGGCATCCTCGTTTTTATAAAAAGAAAATGAGAACAACTTAAAACCTGTATGAATTCCCTATTATAAGAACCTTGTCTGGAATATTTCAGCCTGAAGTAACTTCACCTTTTGAAATTTGGATTGATGCTTTTAGAAGGCAGTTTTGAATTCTTTTCTCTTCCCCCTCACCATTTTCAGATCAAAATTACTAGTTTTTTCAGATGTTGAGAATTTTCTCTAGATTAATTTCCCCCCCCCCCCCTAGCTTTTGGGTGTTATTTTTTAAAAATCAGAAAAGCTGGGTGCAGGAGCAAGGGTTCTCACGGAAGTCTGTTATCTACTACCTCTTGGAATGTGTTCACCAAGAATACTTGTCTCAGTATTGTGAAACTCTGCCAGCAGTTAGATAGTTTTGGAGCCAGGTGCCGGACACTTATTTGGCCCCCAGACTGCCACGTTAGCACTGCTGAGCTTGTTTTCCTAGTGTCCTGGCCATTTCTAATCCCCTGGAGAACTGCAGTGCAGAGCAGCTGGATGCTCTTCATCTCACAGCGACATAAAAGGTTTGGCAGACGTGAGTGGGGGGTGCAACGCCAAGCGCAGTGGGTAAAGCGGGCTGAGTGCGGAGCGAATGTTCCCGTCAAGGCGGAGCCCGGCAGGGCCGGCGCACCCCGTGGGGCTGCTTGCTCGCCCCTTTGCTTCTGCCACGGAGCATCAAATGCAGGACCTGCCGTCAGGCGCCAAGACTTGCCCTCTGGCCCTCAGTGGTGATGGCACAAGGCCCTTTTCTTAGTTACGCTCAGAATAGCGGGGTCCTGGTAACTGTTTCTCAAAATGATCTTTTACGTAACCGAGCTTTGCTCCGCCGTTGTGTGATTCCAGCCCTGGTGACAGTGTGCTGCTGTGCAGCGGCTTTGCCTGTTGGATAACGTCGGCGTGCTCTAGAGGAGATGCCATTTGCGTACACGATCAATTGCTCAGTTAGGGGAAAAAAATAAAAAAAAGAAAAAGGGGGGGAAGGAAGCTTTTAGAGACACTGTACTTAAAAATATTTCATTTTTTTTCTGTCACATGTTAGTCATGAATGAAGATAATTCAGTGAATGATGAAGTTGTCCATGCCTCATGGGGTTCACTTGAAGCTCCCTGGTTATAAATGCCTGGTTATTATGTTCCTCTTGCTTTCGGATAGCAGTAAAGCCTTCGTGAAGGGAGCAACCTTTACCATTGTTATGTACTATGTACACAATGTATTGCAAGAGCAGTAAAGAATATTTGTCCCTATCAGAAGTAACGTTAGTGTTTAGTAGCATATAGCCATACTCTGCGCTACAGAGAACTAAGTAAAGCAGATCATATTTGACTATTTAGATATAATCTTATACTGCTATTTTTCTTTTGTAAATGACCATGACCAAATATATACCAAGAACTCTGTTAAAACTTTGATATTTTTCTCAAAAACTGGAGAGTACTTATTTTTAAAACAAAATTTACTGGGGAAAGCAAGCTGAGTATTTTTTTCCACATCTTTCTCTAGAAAAGCAATTTTCTTTTCGCATCTTTTCTCCAGACCTTCAGAAGCTGCTATGCAGTATGGTCCTATATCCCCATGCTGAATGCAAGGGGGGATATTTTGTATTTAATGAATAGCAGACAGATTTATCTAGAATTTATTTTTTCATTTTCCTCAAAACTACCGGTCATTTTTTACTACAGAAAATGTATGTCTGTGAAAATCAACGAGGGCATCTGCTGTCAGTTTAAGCAAGCAAGAAGCAATGAGAACAAGAAAAACAAAGAAAATGGCCTCAAGGGAAAGCTCTGCGTAATGAACTTGAAATTGCTACTGCTGGAAATACTGTTGCTGCTTTTCCTGCCAGGGCTGTCAACTCACACAGTGGAGAGTGGAGCTTATCTACAGCATCACTAAAGACCGAGGTTTATGCTGCTAGATTTTCCAAACTCTAGAGACCACTATGCTCTGTGGTATGTTTATGGCATTTTTAAAGGGGAAATAGGCCAGAAATAGCCCATGGTCTTGCTAAAAGTTAAGAAGAAAAGATAAAGAACAGGAACAACAAAGTCATATTTTTAAAAGAAACCTACCCCACACGTTTTAAGTGGGAACTCATGACTGAAATGAATGGGAAGGCCATGCAACTTAAGTGATAACAGTGTGCCTAGAGATACAGAGATAATCCCCAAGATTTTTAGCTCCAGTTCCCAGCTTCCCTTCCTCCCTGATAAGGAAGTATGAGGAAGTTCATTCTAGAGAGAAAAGCAGAGCTGTGGACTGCCCGAGATGCTCATTCCCCAAAGGGACAGTCCCTTGCCATGATACTTCTTGACGATGGTCTCACAGAAGCCTTGGTAGGGTTCAAGTCATGCCTAAATGAGAGAAATACAGTGACTGAAAAGAAGTCGGAAGAGAAATTACAATGCACGGTATTGTCAACTGTTCTTCTTAACTTGAGAAGTTCAGAGCATGGATGAATATTTAGTGGTCTTTTAAATGCAATAACTGCTTTTCAGTGTTACTCATCTATCTGAGTGGTTGCTGTAGCTACAGCATAACCCTGAGAACTGGCAGAGAGGGAATCGTGTATTCTACCACGTTCCCTGGCCGATATGAAATATTTTGTGAACATTTGTATACCCTAAAGTAGGTGTTAGCTGGAAGGATCTATGAATGCATAGACAGAAATTTCTTTCCTAATCCCAAATAGAGATTATCAACCTTAAATTTCAGGATGTCTTGTTTAAATGCATTAATATACCCTCAGATATCTTGTCATCGAAACGAATGTTTAATTCTTATTTGGATTCTGGGTTTTTATAGGAAGTTAAGTCACATATGAGAAGGTAGTCCATAAAATTAACCTCATTAGTATTTCAGAAGTGCAGATTTAAGGTCATTTATTTATATACGTGCTGGCTGTTGTAAACCATACGTGACACTAGGGGAAGTGTGTTTATGGAGTCAGTTTACTGGAAAATCAGCAAGGTCAGAGCTGCTCTAGCTCTAATATTTGGAATGAGTCAGGTTTGACATTTCAAGTTGAAGAAGAGCTCAGAATTTAGAACCAAGTTAAGAATATACTGGATGGATGATTTTGGGAAGGACAAATCAGATTTCTAAATTGACATGCAGTGCTAAAACTAGGAACAGCTTGCCTGGATTCAGAAAAATGACTAATACAGAAAAAACCTGAACTTATTTGCGAGGAAGGGAATCAGTGTAGGGAATGTCTGCTAAACGCTTTCAGTATCCTGTACAGAAAAGAAGGAAAGGGAGAGGTATTGGGTGGTTGGCAATAAATATATTACTATTACAAAAACACCATGAAAATCAATCAGCTAACAAATTAATCAGGAGCTAAGAGGTGAAACAAGAAGAAATATTAATTTTAATCTCCCCTGCCAAACTCTGTTCCTGATTGTTGAATGGGTTGTCACATTGCAGACAGGATACGATTGCCATGGAGATGGTTACGAGAACTTTTCCTGTAATTCAGATTTTGCTGGGTTAATATTTCTTTTCCATGCTTCCGTAAAAAGAAAGGATTATCTAAATGCTAGTTATGAAGTATGTATTAATATTAAATATTTTCATGTAGGGTGATTTTCATATTGTTCCTATTACACTTTATGTTGTGAAGCAGGACTAAGGGCCTTCCCTGAGGTTACAGAGGGAAGCTGTAGTAGAACAAGGACCTGATCACTGCCTGTCAGAGCTTAGGCCGATGCCCACAGGGCGATCATTCTTGCCTTGCTCCTTCTTGTAACAGTTATGTACACTGCATTTTTATCTAAGGACTGTGAAAATTATTTATATGTATGTTCTTTAGAATACTGGAAAGCCTGCACTTTGTATTGTTAGTCTTCAGGTGAAAATTGTCCTTTTCCTTATACTTTACATGCTGTAATTATATGTCAAAAGGTTTTCTCAGCCTTAGGGAAGGATGGCCTCCGCTTTTAACAGCTGTTAAAATATCTGTGAGCTAAGAATTTTAATATATATCATTCTTCAGGAAATCTGTACAGTGATCTAAAGTAGTATGACCCTGTTAGACAGAATAAGGTAAAAGATACTTCTAATGTCCTCACTTTTTTCATTGCAAATTGTATTTCTGAATTATATTATATATATTATATACCTGAACTTGTGTAGCTCTGTCCAAAAGTTTGTTGTCAGAGCTTTCAGATTCTCCATTGCAATCCTTCACTGTCAACTTTGGAATATTACAAAAATTTTTTGCACCAAGACTTAGCCAAGAAGTACACAAGTAATTCTGTTATATTAAATGTCATTTTTTGACTGGTTGCAACTCGCATATGCAGTGGAAGGGGCAGTGGCGGTCCCTGTGCCAGAGGGAATACAGAAATTGTTCCTTCCTGGAATATACCAGGCATGCAAATTACGGTAAAGGGCAAGAGGGAGATTGCCCTCCCTTTCCTCTACCCTGTAGAGCTGATTATTGCCAGTGGTGCCGGAGGGAAGAAGGGGAGGGAATTGCACTGGGAAACAGAATCTCTCCTGGGATTTACGGAGATTGAAAAAGATTTTCCTTCCATTTCTGAAACATCAATAGGCTGATTATTGAGATGAGCAGTGCTTATGCTGAAGGATGGAGGAAGGAGAACAGCTTTAGCTGCGCTGCCAGTACAGAAAAATACAGAACCTGTATTTATTGCCAAATTCCAGAAGGATTCTATCAAAGCCACAGAAGCGTAGAGATGAATGCCTGTTGTGCGCAATGGCATATCCCACTCTGATTACTTCTGAGGGTAGAGCACTAGGCCTAGTATAGCAAAAGTTTTGTCTTCAGCTGAGTTCTGCATCGTTCTGACCCTTGCACCTACGTACCCACTCTAAGAGTATTTTTGTTCAGCTAAGAACTTGAACACTGCTCTTGGAGCAAAGGGTTTTCTTCATCCAGGTCACCATCAAAGACAGGAAATGTAACAAGGAAAAATTGTCGCCGGCAGCAAGGGCCTAGATGCAGCTGATGAAGACAGGTTGCTGGAAGCGAGGATCTCCTTTCCTATAACTGAATGAGCAGTTCTCCCGTTTGCTAACCCCAGCTTCCCTACCAACCGAAAAGAAGAAACTATTCCTAGATCAGCGGATTCAGAGACTCTGCTCAGAGCTGGAGAGTTGAGCTTGCTGGCACACTTTCTCTTTGTGTTCTTGCAAAAGGTTGAGCACTGTATATCACAGATGCTTCCCTTCTGCTGGATTCTGCTTTTTCCTGGAGTTTGGAAATCTGCAATAATTTTACTGAAATCTATTGAGTTTGGCAAAAAAAAAAAAAAAATCAGTTAAATGCAGAATCTGACTGTGTTCAGGTTGCCTAGTCCTTGATGTTTCATTATTCCAGGGGAAAGAAGGGGGAGTTACTGTGACTCAGTAAAAATCTTAGTGTTTCAGTTCTCAGCTTTATGAGTCATATTAGAACTGTTTTTTTTTTTTTGCTTGTCTGTTTGGTTTTTTTCATGAGAGCTATAGGGGTCATTGGGCTGAATTCTCCTTATCATTGTCATAACTTTGATGACCTTGAATTCAAGGTTGAGTTACATTTCATATGTGTACCGATCACTTGTTAATTATAGATGAAGGAATTGTACTTCAGTATGCTAAAAATTTGCTTGCATCAAAGTAGAGAGAGGATACTTGTTAGTTCAGGGGTGTGTGGGTATATATATATATATATTTTTTTTTCTGTTTCATCTAAAAATTGAGCTAGGATCTGAAGCCAGTCTAAAGTAATAGATGATGACCGTTTCTGTGACAAACTAAATTTTGCTTTTTACACGCTTGCCACCACAGTTATTTTTGTTATTGTGCCACATTATTTATAAGAAGCACTTTCCTCCTCTGTGTGTCACAATTTAGCCCAAAGTCATCTGTGTACATCTACAGATAACTGAGGTCGTTAATTGCATTCTTCCTGTTGACAACAAACTGTGCTTATGAGCCATCGCCCATGGGTTTTTTTTGTAACCAGTGCTGTGTGTAGAACTGTTCAGACCTATTGTGATATACAAAAAGGTTTATAATTTCTTGTTAGGTCAAAGGTTTAGAAAAACCTAGGCAATGAATCAGATTTGATGGCATTATTTCTTGTATTTACGTAGTATTAAGACTTCAGTTTGCTGGTCTTCATTCCTGTTTGTCAAAGTGTGATGTAGCTATCAATAAGCTTTACTGCTTTTCATATAGAAGAGTTGGAAGAGCCTTGCCTTTAAGTCCTACAGTGAATCAAAGTTGGAATACAGTGGTCAGTATTTGACCCTTCTGCTCTATTCTTTTTGATCATACCTGTGCTACCTGCCGTAAAGCTTCAGTATCATAGGTTTAGGTAGATACAAGCTTAAGGCTTGGCTTTGGCTATTAAGTCTGAATACCGTAATTGTCATGAGTAAATTAAAGGTCATGTTTTGCTGTACAGGTAAATACACATCTTAGAGGGGATATTTTACATTCAAAATCTATATTTTTCTTATTTGTGTTTTGGTCGTTCGTGTCCTCCCCCCTCCCCCCCAACCGTAATGTGAATGACCTATAGACATGAGAACTTTATTCATTTTGGTGTAATGAATGTGAAACAGGTCATGCTTAACGTTAAACTGTCAGTGGGTGACACTTTGTTCAAGCATGAGGAGCAAAGCCAAAGCCAGACTTGATAAACTTAGCTGGCAAAATATGAATCAAACCCTGTTAAGTACCTCCTGGCAAACCAATCCTCTGGTGTGAACAGGAGCTCTGTTGTGTTTTGGCTTTTTTTTTTCTTCTTTTTTTTTTCCTCCCCAAACAAGGTCAAAAATTTAGAGCTCAACCCTGTGAAGTGCTGAGTGTCAGTGAAAGCCACGTGGGAACTGAAATGTTCGGCATCCTCCAGGATTAGGCCTTTACTTTGGTCCACTTCTTGTCCATTATGCGATCTGTTGTTCTTGAACTAATAGATTTCTTTCCCCTCATCCTGAAAACTAGGTTATGTTATGTCGATTCCAAGTCCTGGTTATAGAAGTTTATTCTCTTTTAATGCAAATAAAGGAAAGCAAGCCATAAGGCATATTTCCTTCATAAGAAGATTAACGTACAGAACTTGGTCCACGTATGTTATCTTTTGTGCTGGTTTGATGTTGTTTCCTTAAGATGAGATAGCCATCTCTGTAATATTAGTATATTTTACTTGCTGTAATCTGATGTACCATTTCTCTCCCCTTTTTTCTCCTTCCCTAAGATTATCGTTGGAGAAACTGCAGTGTTTTGTCTACAGTTAGCTACAAAGGATTTTGAAAACCAAGAAAAAACAATATTAACTGGAGACTGTTGTTATATAAATCCACTGGTGCGCAGGACCATCAGATTCCTTGGTATGAGCAAAATTAATGCTTTCATTTTCTGAATGGTGAGAATGATCAATTATGTCTTAATTTTGACCTGGGGAAAATACTCAGTTAACCATACAACATTTCATGTGTAGTCTTAACTCGGGTGCAGTGAGTTCTCTCCTTTTGGGTAGCGAATGAGGCTTCTTGGAAGTTTGGATAAAAAAACAGTTGCAGAAACGGCAGTAAAAATAGAAAAAACTGGGATCACAAGGGGGAGAAACAACCAGCAGGCCTGGGTGTAGGGTGAAGTGGAGAAAGGAGATATCCTTGTGCCATATCTATAGTTGATAGTTTTCTTTTGGTTACACACACACATAGCAGCCAAAGACACTGGGATATAAATGTGTGTTTGAAGCCAAGCCCACTTTAGGTACTTTCTTGGCCTGGAGATTGTATTGTAGTCTCTGGTAGAAAACTGTAGAAAATCCATGCTCCACTGAAGTCAGCTGTAACACTCCCATTGACTTCAGTAAATATGAGATGTCATCCTTTCTACTTAGTTCATTGTAAATGTGTTTGGAGGGAGAAGTACCACCGCTCAAAACATCCCTGGAATGTTCCCAGATGCTGCTTTTCAATACGTGCAGGGATGCCATAGCAGGGCTCAATTCTGTTGTTTGCTTCTCACTCACGGTTGTATCTAAGAGAAACAGCTGGAGGAATGAAGCCTTGGGGCAGCTAATCCTCCTGCGTGGCCCAGTCGCGGGGGGAGGGAGGGGATGTGCAGCTGGGTCTGTATTTGCAGTGTTTGTGTAACAGCCGTACCTGCCTTCTGAGAGCGCAATTGCTCGCTGTCACGCTGGAGTGCTAAAAGTCATTAAGAATGACACCGTCTTGCAGAGGTCCAGAGGAGGTGGGGAGTGATGATGAGGAGCTCCTCCTGCTCCAGTTGCTCTGTGTGTAATCAGTGCCTGCGTTTCCTTCCTACTTGGTGGGCCCTCCTTGCTCACAGAAGCAGAAAAAAAATTGGGAGGGGGGGAAGGGATGAACAATGGTCTCCACACTGTTCTACCAGAGGAGGCATCACTACCCATTAAGCTCGTAGAAAGTGATGTGGCCACCTATGCTGGGGCAGTGCACACCCTCGGGGCTTGCTGAAAGGGCCCTTCCGTGCAGCGACTCAGCTGGGCACGATCCGCTGCTCACCAGTGTCTAGCAGCTCAGGGTGAATTAACGTTAGTGTGACATTGCTGACCAGCCAGGATCCCAGAAATCATCCTCGGTCCTCTAGCTTTGCTGAGGAGAAAACCTGACCTTTAGAAATGCACATGTTTTTGTGGGATCGTGTCTGCTGTGGTGTACATCCATTAAAGTCCTCATGGTGCCCCATGAAGTTGGGAACTGCCAGAACTCATGCTATATTCACGGTGAATTGAAGTATGGGAAAGGTAAGGTGATTTGCCTGTGGAAATATGGGAGGAAATCTGTAGCTCAGGTGGAATTTGAACACGCACCTGCTGGCTTTGCCTCCCAGTCAGGGTGTGGTGTTTGCATTTCCTTCCTGAACTCATTTTCTGCTTCCAAAAGGATAGAAAGGGACCTCAGAATAGCAAAAATCTGTTTTCTTTTAAGTAATCGGATACATGCATTTCCATTCTAATGAACAAGTACATGTGCTTAATGCTTTGCTGATATGTCTGATAAAAAAAAAAACCTCTTTAGCATCAGTAGCTCCTCAAATATATAGATCTTGAGCTCACTGTGTTGATATTGTGATTAATATGCCATGCATAGAGATGTACCCAGTAGCAGGCAGATGAAGACAACTCGTGCGTGGCAATATTGAATTATTCAGTACTTCAGCTTCTTTACAGCTGCAAGGGTAAAGAAAATGTTTGTCCAGTATATGTTGCGACTTTTCAAGTTACTCCTCCATCAGGGCCCAACTTCTTGATTCCCAAGCAGATTTAGAGGGTGAAGAATTTGCCTCTGTTGCTTCTGTTTAGTGAACATGGGCAAAAGTTAGGTACCAGTATAGCTAGCTACCCCGAACAGTGGAGATTCATGGCTAGGGGGCCTAGGAGAGCGGGCTACTTGCACAAGAGGTGAGTGTGCTCCTCCAAAGAATGGAGAGAGATCAGGTGTGCGGGTACGTTGCAGTGTCGCTGCTGCGGTTGTGTAGGAAAGTACTGTCTCCATTGTGAGCCAGGATCTTTAGGGTGCAATACATGTGAGGGTTTTTCATGTTCTTAAATGGAAGGAGCTGGTCTATTATTATGATAAATACTATAATATATTGTCCTGGAGTGAAACTGTCAGGAAATTTAACTCTTTGTTTCCCTCTTTAGGAATTTACGCATTTGGACTGTTTGCTACGGACATCTTTGTAAATGCTGGACAAGTAGTAACAGGGAATCTTGCACCACATTTTCTTGCACTTTGTAAACCCAACTATACAGCACTTGGATGTAAACAGTATACACAATTCATCAGTAGCGTACATGCCTGTACTGGAAATCCAGACCTTATCATGAAAGCCAGAAAGACATTCCCATCCAAAGAAGCAGCACTAAGCGTATATGCAGCTATGTATCTGGCTGTAAGTATATTGTACTATTTAATGTCACTATATTTTTGAGAGCAAATGGCTCACAGCGTGAGGGGAGGAGGGAGGAATGGGGAGAAGATAAGACAACTATTGGCTGATTTTATATATGTAAACCTTCTATGAGTTACTGTGAGGCCTTTGAGAATTTGATTCATTGGACTTACTTCTGACAATTACCGATGTAGTGGTTCTCTGAGCCTTGAAAGCTAAGGCAATGCTGAGAGAGGGCAAGTTGTTCAAAAAGGGTTACAGATTTAGGATAACCATGTTCTTGGTTTACTTTTTCCCCATTTCCAGAGAATGTGGGAGAAGGCTTTGTTGGGTGGTAAAGAATAAGGGTAGGGATTGCCTGTGACTGGTAGTGGTTCCTTTCCATGTTTTAACCCAGTACAGATTAGTAGAATTGCATATGACCGTATTCTTTGGTGGGGTGAAGTAGAAGAGTGGGCATATGTAAGTGTCCGATATCTGCAGGTTTCCCCGAGATCTGTGCATGTCTCTAGGTACCTGAATTGGTATTTATAGGTACCTCAGTGCTCATGCAAAGTCAGTTTGGCTCTTATTCTGCAATGAAGTGGGCTACAAGACAATCCAGCCCTTCTTCCCTCCTCTCTGACGCAGGGAGTGATGAGCAGGGCTGGGATACAGACTGTTTACTGCCTGGCATCAGAGCTGTTCTAGAGGCTACTGAGAAGTGTGGAGAGGCAGGTGAGAGGCAGAGTGACTAATGAATCTCACTCGGGTAACTCCCTGGCTTAGTTTGGAGTGCACATCGTTCTAGCCTTAAGCGGAAGCACATCTTGTTCTTAGTAAAGTTGTCCCCAGCACATGCCTATGGGGGTCTCTCACCTGACCTGCGCTGGTAATCACAGTCCTTTGTAGCCCTTTGGATGGGCCCAGGGCTGCCCTCATAGTGTCAGCGGGAAACCAGGCAAGTGTGTGTGTACCTCTGTGGTCATTGCAGGAGTCATCCCTTAAATCCCCTCAGTATTTGAACAGTGGCCTGCCTAGACATTTGTGTGTGTATATATACGCGTGTATATATACGCATATCCTGTTGCATGTTGCTTTGGAGCATATATTTAATGACGTGACTTTTAATTCCTGGTTAATCTGGAAAATGATGCTTGCCAACATGGCAAAGATCCTAACCCCATCCGCAGATAGTGTGCCAACTCCATGATTCTGAATATGGTTTTAGAACCAGTTGCTTAAAATCTGCAGCACTGACGGTAACATTTACCAAAAGTTCTTGTGAGCAATGTCTGCTTAAGAGATGTGGATCATCAGTTAGTACAGGCAAGTGTTATCTGCAAAAAAAGAGATGAGCAATAAAATTCTATTCTAACTTGAGGCAAGTGTAAGACTCCTAATAGTATTGTCTTTATTTGGGGACATATCTAAGGCTTTGCTTCACTGAAACATACCTCTAAATTTGGCGCAAGCTATTTTAGAAAATATTCAGCATTCTTCATTTTAATTGCTCCTATTTTTCTCATCCATCTGTAAAGTTGGATTTCCACTGTTGCCATGAGTCACAGTAACTAAAGGAAACCAACGGTTCAGCCACTGCAAGGCACGAAGGAAAATAGTATTAATTCATTTTAAAAACAAAAAGTAGACATTAGTAAGGTCTCATACCTAGTATCAATGGCTTTTGACATGAACAAGAGTACTTTATGCAAACCTTGTCTGTGGTCAATATACAGTTAGCAACATCAAAAATTAAAACTGCTGTGATCTGTTTCATGACTTTAGAATCTTTCAGTAACTGCAGAAATTAATATATCCTATGTCATTACTGCATCGCTGCATGATGCATGACACTGTCATCATTTAACTAAAGCACTATCAACTGCTCTCAGGATTTTTGAATTCTTTAGGCTGCCTAATAAAGTGAATTGCTATGATGTATCAGCTGAGTTGTAGCCTGCAAATTTAGGTCCTTGATGCAATATTGGCAGTCCTTTTTTAAAAAAAAAAAAATCCTGTTGCATGGTTGCAGCTAAAAATACTGTTTATTACACACCAGGGAAAGAAATGCAATGTTCCAATATTTGGGGTCATGTCCTTAGACTGTCATGATGTTTATCAGGATAGTTGGCCCTGAATAACAACTTTCTCATCATTATTCACTGGAGTAGAAGATTTAAACAGTAGCCTAGTCTTTATATGAGCCGTGGCACAACAGTTATTGAGAGCATGGACATAAAGACCTCCATATATTACTCAGCTAGTATTTCATGAGCATATAATCTCTGATACAAAATGTGCTTTCTTTTTGGTTAACAGAAATATTTGGGAGAGAGGGAGGGATTGTTACAGAATCCTCCCTGGACATTTCAGCCAGCTGTGCACAAAATGAAACCAGCTTAAAGACATAAACAGGCAGCAAGCTGATCCAGAGTCCTTGCTCTCTGAGGGGGTGAAGTAAACAATGTCAGGCTTGTGTGATTTCACCCATCAACCCATTTAAAAACAAAGCCTATGCTTTACCTAATAATTCCCCTATCCCGTTCCATTTAAGTGCAGCCATGTCCTTATCACCTAGCATCTGTGCATATTGTCTTGTTAACAATAGCTTCTTTTTTCATCTATGTTCTTGAGTCTTTCTTTCCCCCCCCCCCCCCCTTTT
>NW_008824053.1:2279020-2313068 GCF_000699105.1 Pygoscelis adeliae
TTTGTGAAACAGTTGTATTGCTAATATTTAGACCTCTCTGTAATGTTTGCCTCCATTGCTTCCTCTCACTACCTATCAAGAAATACTTAGCAGTGGAAATGTTGAATGGCAGCACTATGGTTAGGCGTTTTCTCTACCCTGCTCCAAACACAGACACTTTCGAGGATGCACTACCTGTCTTCTTCAGACTTTTAGGTTTATTTTTCCCAGTGTACCAGAGTCTTCAAAATGAACTCCTGTAAATCTATTCCAAAATCTCTAACCAAGCTGGCTGCTACCTGGATTTCTCCTTAGGTGTCTGCTCAACTTGTCTTAGATCTTTGGTTTGTTTGTTTTTCACTTGAGTTGGGTTACTAAGTTGACTGCATCCGCTTTTGCTTCTTACCAGCATTGCAATTTACCCTTTCGCAGCTGGAACATCTGCTAACATAGGTATTAAGGCAAACACTGCAAGCTTATTAAATAGAATATAATTGTATAAGCCACATTTTGATATGCGTAAGCTGACGCAGCCTGGACGATTAGAGGTGTATTTTGAAGCAGCCAAGTGTGTACATACTTGGCTTTTTCCACAATTGAGACACAGAAACGAGAAGTCATGAGTCTTTTTTTTGGTAGGATTTTGAAGGGATATAGGAAGATTTAGTCAGTCTATTCCCATGGATTTAAAGATGAGGCTTGTGACTAACAGTTGTCCTTTGGTGCTGCAGACCTAGGGGATTGGTCATTGCTAGTTGTACTTTAAGACAAATTTTAATTCATTCTATAAAAATTTTGCTTTTTCGTTGTTTTATTCTCATTGCATTGGACAAGAGCAGCTGGCAGCCAACCTGTCTGTAGGGTAGTGTTTGGACTTGGTGTTACCGCATACATTTCAGACTTGCTTTAGATTTGTAATGTTAGAGGAGTAGGTTTAATGTCTTGATAATTGACATAGGCCTTAGGTCTATAGGCTGCTTTTGTTGCTTTGTACTGTGAACCCTTGGCCTCAACTACGACCTCAAGCAGGGCTAGCAGGTAAAGCTGACAATTTTTTCCTCTCTGCAGAGCTTTTGTTGGGCCCGTGATGATCTTTTCTGCAAGTTTCTTGCTCCTGGCGTTCTGCTGAATCGTCTTCTCTGTTTACTGTGTTTATAAGTCACTGAGAAAAGACAGCAAGGCGGTCTGGGTCACAGTGCTGGCAACATGGTGGCATTCTGCTCAGTGTCACTCCTTGATCCAGACTTTAGGCGTAGGCCTCGTCTCACCTCTCCTTCATCTTGAAGTGCCTGTTTGGCTCCTGCTCAATGAGCAGCTGGTGGAGATGTGACAGGCCTCTCTTTGATAGGCTTTAGGGAGTGTTCAGGAGGAAAAGCAGTAGCAGAGCCACCTTATTGAGTTGGCTTTGTTGTCCATTTTTTGTTAGGAAATTGAAGAATTAAAGGATTCTTTTGGCTGCTTTTCAGAGGCAGTGTTAGGAAAGGGGAATTTCTTTTCAGTGTCTGGTGCAGCAAGTAAAAGTATCCCTTCATACTGATTGTACAGCATGTATCATGAGCTTCATATATTGGGTGTATTAGTTACTTTCAGGCTGGATAGTAAAATAACATTACAATTTGATCTAGGGATTTATCTAAAGACCTCTAGATATTTCTTGTCGGTCAGTTCTTCATTACAATGCAATTGCTCAAGATAATGACCTCTGTAGACTGAATCAACTTTAATTAATATTTGGGTGTATCTTACAGTCCTGGTACATTGAAGGATACCTCTTTCCTTCTCCAGTTGTTTAGAGTTACAACTGTGGGGAGCTCCTAGTGGGACACTTAATAGTAAGGTCCAGCATTTCTAGAGCTTTCTCTTCCTTTTGCCAACCCAGACCCCTGACTTTTAAAGCCAATTTTTGTCTAGGGTCATCAATAATTACTGCAAAACCTATGGAAAAAGCTGGAGGAGGCTTCAAAAGCACTAAAAAAATCTTCAGTGGGCAGTTGCAGAAAGGCCCAGATGATTTGAGAATACGACTGTGGTTTGCTCTAGAAATAATTTGACCCAATAATTATTAATCAAGGAAGCTGAAGAGCTTTTAGATTGTCAAACAGGATTCGAACTAAACATTGAACCTTTCACAGACTACCGTCCACTGTAGCCCGCTACTTTTTCAGCTTTTTGATTCCTGAGTATCTTTTTTTTTCTTTTTTTTTTTTGTAGGTATGATGAATATTGAAAGTTGCGCATTCCTCGGGTGGAACATCTATAACATTACTTATATTACTTAAATAGTTCAAGATTCTTTCTTTAGCGATAGCACGTTATAAAAGCAAAACAAAACATGAGATAACTTATATTTGGAGTGCTGCCTGGGATAGGTGCCTGTACAGCGACTCCTTCCTCTTTCTGCTTGTTGCTTCGTGAGTCGTCATTCTCTGCCCACTAATGGACTGGTCTGTCTCTTTGTCAGTCCCCCAGACCATCTGCTTCAGGGAGGACTGAAACAGCGAGCACAGAGGGGATCTTCCTACCCGCATCCCTGGGCCCCAGGCTGATGAAATCAGCTAGGAAAATTAACCTCCCTCCTGGCTGGTGCACCCAGCCTGATGACTAGCTCCGCTCTAACTAAAATGGGACTCTGGGACTTGTTATGTGTGTGTTTGTGCACATAGACGTTTGTGTGGGTGAGCCTAAAGATAGCTGAAAGAAGACGACTAGGAAGACTTGCAGCATAGCCCAGCAGGCCACTTTGTCCTGCACTTGACATACAATTCCTGTTCTTCTCTTAGATGTTTTGGAATGATTTTGTTTGCACTAGATTTAGGACATCTTTCACATGAGTCAGACTTGCAACATGACACTTTTGAAAGCTTTCCCAGTACAAGCTAAGTGCCAGCACTATGAGTATTCCTTATATCATGACCTGAGACAGTCATAGAATCATAGAATCATTAAGGTTGGAAAAGACCTCTAAGATCGAGTCCAACCGTCAACCCAACGCCACCATGCCCACTAAACCATGTCCCTAAGTGAACTTTCTCTCATGACAGAAATTCACAGGTAGCTTTGTCTTTGGCGGCGATGGTGATGATTCTGACTCTTTCAAATACAGATTTTTTGAAACCACTTCAATTAAAGTTTTTCTTTCAGTTTATGAGGTTCCCTGAAGACTTTACTTCCAGCATCCTTAAGACTGAAGGTCAAATGTTTGTGTTTTCCTGAAAATCTAGTAAATATTGGTATATAGAACAATCGGATAACATCCACCTCTTTATATGACTCTGCCAGCGTCTACTTGCTGGTATCACCTTTATATCTTTTCATACTAAAATCTTATTTCAGGAAAAAGGAAAAGCAATAGCAGAAGTTCTTCAAGAGAAGATTCACCGCTGATCTGATGTTGCAGGAGAGTGTGCAGCCCGCAAAATTAATTCTAACTACTGTATCAATCTTTGACCTTATGTACAAAAGCTCTGCTGTTGGTCTTGCTGTTGACTAATTTAAAAGATTTCTTTAATTAGATTCCTCCTCTCCCAATTTCTGTTTTTAAAAGGTACTGAGATGGGCTTGTTCAGTAAACATCTTTAGCCATGTAAAAATGTATATTGTCATTCATTCTCACTAATGTTCTAAATCACTGAACTATTTTCCTGTGTTGATACTGCATTTAACATTTATGAAAAGTAAGAGAAGAAAAATCCTGTCATCTTTTTGAGATGTTTATTCTTTGTCAATTACTGACTGTGCTCGTTTATAGCTTTCCTTCCAGAATCAGGAAGAAAACAACTGGTTAATTATATTTTATTCTTAGTGCAAATCAGATCTTTGACTGAGTTGACTGTGTTAAAATATTGTACTAGAGCTGTAAGAGGTCAAGTTTAAAAATGGACATCTACGAGTCCTGCCTTGGAAGAGTCTACATTTGCTACATAGAGTTTTGCAAATATACAGACTCTTCGCTACACTGTTTCAGGAAAAGTTTACCCTGTTTCTATTAATTCTTTAATAATATTTTAATATAATACTATTCTCAACATCAGTGGTGTCTGTTCTTTAAAGAAAAGATGGAAATGGCACCTATACTGGCAGAACTCTCAGGTTATTTTGAATAATGGACTGGGCGTGACAATCTTGACTGCACATATAGGAAGGGACTCGGCAAATGGAGGTCTTTGTTACTCATGTGAGGCACAAGCATGAGTCTGCAGTTGTTTCTGCTCACTCAGTGCTTTGTCTGAGCAGGGATTTGAAGGACGTGCTTGGTTGTAAAAAGATTCTGAGAATTTTCTGCAGAGCACTTTTCAGTTTAGCTTTGTATTAAAAATGTTGAAGTTTGACTGAAGTACTGCAGAATCAACTATTTGTATTATAATGTGTTTTGACTTCATAAAAATTGAGATCATCTTCTTGGGCGATGACCAGGTGTTATAGATAACGGAAATATAGCACCGAGACCTGCCTTAAACAAGCTGCGCAGATTTTTCCTTCTCAGTAGTCATTCTGATTTAATATGCCACAATACAGAATTAAATGCAGGATAGCTTCCTGCCGACTTCCCCGTGCCAACTTCACCCAAGCTGTATTTGAAATTGGGTGATCTTGCTGCGTATTCAAAATATTAGGATATTTTCCCTAGCACCAGGTGTTCTAACATGTAGCGTGATTGTGGATAACGGTGGCAGTATCCAGAGTACAATGAGACTCACTAAGGTAGAGGGTTGCTGAGTAATTCAGCATGCACTGCTCTGTCTGTAGCTTGAAGAAAACCAGTGGGGCTAAAAAGCTGGAAATAAAAGTTGCAGTTGTCTTATCAGCATTCCACACAGTAAGAGTATCTCACTGAAGAGAGCCTGCAAAAAATATAAGGAGCTAAGATAAAAGGATAGTCAGCAAAGGGAGAAACGCTATTTCTGAAATGGTCTAGGAAGAAGAGAGGAGAAATGTGGTTTGGAGATACACCCCAAAACTCTTTTTTTCAAACCTTTGCTCTGTCTGCATTAGTTGAAGGCTTGCTACTAGTTTGCTGTTCATCACGTAAGGTACACTGAAGAGGTACTTCTGCTGTGATTTTAAGCTTAAGCTTTGATTCATCCTCTAAGCCATGGATCTTTCTCTAGTGTTTCGAACAAAATTACTGTCAGATGTTGCTCTTTTCAGACAAGCTCTGACTGCTACTTCCTTCACTTAATTTATCATTACTGTAACTAATGCTTCCTAAACTACTTCTTGACTGGATCATTGCAGCACTTCATAACTGATTACCCAGTGAATTCAGCTGAAGTTTCAGACACTACCAAAAAAACAAAGGACTGCCCATTTGTTGGCCAAAAAGGTACTGGTTCTTCAACGCAGAGTCATCCGTTTCCCTTTGCAGTTCAAAGTGGTGGTATTACACACTTGGAGTCTCTAGTGAAACTCCGTAGAAAATACTTGCATTCTTCAATCTAAAACTTCAACTCCGTCTGAATGTGAAGGTTTTAGGGATTTCAATGGTTTAATTGCAGAAACAACATCTGCAGAAAGTAAATACTTCTTTCTCAAAAATCTTGTTAGTTGAAGTATAATTTTTCAGGGAGGAACTTTCAAGCAGCCTTAATGCCAAGATTCAAGAGAATGGAAATTCAAAGATTTGGTATTAATTTCTTCCACTGGCCCATGAGAGCTTGGAAAGTGCTGGCTTAAACCTAATAGTCACTAATACACCCTTAGGGCAGAAGAGCTGCTCTGTCATCAAGCAGTGCTTTTAATTCAGTAGTATTGCACAGGGAGAGTTAGACTGCAAGCAGGGCGGATTGATTTCTCCGAGTTTGATGCATGAAAGTTTCTGCATTTAGATTGGATTGTGTGCTGCGGGGGATTGGTACTAAACATCCTCAGTCACCATCTGTGAAGTACAGGGGTGTATTGGTTCAGCACTGGTTGAAACTATTACACATTATTTATAAAAGTAGATGCTGGCATTTAGTTCAACTTTCACTGCTTTTTGACAAATCTCTACTTAATCGCATGAAGAAGTTGTGTATGAGGAAGAAAGGCATTTGCTAATAAAAACAAGCCCTTGATGTAGCCCCTTTTAGGGTAAAGATCTTTTTCTATTATTGTCAACACTGTGCAGTGAAAAATCAGTCTCTTTACCTTTCTGCATAAATAAATACATAGATTGGGAGTAATAGGATAGGATTGTCTAACTTGTTCTTTTGGGGGCTTTTCAGGTTCACATAAAATGTAATTTTGCTATATGGTCCAGTTCATTTTCTGTATCCCTAGGAAAAGGGTGTGATGACTTTATTTAGCGCTCTACTTTCTTGTTTCTTTACCAAAAAAAAAAAAAAAAGCCAAATACACATAGTCTATTCAAAGAAAACGTAGAGATTTTATTCATGAATTAGTGGGAGATATCCATCAGTCTTACACTGTCTTCCTTTCTAATTTTCAGATGTATATCACCAACACAGTAAAAGCCAGAGGAACAAGGCTTGCAAAACCTGTTCTGTGTTTGGGCTTAATGTGCTTGGCTTTCCTTACTGGAATCAACAGAGTAGCAGAGTATCGAAATCACTGGTCAGATGTAATAGCAGGATTTATAATCGGAATATCTATAGCAGTATTTTTGGTAAGTGTCTATCTGTGTCACTTCTGTTTGAAAAAATCAGTGTATAACTTTGTATCTCTTAAAAAAATATTGGTAGTCTTGACTTTTCAGACAACTAAATGACAAAAGAGGTGTTTCTAATTTTTGTTTTTAATTAATTATCAGTTTCCTTAGTTATATTTACATACACTCAGAAATGTGAAGTCAAGAAAGGACTGATCAAATTATGTCTTTTGACTTCCTTATAAACCAGATTGTAGCATTTCAACCAATAATTTTTGCATCAAGCGCCACTTTAAGCAAGTGTATATCCTTCAGCATAACATCTAGTTATGATTTCATGTATAAAGTATTAAATTCAGTTTAGTGATACCTAACACTGATTGGAGAATAAGTAGCATTTCTTTTCTGGCTTTGAAGTAGCCCTACTGAGTCTCTTTCATGCTAATTCAGGTTTACATTGAAATTTGATGTTTTTCTGTATCAAAAAAATCCTTGTTTAGCCTTTTCCTTTTCTGGAACTGTGTTCCAAAACCAGACCGTTAGTCACAGTTCACAATGACTAGAGTCTGTGTCAGAAAGGTGCCGCTAATCTATTAATCACCTTCACCGATAACTTCAGTGCAAGACTATGGCATAGAATAGTCACTGCTCTTTACTGCCTGCAAGTTTGTCTGCCTGGCAGCTTGTAGTAGTACTAAATACACCTTTGAATTTTTTCCCCGTGAAAACACTTTTGAGCTTGATTCTTGGATCTCAAGGTCTTGATCTCAAGATCTTGGATCTGAAGACTTGGCTTGGCTGAGAGCTCGCACAGGGATGGCTGAGGTGGGTGTTTTCACTCCTCTGAGAAATGTGAGGGTGGCTTTAGGTCTTCTTTAAAACATTGCTCGCACTTCCAAACATTCCCTTCCACACAAGGTGTCCGGGAGTTATATTTGGTTGTTCATTTTTAAGAAGTTTTCCCATTCTGTTTGTGCCCCTAAAGTCGTAAAAGACAACAGAATACAAAAGAAATCTGTCCCAACATTTTTTCTTGTATTTTGTGATGTATATTGCATAAACTCCTTTGAGTAGCATGGCATCAAATTTAGTTGTGTTTTGGAGAAAATCTGGTGGGCAAACATTGCTGCTCGGCTGAGTGTCTGAATTAGTAGAATCACTAACAAACTGGTGTATATCACATTCCTAAATTCCCGTGTGAGAGTCACTGCTGCCCTGAGCAGGTTTAGAGTTTAGTTCAAACTTGGGGATGATCCTTTCCCTCTTATTCTCCCTTTCTCACTCTCCATTTGAGAAAGTCTTTGCTGGTCAAAACTTAGATGGTACTGGCCCTTCACAGGATTGTAAGGTTATTGCCATATTCTGCTGCACGTGCTCTGGACATCTATTCATGACATTGCTAATAACTGGTATTCTATTATTTAGCTTTGGTAATGGATTGGCTTTTAGATAAGAGGGTTTTCTGGTTCTCAGATGATGAATGTAACAATAAATTGGTTGAAAGTCTTTTGTCTTGAAATATTAATTAAGGATTTTCTGTAAAACATGAACTTCACATTTCTGTGTTTCTGCTGTAAGCTGTGACCAAAACTGGTGTCAGTTCTGCCTAATTATGGATGTTAGATCAAAGCTCAAAAAAAATGAGTTGTACCTTAGCTATTCTGTTTATCTTCTAATCCCTTCTAGGTTGTTTGTGTGGTAAATAACTTCAGAGGACGTCAGCCAGAACATGAACATTCTCATATGGATAATCTGGCCCAGATGCCCATGATCAGCATACCCCGAGTAGAAAGCCCTTTAGAAAAGGTAATGTCTGACTTTTTAAAAAACAATTAAATAAAATATAACTTTCCTGGAAGGATGATCCCAAACTATATTGACAAGGGTGCCAAGGTAGTCAGATATAAAGTAAAGAGACATGGCAGTGACAGAGAAAGAAGGGAAGAATTAATTCAGAGACACTCCTTGGGAGACTCTTCATGTCACCTCCAAGAACAATTGCTACATATCACTCCAGTTTACTGCTGTAGCCACTGCTAAGTCCATGGAGTCAGGCTGAGTAGATCGGCGGCCCTCTTTCCTTGTGTTCCTCAAGTAAGTTTGATTAACGCTTTGGCTGAGAGTCCACAGAGCTTGAAGTGTTTACAAAGAAAATCTAACCCCTGAGGCCAAGGGGTTATGCAATTCAGGTACAAGTGGCATTTATCCTATTTCTTCGGGGTATGTCCCCAGGCTAGTGTAGAACATGGGATGCAGCCCCTTCTGGATCAGCTGTGGGGCTCATCATCAGGCACGTGCTAGCTCCAGGACAGGGCACCCGCTTGGAAACGCTGGGGATTTGACATCTGCGCTAGCAGGGCAAACAACTTAATGAATGTGATAATAATAGAGAGTAACATGGGTTATAGAGTAACTGCACAAAAGCCATGATCTTTTGCCAAAGCAAATGGGATTTTGGACTGGGACATGCTAGTGATAGTCTAGCCAAGACTTTTTGCATGAGTAAGTATCGCGATGTGTTTAAAATTTCGTTTAGTTTCCTGTAATAAAAATCTGGGTTTTTTGAAGATGATGATGTACTATGTAAGTGTTAGGTAAGACTATGTCTGAACAATTTTATGAGCAAACAAGCATTGAAATAGATAGCATAACCAAATAAAGAAAACATTGTAGGCGTTTTTACCAGGGGGAAAGTTTGAACTACTAATGCAAAGTTTGAAAGCAATTCTACTTTTTCTAATGACTGTATCTGTCATTATTTATTAAAATCTCATGTGTTCTGCCCATGTTTGAAGATAGTAAACAATTCTACACTTGGTAGGGCAACAAAGTATGTTTCTATGGCATTCTTTTAAATCCAAATTACTCCTGATATTTTTTCATATGAAACAAAAGAGGAAATGTTTTTAACCACTTCCCGGTCTGTCTTAGTTACTTGGAAGTGGTGGAATTTGTCCTTTAGTAAGAATTGCTGCTACCCCTGGGTTTGTTATTTCTTTCCTTGAAGGGAAAGAAGATTTCTTTTCAGAATGATCTAACATGCCTTTTTGAACCAAATATGTCTAAGCTACTTCTGCTGATATCTTGTCATAAGGAGGTCAGAGTCTCATTTGCTTGAACAAGCATTTAGATGATGAACGTGTATCTTCAAAATAATCCATTCAGTAAACTTTCTGTAAAATGTCAAAACAAAATAAGATGTCACTTGGCCAAGGACATACCACATTAATAAGAGCATGTCTTATTTACGTGCTAAGCTTTCCTGCAATAGAAGCTATTTCTGCGGCTCAAAAGCCATCATAGGTAATAAATGTATATTCTCTGGCTGTTGAATTTTTTTTTTTTTTTCCTGGGGATAAAGACCATGTTAACTTAGTGTTTCTACCTGATTTGACACCCTCCCACTCATGACGAACAATGTTCTTTTCCTGAGATGTGGCCTAGGCAAGGTTGCGATGTTGTGGGGAAAGCTATGGGAGAGTGTAGAAGGGTGGTGGCAGGAATAATGTTTGCTCTGCTTGAGGATGACCTCTACCATTTGTGAACTGCCCAGGACTCTGTTATATGAATGAGCTTCCTTCCTTCTGAACCCGTATTCCTATGGCAGTAGAGGGTAGCTGTTTGCTGTCATGGAACTTCTCCCTAGATAATTAAATTGGGGACTGTCCGCAGGGTGTTACACTTGGTGAGATCTCAGTGTATGGGTTCATCTTTGTCTGTGCTGCAAAGCCTTTCTCCTTTCCAGACAGAGAGGATGAGATGGGAGGATGATAATGTGGAGACTTTGCTATTTGTTGGGAAATGCTTTCTTCTGTTTCCACTCTCAGAAAGTTTAAATTTGAATTAGCAAATAATTGATGAAAAAGTTACTTACACGTGAGTGCTTTAGGTGTTGAGTTTTTGTGGATTTTTTCTTTTTATTTAATGTTTAGTCAAAAGTTTTAGGTAGAAGCCAGATCCTGTTAAATAAAAGGCACTAAGAATAGTACTTACATGGAACTAAGGTCTAAATTGAGCTGTCTCAATTAACTACCATCACTACAAGAATTATTAACTTAGTCCTTGCTTTTTAACTCCCTTCTTATTTTACATCCTTTGTTCTCCTCTGGAGAGAGAGGGGTGCTAAATAATTTGTGTGCTACTTAACTTGCACATGGATAAAATAGGCAAAGGCGCTTTTCACTACATTTCAGTTAGGGCTGTTCCAGTTCCATATTCTGAATGCACATACATTTACATTTGGCTTATTTTACATCTGTTTTTCCTTATTCTCAGTCTGCAAGCTCCTGTGCCAGTATTAAAGATAGCTTACTGTCAGAAATTAGCTACTAAGAGTAGCACAAATCCTGACTGACTGAAGTTATCATGGGCTAAGGCAGTGCTAGCACGAAGCAATGCAACTCTGTTATCGGTATTTAAAAATAATAACTGTATGGGCATCTGGGAGCGAGCAATTCAAAGATGCTGTCTTAAAGAACGACTTCATTAGAAATGCCTACCAGATGGGACCTCACTTACTGCAATTTTGTTATGAATTCACCCGTAAATGAATAAGCACATGGTGCATCACACCGACCTGGAAGCACCTTATTTTTGTGTTTCCAGATCTGCTACTTGCTATTCCAGTGCTCTTTCCCGAATGCTCTTGGCATGCTTGGCATGCTTTCTGCCACTGCGGATGCTCTGGTGGAGGTCAAGAGCTACATTTGAAGTGTACTTAAACAGGAATATGTGTACTTGTAATACTCTAAATTGAGCTGCTGCTGGTGAATGACAAGAGTAGATCACCGTTTGCATGACACTTCTGTTTAATTGTGGTGCATGCAGATGATTAAGCTGTTCTGCACAGGTACCCACTTCTCATGCACTCAAATAAGCTGTAGCTGCAGAGTGTCTCCTTGAAGAATCCTTGCCAGGGCTGGCTCAGCAGTGCAGACTTATATTGCTTTCACCTTAACTACATTCATCCTCAGAATTAATGAAAAGAATGAAAGCCAAGAAACCTCATCACTCACCCATCTGCTCCTTTTTCTCTCCTGTCTCTGACCTTCTTCATCTCTTGCAAGACAATTCATGTTTCAGTTAGCTGGCACTCTCCTACAGAGAGGAGGCTCTCTTCCTACCACAGTCAAGGTTAGACGCTCCTTTTATGAGAGTTACTGGGAAATAGGGGTATTCTGGGTGGTACCTGGAAGAGTTTAAAGTTCAGCTTCATCCAGTGCAGTCACAAGCTATTTCTTCTGTTTTCTGTTTCAGGGAAGACTGACATTATTTCATGCTAAAGTCACTTGAAATTGGGCAGGGCTTACAGAGGGCTCGGACACGTCTTGTAGTAGCTGCTGACTCTCGTAGCCTTTTTTTTTTTTTAAAAAAATAAGTATTCTAGCCTTGAAAAAATCAAATACAAAGGGAACATGGAGCATTTTAGGACTAGTTGAGGTAATAGATAGAATACTGAGGTAAGAGGTTTTAGAAAGAAGTGTTGGGTTAGGAGAGGCACTATGGTTCATCTCCTGTGGGATGAGTTGATCACCGTGTCTGATCATCAGTGCTTTCTGTAGCTGTTCAATATTACTTATTTGCACAGTGGGTTCTTTGCAGTGCTCTGTTTGACAGCTAAGCTGCATTCATCCCCAAAGTCTCTGCTGGCACAGGTTGCCCAGAGAGGTGGTGGATGCCCCATCCCTGGAAACATTCCAGGTCAGGTTGGACGGGGCTCTGAGCAACCTGCTCTAGTTGAAGATGTCCCTGCCCACGGCGGGGGGGTTGGACTAGATGACCTTTAGAGGTCCCTTCCAACCCAAACTATTCTATGATTCTATGCTTGGCATTCCTTCATAGTGCTACTTCTGTCAGCAATGACCAAACCATGTTCCCAAACACAGTCACCGTTCCTTGTTACAATGAGGTTTCTTATACTCCACCCATAGGACTGACTCTCCAGCACGACTGTGAACTAGAAACAGATAGTTTAGGCTCTCTCTCCTCTCCCCCGACTCTTTGTCTCTGACACAGCCATTTCTAAGTTTTAATGGTGATAAGTATTTGGAATTCCTCTAACAGTATGTGACATTCTTGTTGCCTATCATACCAATTGCTAGTGACTATCAGGGTTAATTGTCTCGAAAATCTTGTTGAGTTTGACACTATAATTCTTGTTCTCTTGTGTATGTGCCAAAGGTAATGGTGGTGATAAAACATTTTAACAATAGTAAGTATAGATATTGCAATGAATTCTGATAGGTTTTTAAGACTGGGGAAGCTTTCCCCTTCTGTTTTTAATGTATAATGTTTTTTCTATTTACTCCGTCTTGATTATTCACGAGACATAGAACAGCTTCTTTGCAGTGTCAGAAAAGGGTATTTTTAATTTTAATTCTCAGTGTTACTGCTTTTTCCTTGGTCTTTAAGCATTTTGGTAGTAAGAAGTCTTTTGTTGGTATGTGCACTTGGGTACACACAGCGTGGCCTAGGGGATCTGGTCTGGTCCCTGGGGCTCTCCAGGGAGACTGATCGCCTATCACTGAGCTCACAGGCTAAACGCAAAATGCAAAGATGTTTCAGCTCCTCATACTATGGGCAAATGGGGGAGAGGGTTTATGTCTATTTCTGTTGCTTCAAAATATTTTAGTTGAGAAGCATCCAAATACTGTTGCGCTTGATGTCCAAAAGTGTACATAGGTATCCATACAGTGTTTTAGTACGTGTGTGTATCTCCAGGATGGCTCGACTAGAGTCCACGTGCTTACATTAGCTTATAGGCAGGTTTTCAGATTTCTGTTGTCATAATGGTTCTCTCTTGATAATGCAGTATGTTAAAGGAGATATAATACAACATTGTTTTGCACTCAGAAACACATACCCAGGAGAGGCAGCTCATAAAAGACCATACGCAATTTTGTTTCAATGTCAAGCATTTGAATTTGCATTCACGTCCTACTCTTCTGCTTAAATCTACTTCTGGGGGATTGCACAAGAATTATTTCTGTCTGAATGCAAAGTGTGATCACCACATCTAACATTCAAATAAAATAATACTTAAACATAGGAAGTGGAACAATATATTCAGTGTGACCTCCTCAAATGTGTACGTATTGTAGGTGTTACAGAATCAAGGTATTAGTAACAGTCAAGAAGATCCTTTGCAACGAAACTCCCTCAAAGCACACGCCATTAGGTTCTTCTCCTGGATATCAGGAATGGATCGTTTTGAACATCTTCATATAAGGCAATAAATGTATGTGTGCAAGAGCGCACGTGAGTGTTTGTGTGTGGAATTGAAGCAAACGCAGATGTGGTGTGGCGGCAGCGTTCTGTGCAGGTCTGCAATGTTTTAAATAGAGAATTTCACTTGAACTCATTCTTTTCTCTAAAAACGTGATTCGTACAGTAAAAGCATAAAATATACTTTGCTGACCCAGAGAATTGTATGATAACATTATTATTATTGTATGATAAATTATCATTTGTCTGAACTACTACAGTAGTATTTGTCTATTTCTTTTAACAAACTCCACTGTGTGAAGGACTACAGACAATTTTTCAAATTCCTGTTTTCAAAAATGGAAAAATCTTTTTTAGGATGATGACTATTTTTTAATATTTCTAACTGTATTGATGAGAGGAGAACAAAAATATTTTGGGTAAAAATATTTCATATATATAATGAAAACTGCAAACCACAGAAAAGTTGTCATGGATTTTTTTCAATGCTTTAACATAGAATTGCTTATAAACAGAAATTAATTAAAATCTTAACAGAAGATATACAGGTATGGATCGTTTCCCCCCAGAAACCTGCACTCAAGGCTTAGCCTTTAGCTTTCATTTTTCTGTTGGTGGTGTGAGAGCGTGGTTGTGAAGCATGCCTTGTTCACGTGGTGCTGACACCAAGCTGATACTGTCAATTTAGAATCAATAATACAAAAACTGGCATGCCTGTCTGTGAAACTGCTGCCGTTGAGCAGACCCTCAGCATATTCTAATTCTTTTGAGTACTGTAGGGAACATCATTTCCCATGGGGCTGGAGAATTGTGCATGGTTTTTTTGCTTGTCTCCTGCATCTGTGTGAATCTGTTTGCTGACAGTGGTTAGTATCTCTCACTGAACTTTTATAACAGTAAATCTAAGCAGAAGTAAAAGAGCATAGTAAGCGAGTTGAAATGCAGTTATTCAAGAGGGATGCTGTTTGTTTATTTTTTTCTGTAAAGTCTCAGCAAGGCTTATTCGTAGTTTTGCCTGAGACGATAACATATGAAAAAGCGTGAATACCTAGGCAGTTGCATGAATCTGTATCAGTGATTCTTGCCATCAGCGAGTGATTAATTTTGACCTAGTTAGGCATCATCCTGCTGAGTCCATTGGAAACGAATTGACAAGTCTTTGCTAGGGTCCAAATCAATAGCTCAGCGATGGGTAGCTTAGCAGTTCTCTCTGAGGGTTTATTGAGGAAGGGGGATTTTCTTCTGTGTTATTATATCCCATGCTCTGCACGTCCTTCCAAGGATGGTGACCTGCTCATTTTGGAAGTGTAGCTGGCAGGAGTGTGAGCCACATTCCCTTTTCCTAAGTAATAGTTATCCAGTCCTGAATTAATGCCACATGAAAGAGCATTTGGTTCTCTGCCTCACAGGCAAATGTGTGTCGCTTAGAGAAGGGGATAGCACGTAGCAGGACTTGAAAGAATTGATTAGAATAAATAACGAGGAATTCTTTTTCCTTTAATTCCTCATTTTTAAACCATCTCACTTATCAACAGAGTGAAGAATTTTAGACTGGTGCTAGTTTAAGTTGACAGGATAATCTTCAGGTCTAAATAAGGAAAAATAAAGTAAATACTGTGAAGAAAATGTCGTAATAGCTGCACGGCAACTCCAGAGTCATTGAGGTTGCCCAGTGTATCGTCTTTCCTGTACTCAAAGCACAAGATGGCCAGCCAACTAAAATGCTTCAAAATGTTAATGCTTTGTTTTCCAATTAGGAGATCTAATTTTGCTTTTCTTCTGCAGAATCAAAATCTGGAAACAATGACATTTGCTAATATTGTTTACTGAAAACATTTTCACAGAAAGTTGCACACCGATTCTTTTTTTTCCTAATGCTTTTTAAAAAATCTGCTGGCTATGGTTTAATAATTGTTATTTCTTTAAAATGTATTCATTCTATTTTGGAGAAGAATGTACATAGATGCTTACTGTTTGGTGGTGTTCTCTTATGAAAGCTGTCATAAAATACAGCAAGACCATTGCTAGAGCTAAAATGCATGTTATAGGGGAGGGGGAAGAGAGCTCCTCCTTCTCCTGGACACAGTACAGTTACGGCACAGCGAGAGAGGGACCAAAGCTGCCAGCCTTGTTTGGAGAGGGGGGAATAAGAGGCAGCTCTCCTGTGCTCCTACTCAGGGTACTTCTAAATTCCTTTCTGTAATGTGAAAATCAAAGATGCCTGCCTGCCTCCCCCCGCACGGACTGATAGACAAATATCCAGACGGTTTAAAGAAGAACTGAGAAATACAAACTTGTGTGGTGGCCACCGTTTCTCTCCAGCCCTTTCTATGGTGCGTGATAAGGGATTTTCTGAAGGATTTAGAACAGCTTCCCTTAAGCAAAAAAAAAGGGAGATCTATCGCACTCTCCATGAGTTATCTACATCCCCCTCCTCTTCAGCTTACACCTCCTCTCTTCTGACTTTGGTCTGCTCCAGGAGGGGAGGTGACAAGAGAAATCTGCAGTGCTTTGCATGGTATTATTTCCCTCTGTGCTTTTTTGTGCTGGGGAACAAACACATGGCTTAACATCAAGATTCCCTTTATTAATTTTACACATTGCATGTTTTATAAAAACTGGTGGCAGTCAAGGGTACTGTGTGCCTAAAGGGAACGTACCGTTCCTTTGGGTCCTGCACATCACTGTGCAGTTGAGTGTTCACCTACCAAATGTTTGCAGAGGCACTTGCTTAGGTTAGAGCATGAAAAAGTAGCAAAGCTCTTTGGGATGCTGTGGTTTTACTGCGTAGAGTCACATGTAGTATATTCATGTTCCGATACATGTCTTCGTAAGAATCGTCCTGTGGAAGGAAAGAGGAGAATAACGTTGCAAATGAAGAGGACACTGTAGTGATTCTGAAAAAGAAATTTTGAATATGAGTTCTCAACTGCTGAATGCCATTTTGTTGTAGCATTTCGCTGCTTGATTCTGTGCCATCGAGCTCATGGGGAGCAATTAATCTAGAAAAAAAAGGTAACATTAAAATTGTATTAAGACTGAAATAGAATATTATAATCTGTCAGAAACTGTCATTTTAATTTCTAGGAATTTTGCTTTAAATTATGAATAAGGTAGCAATAAAAATACAGCTAACTCAATTATTCACATTGTTACTTAACTTTAAAAACCCCATCTAAAATGAAAATATTTTAGAACCACCGCACCTAATTACTTTGTTCAGCGTACTTACATATCCAGTCTTTTGGCGGTTAACAAAGAATTGCTATGGGAGTGAGTGAGAGCACTGCAGTGAAAACCAGCTTTATTTACATCATCCTTCAGTAGTCTCCAAGCATAAGGCTGTCCCTAAAGCACAAGAGGCAGAAGTTTTCGCAGTGGCGACTGATGTCTATTTGTGTGGTTTCTGGGTTTTTATCTGTTTGTTTTTCCTTTGACTCGTAGAACCACATCACGGCCTTTGCAGAAGTCACATGATGTTGACGCTGATGTGTATTCACTCCATTGGACTTCATCTCTTTTCACAGCCCACACACGATAATTGCAGTGTATTAAAAATAAGAAATTTTTAGAAGTCCTATTTCTGACTTGATTTTTACATCATTAAAATGATACCAACATTTTGAAGAATTCTTAAATATTAGAAGGTCACTTTACTTTCTAGCAAAAATATTAACTGTTTACTTTTTGATGGAATGGGATGAACTGAGCACTAATTATATTTGTCTGACAATACCCTCTATTTTGGCTTCTCATTGTTTTTAATGGTTCATGTACCTATTCCAACAGTACTTCATATTTTGATTTGACTTTGGTTTTTAAAATCTACATTTTTAATTCAGCATGAACTTGTTTCCATTTGAGGAGATTTCAGTGTATAAAAACTAGACAAATATTACGTTCTGTATGAAAATGCTGTTTGCACATTGTATTACGCTGTATTCCATGTAAGATATCATTCAAACAGTATGTTATATGTAAGACTGGTGCTTCTGCTTTTGAAGAGAAAAAAAATGCCAATTTTTACTGTAATAAGTATTGTATCATAATTAAAAGTTTATTTATTTGGATATTTTCCTGACATAATTGTAGTTGAATTGTTGTTTTGTAGTTCTTGGATGTCTTGGATGATATATATGTATCTAGGTTAAAAGAAATGAAAATAATATAGAAAGTTTGATCATTGATATATTCTTTATTACTAATGATATCCCATGAAGCGTTAAGGGCTCCATTCGTAGCTCAGCATATGTGATGGGAAGCCGTGCCACTCATAAATCGTTGAAACAAATTATTCAAGGAAGCCTGCATCTTCTCATCTTTGTTGTACAACCTGATATTATGCTGGGAGAATGGGTGCTAAGGTAAGAAGAGGGTCACTGGCTTAGTGAGAAAAGTGCATGTGAGTTTCTACTCTCCATTTTCATGTTGCAGCACTCATGGAAAAAACAAAATGGCTTCATTAATTTTCTTCAGCCTAAGTGACCAGGAGAGGCACGCTTTCTCTCTACAAATCTTTCTATCTCCGGTTGTGTTTCAGGGCCATGTTCTTGCAAAAAAAATCCTCTGTCAGTCTGTGCGGTGTTGACGAATTGATTTTCCTTCAACATCAGGCAATGTTATCCTGTCTCTGTTATCGCTGTGAATAATCAAATTGAGCCTCCCCTTCCAAAGACAGCCTTGCTGACTATTCGTAGTGAAGTTGTCCTATAAAAATTGAGCACCAAATGGATCTGAATATTGTAGATGGAGAAGAGGCTCTTAAGATCTGCCAGAAAGTTTTCCTCTGGCAACAGCTGATGCAACGCTAGCGCTGTAGACACATTGAGAATAGTAATGTTCAGTGCAGGCTGTTGAACATTCTAGGCCTTAAATTTTCCATAATTCAGTGTATTTCCTGTGCATTAATCATTGTTAGAAGATGTTTGAAATATAAGGCTGTAGAATCAGGTATGTATTTTCTATGATGAATTTTAATGCATTCCCACACAGTCATCCAGGTAGCACCTGCTTTTTACTTTTTATTTTAACCTCTGCTTTCACTGAAATACAACTACCTAAATAGCGCTTGGCAAACCGGGCAAGGCCAAGTCATCTTTGAGTGCGATAGAGCGAATCTCACGAAGTCCTTGTGCTAAGCTGAGAATTAGAGAATAAAGAAATACATCAGTGGGGAGAAAAGTCCTAGAATAGAGCCCTTAGCTATAACGACGTTACTTAGGTGATTGAAGATCCACCTTTATTAGACTATCAACTGTGTTTACAAAATCGTAGTAGGTCCAAAGTTTGTATCACCATGTAAGGCACACTTACCCTTCTCTTAGTCTAGCTATTTAGGGTCCAAGGTACTAATGATTTCTCTGTGTGCAGATTTAAATGAAATCTTCACTCATTTTTGCATGGTAGCAAACCTGCATTTTTTATATCTGATTTATAAGATTACCAAGAGATTCTTTTATGTTAAAAGAGATGACTCTTTTAGTGTACTGTATATCATCAGCTTGTAACTGGTCTCTTTCTCTCTCAGGATCTTTCCCACTCAAATATTTGGGTTAAATTTATCATATTATCTCTGTGAACCAGCAGCGAGAAAACAAAAAGAGAGACACTCTGCTGTATAATGTATTTTTAAATAAAATAATTTTTCATTCATATGTAGTGTATTTTTTTAGATATCTGCTCTAGATGTATTTGGTTGATAGTGTACATACAACTAAATGATGACTTTAAGTCAACTGCATTTGGTGATACATTTTCACAATTAACCAGGAATCCCCGCGGCTAACTGCCTTTCCTTAGAGGTGGTTCTGGTGAAATTGAAAAGCAGGAGAGGAAGAGCTGTATTGCAGAAGAGTCCACAGCCTGTTGGTGAAGGACTCTCCCTGGGATGTGGACCGGCCACGCTCCAGACCCTACTTTGACTGATTTTTTTTCAGAAGTGGCAAGAATTTACCTCTCCCACACCTGTACCTCTCCACTGCCCTGGAGCTTGGGCCTTCGCTCTTCCATTCTGGTCCTGAAAAAGCTTTCAGTAGGAGCAGTTTGCCAAACCAAGAGTAAGTTGGCATTTTCTGACTAAAATGGGTTTTTGGTGGTTGATTTTAAAAAAAAAAAAAAAAAATAAATATCCCAGTGAAGAGCCTATGACAAACAAGCATCATCCCTCATTCAGGGAATATTCTGGTGCAGAGTGGTTGCTAATTAAACTACTGTGGTTGAACCATTTCAGTGGTTTTGAAGGCAGCTGGTTTTATGATCCTTCTGGACCTTTTCTGTGTGTACTTCAGTGAAACAGCTCCACTCTATTTATAAATGAGATGTTTAAGAAGCATCTCTAATGCTATATGCTGCTGTGGTCCTAAAAATGGAATTCATAAGGCATATGGGGACACCAGCTGGGCTCGTATCCATACCACTTTAGATTCCCTTATATATATTCTGCTGTTTGTTCATAATCGTGAACTGCATAAGACATACAGTGATAGCATCTGGGCTCACATCTCTTCAGCTTTTAAAAATGTTCATTTTAACAATATGTATTAAAAGAGGATAATGTTGGTATTTTTCAGCTGCAATTTTCTTTGCTTTTTGCTGTTGCCTTCTAATTTTGTTGCTGTCCAAGATCACAGTGAGTGCGACAGTCCATTTGCACATTATGTTAGCAGGGAGCTTTTTATACTCTTCTGAAGTCTAATTTTGGTATTTGAGGGTTGTCATGCAGAAAGCAGAGTGCACTACATTTTAGGAACAGATAACCTGAGTCTGTTTTGATCAAAACATAGCCTTGGCCTTGGACGCTCAGGAGCATGTGCAGGCGGAAGGGCAAGCAGACCTCCAGACCTCTCAGCCCTGCAGCACCTCCCTCCAAGCACACCAAGAGCATTTTCACCAGGCTGTGCCTCTGACAGCTAACTCGACCCCAACACCAGACTTTCCTGCTGTACACCAGCACTTTTCATCTCCCGTCGAGTACCTTTGAGAAACTGGGCAGATCAGGCAAGATACCACGCCCTCACCCCGAAGTGTACTACAAGCACGACTGCAGCTGGAGCCAGCGGCTGCCCGGTTCTCACTTGGACAAGTGGAAGGCCAAATGAATGGGGACCTATCATGGCTTCATTTTTTGGCCTTCTCCTCCCCTTTCTAGGCTTTTTGGTTTTCAGGGACTTCCACAAAGGAAAGTAAAGGAAAGCTTCAGAGTCTCTCTACCCACTCGAACCTCCGCTGCGTGCCTAGGGTTGTGCAAGCTTTACTCTTGCTATTGGCCAACAGGGGCTTTCCACTAAAACACAGTGTTGACTTTTTGCCATCCTCTCCTGTGTCAGGATGGCTGAAAAAGCTCCTTGGGGTTTCCAGGCTTGACCTGGTGTTCTGGGAAGAGGAAACTGTGAACACCCCAGAAATGCTTTTGCCAGGGTGGAAATTGGAAGCCCTAGTGTGACTGTGTGATAAGCCTGGTTGTTTTCTCAGCACTTTCTGAGTTGCCATGCCAAGGTATGACTCTAATAGGTTTGCTTTTGATACTAAACTGCCTATATTTGCCTCATCATGAAGCCCCAGTCCACTTCCAACACAGAGGATTAGGTACTTGGTTCCCTGCTCAATCCTGGAGCTTGTTCTCTCTCTGTAGAGAATCCTAGGAAGCGCAGCATATCCTGTATGAAACCTGTCCCCAGTGTCTGATCAATGCTATTCCAGACAAGTTGGTGGTAAGATAGCTGTCATTAAGGCTAGCTTCAAAAATGCTTAGCTCCCACTTGCCTAGAAGGATATCATGATCCAGGCATGTTTGATGATCTGGATGATAGCTGGAAGCAGTATAACCGGCTAGTGCCCAGGCTCCAACTACTTTTTTTCTGAAGATGATGGTGACATCTAGTTCTCTGCCTATCATGTCCTTGAACTCAATTTCTTCCATTCCAGTTGTCAGCTCTTGATACTGCATTCTGCTGTGAGATGTGATATTCACGAGGCATAAGGGAAGAGCATTGGCAGACCATTTTAGATACCCTTACGTGTCTTCTGCTCTTGGTCTGTTATCACTAGCTGCGTAAAACATTTGGAAGTAAGTTAATCTAATTGAATTAGGACAATTTAATTCTGAATAAATACAAACCCAGAGGTTTTGTATGATTCTAACTAATACACGGCAAATCTCTAGCTAATTCCGATAAAACCGTCCTGAATTGTCCCCTGTGTGGACAAGTACTAAGCCTTTTTTTTTCCCCAGAGGAGCTCTACTGTTGTAATATCTTCCCCTAGTGACTACAGCCAGAACAGCGTGTGGCAGCCAGTTTCCTGAAGTGATCACATCAGCAGAATAATCATCTCTAAATTATACAGCTGCTGGTGGCTCCATTAGTGGACTGGGTGCAGGGGACTGCTCTTGTGCTCTGAAAGTGATTTAAGAATGGGCACAATGGTAATCTCCATCTGCGAAATTACTGAGTCCATCCTCTAAGATGTGGGCTGCAGTAGAAGCCCCAGTAAAGAGCTTTAATCCCCAAAACCAAATTCTTCGCACCAGTGTTCTCGTCTGACAACGTTCAGATCTAAACAAATAAATAAAAATAAGAAACCAAACCCTTTTTCTGACAAATCTCTCCCTAAATAACAGTGTTATACCTAAGTACATCCTCTCTGCAGCTACAGGAAACTTGTAGCCTTGCTGGCATTCTTCAATGTGGTTCTGAATGTGAGATCCTCGAGTTGTGAATTCCTAGGATTGCTCTAAAGTAGGTAAATAACCCTAAAAAAGAGAGTAAACACGTCTACAAGTGTAAAAGAAAAACTAAAGAGCTAGAAAATGAGAAGGGGATGAATTTCAGAAGCAGGGAAAATGCCTTCTTACACTCTTTAGCAAATGTGCCAATTTGAGGTAGATTTGCTATATTTTTCTAACTTAAAGTATCAATACTTAAGTGGATGGCATTTCTACGTTTTTTAAATACTGCAGTAGAAGAGAACTGCTGCTCTTAGTCTGCTGTTTCATCCTCTTTTGCTACTGTTGCTTAAGGAAGCAGCTACTGTTCCTTCCTTAGCAACCTCTATTTATACAGTAGCAACTGACAACTTAAAGATATTCTATTCAAATATTCTAAAAATAAGTCTGATGTGATGAGAATGAAGTGCTTTTTTAGGAAAACAAAAGAAAAGCCCCTTTGGCTCTCGTTGAAGACAAGGGACTTGAAGCTAATCCTAGTCGGAAACACCAGGAATAAAACAAGACCCTTGCCTTTTGGCAATACTTTGCATCGTTGTCAAGACAAGGTGATAGATCTTTTTTGAGATTAATACCCGTTTTTTTCTGAGCAATTAGAAAAAACTTTATAAGGATGTAGTCTTGGAGCGTGTAGTCTTCCAGAGAGAAACAATGTCCTTGGTTTGGTATTAATTGTATTTATTCTGTGGAGTCACAGTCAAAGACAGTGAACAGCAGTGCAGAAGAGGGGGAATAGAAAGACTAAACAAACTATATATTGTCGATGGAGGGTGAGAGCTTTCCCACGCTGAGTCTTTTTAGGAAAGAAACCAAGTGAGTGGGGACTTGATGTCAGCTGATCATGTGACAGAATCCTGTCATCCTGGGCCTCCTGTGGGAATGTTGCCTGCTTATAATGTATACGTTTCAGTCAATTACCACTTTGCTTAGAAGAACAGATAATCACGAGATGTTTGATCTTCAGTTCTTTGTCAGATTAAGAGAAGTCGGTACTCCCATGGCATTGGACACTATGCTGCTCCTTTTTATTTGCTGTCTGATGACCTGCCTTCCCCGCATATTTAAGGTAAAAGGCTGTGTTCTGCATTTTTGAATGAATAAAATGGAATTTTTCTTCAGGAATCTGGTGATCTGCATGTAGAGGTTAAGAAAATCTCTCTCAGGGATGTAATTTCTTTTGAAAATTGGGATTGTAAACTCTTCTTCTGTTTCTACAGCTTCTACCTGTACACTGCTATAAATGTGAAACTAAAAGCTGCTCATAGTTGAGGGGAAGGGTCACCTCTACAGGCTCAATGGAAGAGCCAGCTTCTACAAGTCTTGAGCGCTGTGGTGGGAGATACCACAAGGTTTTGGTCACCTACAAGGCTGTTTGTGACCTGCTTGATCTCAAGTGTGTGATTTGATTTCCAAACGTACCACTCGCTTCACTGTGGTTGTGGTTTCAGTTGGAAGGAAGGTCGCTGAGAAACATACACGTCAACACAAAAGAGAGCAGTACTAAAACTTTCCTCTTCCTCCTCACTGGCCTTTGGTATACCTGCTCCTTTTGTTATATGGCTCTGTGCTCTGTCTTCGCCTTTTCACTCTGCTTCTGGCATTTGTCATTCTCATTAGATGTTACATATTGCTGTGTCACATCGTGTAACAACCTGTAAGTGTAGTTGGACTTAGGCCTTGGCCAACATAAAATGGATTTTTCAGGTGCAGATATGAATACGAAAGCAGAAAAATGTGATGAGGTACCAATTATTTTAATGGGAGTAGAGCAACAGCAGACAATGAGACTGTTTCAGAAAAAAACGGAGGGGAAAGGAAAATTTGATAATAAACGTGAGATAATCTAAGCTAAAGGCTTAAATCTGAATATGAGTAGAATTTCAAAGGACGTAACGTGCAATGACTTTATAGACAGTGGATGAAAATTTCCTATACAGCTGGTAAAGCAAACAGATCATACTAGATTAATTCACAACACTGCAGATCCTACAAATAGTGGTCTGACAGTCATGTTTACAGGCACAAATATGGCCTGAATTTGTGACGAGTCACAAACTAATGGGAGAGCAAAGGTGTGCAGGACTGTGTATATCATGCCTTCTGCAATATAGCAGAAAAGAAAATTGGTCAAGAAAGGACTAGATACTGTTCTTGTCTATTCTGGTTTGTGTAACTCCAGGTAGGAGTCAGGGGACTTGTTCCAGATTTAAATAGGAGACATAGTGGGGTAGTTTTGTATCTTTTTATCTTTTACAAATCAGACCATATATTTGTTAATTCTTTCAAATACATTGGTATTTGGGAGCAGCACTCCAGATATGACAAATGGCCCTTTCGAAAGCAAGCTTCTTGTGTGGAGCTACTCAAAGAAAATCACCAACAAAGATGTACAGGAGACAACAGGAAGATCCCAATCATAGAATCACAGAATAGTTTGGGTTGGAAGGGACCTCTAAAGGCCATCTAGTCCAACCCCCCTGCCATGGGCAGGGACATCTGCAACTGGATCAGGTTGCTCAGAGCCCCGTCCAACCTGCCCGGGAATGTTTCCAGGGATGGGGCATCCACCACCTCTCTGGGCAACCTGTGCCAGTGCTTCACCACCCTCAGCGTGAAAAATTTCTTCCTTATATCTAGCCTAAATCTACCCCACTTTAGTTTAAAGCCATTAACTTCAGTTTAAAGCCATCATCATCATTCCCTTTCAGCCACCTTGTGTCCTCCTGCTTTGAGACGTCCGCTTGCTGAAACTCATGCCCCACCCTGAGCAGGCTTTGAATTAGACCTCAAATGCAGGTGACCCGATGCGAATCCAGTACCTCTTCTCCTGCGCATCTCTCCTCTGCTCTCGCCTCCACTCCAACCTGCACTCACAGGCCATTAGCCAGGCTTCAAACACAGTTTTGCATTAGCTGCGAGGAGGACACAGGAGAGCTTCAGCTTCCCCTGTCGCTGCTATTCTGCAGCTAGAGCTGAGATACACAGCCGTGCTCCCTCCTGCTGGGGTAAAAGGATACCAAGTGTCTTTGGCAGGACAGCATACTGTGGGAAACCGGGCCATGGTCTCAGTTGCTGATGAGTATTTGTATTGTTATGTTGGTACTGTTCTTCCTGACAGACCTAGTTGTGACAGGAGCCTGAAAGCTGGCGTAGATCAGTGGTTAGCCCTGGAACAGGGAAAGGCTCTTTCACCTGCCAGATGGAGAGTGGAATTATCATGTGAATTTATCAGCTGTGTCTCCCAGAAGCTTTAAGACATCCTGGCATAGCCCTTTTCCAGAACAGTCTGTTATCAGAATAGGCTTTCAGTCCATCATTTCTTATTCCTTGAGTATGAGATAGATGTGATTTCCATTCATGCTCTGTAACAGATGCCATCTTTTTTTTCATATGCCTGTTTCTTCTTCTTGATTACTTTTTGAACTTATTCACTCTTCCATATCGGTCTTTTATTGCTTTTATTACCAGATGGCATAAAGAGCTTTGCAGCATACATTAATCTAGCTTTAAAAATTTTCCATTTCCCTTCAGTGCCACTCCTCTCTGCTGAGTTTTACACTTCACCAGTGTTTAAGCATGTCATCTTCCTCATTGTTTGGTGTTGGTTTGCAGTTTAGCATTTGGCTTAGAATATAACATAGACAAATAGATAGCTTTGCCTTGCACTTTTCAACACCTAGGCTCCCGTCTCCCTGTGGCAGTCGTGGAACCAAGTCCTGCCATTTTGTGCATTATTGGACGTGAGTGCTGGTTTCGGTGCAGAGGTACGGGCAAGGAGAAATGTGAGACTTTCCAAAAGCAGGGAGAGACCTCCTTGTCCAGGCCGCGGTGTCCTCATGGCTCTCCTGGCACAGTCACTCATGAGACTGAGGAAGCTCTGTCACAGGCAGGTGTGGTCCTTTTGGAGCCCTGTACTCGTGTTCAGTGCTGTTGTCACAATAACAGCTGTATTTTGCTGTTTTGCCCATAAACTTCTGTTTCTGTATCAGCAGGGTCAAAGCGGATTAAGTAATGCTGGAAATGCACAGGCTCCCTGATGCTTTTTCATTTTCTGGTGTCTGCCTCTTCATGCAAGCATGCAACATGCTGATATATCAGTGCAAGTATCGCCTCATCTGTGTTCACATCTGTCCTTCAGATACGACTGACCATGTTTTTACCAAGGAAGCAACACAATATTGACTCTCCTCGTCTTACTCCCTTCCTCTAGTGACTCTCCCACTACTGTTAGTCCCTTTGACTTTGGTTCTATTTTAACAAAGACCAATACGCAACAGAAGTAGCACTGTTTATGACTGTATTTGCCTTCTTACCACATATCTGGCTACAAGTGTGACGTGATTTATATCCATTAGACTGTAGATTCTTTGCACTATGAATTGTCTGTATCTGGGTCTGCAAGGCACCTCATCAAATGGAGCTTTCAACCCAATGGGACCTTTAAATGTCATCCATAATCTTCTACAGACACTTTTATCTGTCTAGGAGACATTTGGGATCCCGCTGCTGAGCACAGTATCTGCAGACCCGGAACGGTGGACGTAGCACTGAGATGCCCCAGCCAGCCTGTGAACATGAAAGAGCAGGCCAGGGTATATGAGCATCTTTTATGCTGCTGAACTGTGCTGCTTATGACTTAAAATTGAGATTACTGTGAAAGGGGGGAGGCATGAACACAAAAAAAGGAGAGACAAAGAAATTTAGCTAAATATTTTAAGAGCTATTTAGATATTAAGATTCTGAAGGGGAAAAGTTGCTTACTGAAGTAATTAAGCATATCAGATGAAAAATTAAAAAAAACCCTACATGGAAAAGGGAGCTTTCCAAATATTTTATCAAAGAAACCCTGTAAACACAAAGAAATGCAAATAGATTTCTGCCTTTTTTCTGAGACTAAGCCTTTTGCTGTGCCATCCTCTGCAGGAAATTGCAGTCTATGATCAGTGTACAAAAGTATAAATTGACTATATTTACGGACTATGTAACAGGGATTTGTTTTGTGACCTGCTGTTCTCTGAATGGAGCTCATCATGATCACTGTGCGCAATCAAGTGGAGTTTTGCTGAATATGGGTGTGCAGCCAGGACTTCCGATATCAGCTAGATAAAAAGCAGCTTAGGAGCTGGAGGTGATGGCTACTGAATCCATCATTCGCTGGTTCCCTTATCACACACCAGTGCTCCTACAAAGAGAGATTATAACCAAATCACTCAATTTACGACCTTAGCAATAGAAACTGCCACTGTTGGTAATAGCATTACAGTTTCTAATTACAGCAGTTGAGAGGCTTCTAGATAAATGAACAGGCAATTTAGATGCAGTTTGACTCTAGGTATCAGCGTCCTGATGTTTCTCGCTGCTCATTTATTTCTGGAGAGGTCTAGGAGAAGGATTTGTCAAGCAGGGGCTGAGGGGACATGAGGAAGGTAGTTCTACAGCGCGAGTGCTAGCTCAGCATATTGAGTAGGGACGTAGGGCTCCATTTATCAGATGAGGTGCTCTGCCTTACAGGACTCTGTAGCCATGAGAAGGTGCTGTAGGCGGATTCACACTCATCGCCTATTAAAGCAATTGGTCATTGTGGTATCTAAAAGCAAAATCATGGTAAGAGACTTTTTTTCATCCTAGTATAGTCACCTGCTCCCTGCTACACCTGCCCAGCCCACGGATCTTTCTGGAGCACTTGGGAGACTCCAGAGAAGGGAAAGTTCGGTTTGAAGGAACTGAGGGAGTTTTAAACTTTTTTTCTCTGTAATAGTTGTGTTGTGCATCTTTTAGTACCTCGTCTCAGAGTTAGCCTAATGAACCAAAGCCTGGGGATTGGAAGTGCAAGATCCTGCCGACAGAAGACCTTGGCTTGAGCTGGCAGATAAGTAAACCCTTGAGAATAAGTGGGAGACAGTAAAAATTACGGGAGACACATTGAATTTTCTTGAAAGTTTAAAAAAGAATGCATTTCTCCTTTCTGTTGATTTTCTAGATACTGCTGTGGCAAAACATAGAGGAAACACTTAAAGCTGTATTTCCTCAAAACAAAAATACCACTTAATAGTTGTTTTATTTTCCTGCATTCTTATTTCTTTCACCTGACACGATCCCAAAACAATTGAAAAAAACCCTCAAATACATGCTTGCTTGTAAGATGCTTAAACATGTATAAGAACGGCAGGTGATTTTGGCTTGCTGGATGTTGACCAATGTGGTCACCCGAGTAATTAGAACACATTGCAGCTTGACTAGTTTTTCAGCCAAAACAGCCAATTTGATTCTTATGCATTAGTTTTGATAGAAAAGGGCCTGGTCCCTTGGCTGGTCTTCCCTGACTCTAATTAAAAACCGCTCGTCGCCCTGGGGAATCCACTCCTCAGGAAACTTGCTCTTTTCAGCAGCAAAGAAGCAGCTGTTAGAAGTGAGCATTACTCTTGTTTCCATTTCTCTGTTCTGGTCTTCCTGTCTCAGCCAGTATCAAAGAAGCAGGAGACTTCAGACAACAGCACAAGTAAGATCTGAGCCCATCTTTCTCTTCCCCTATTCTTCAGAAATGGTACTGTAAAGGTCACCTTTGGTGCAGATAAAAGTTTGTAGCTATGTCTTGTTTCCTTTTCTAAAAGGAGTTCAGTCTGAGCTGTAGTCCAAGATCTTAGCCATTTTGATGGGAAGATCTGTAGTGCATTTTGCATTCTGGCTAACCTCCAAGTATATTCTGCCTGGCTTAATTTATTCAGTGCCACCAAGAGTCTGATACAGTTTTCATTCCCTGTTCTTCAATTTGGTATAGCGTTGCTGTTGTGCGCCACTACAACAGCCAATCCAAGGTAGTCACCGGGCAAAACCGGTAGTGGCTGAAGAGGCTAGCTGCCCTGGGGCCAGGCACTCAATACCCGGTGACGCAGAGCTGGACGGCGGTCTGGGCTTGCTAGCTTAGGGGACATTGTTACCAAGGTCCTTAGACAACTTCCACAGGAATGGTAGGTGCATAAACTGTGTCCGGACTGGTTTTTGAGCATCAAATTTGCCTCATGTTTACCCTGTTTGGAAACGCTTTCATGAACCATGAAGGAGAACCGTGAGGAGAAATATGACGAGGAAGGCTCCATCTGTGGGCAAGGAGAGCCATAAAGTCATTTTGAAAGGCAGCTGGTAGTTTACTATGTTTCATATTTGCATATTGTGTAGCCTACTTAGCAGTGCCTTTCAGGGTTCGGTTGAAGCCTGTGGCAGAGATTGGTGGCTAAGATTTCTCACACCTTGGTATCTGTCTTACTGTAGAAAATAGAATTAACTGAAGGATAGTGAAATAAATACGTGACACACATATTATTGTAAAGTGTGAAAGCACAAGGGGAGAGACGGGGAGTACAGAGTTGGGAATATGGAAAGTGTGTTTTAAGCAGGACATTCAGTCTGGAAAGCACTGAATATACGAATTAGTAGCCTGTGCTTTGAAAGTCATTCTTCATAGAAAAATCACATTCTAATTTGTATTTTGTATGGAGCTGGTTTTTATTATTTTGTAAACTCGAAAGACGTTGTCTAAATGCTTATTAGAAGTTATGATACTTCTAAAAGTGTATCATTTTATTTGATAGCTGTTTTTATACTGATGGATCTCTTTTTGATTACTGTAATCTTGTATTTAGGCCTGAACAGGTGCTAGTAGAGCTGTCTTAGTAGACCTACAGCTGACTTGGGCTTTTCCAAGCTGTTGGTAGCAGTTTAACCTTTCTGCGTCCTTGGGCCAAAGTTTTCAAATGCATTTTAACTTTCAAATGTTAATTTTTTTCCAAAGGTATTAACTGCCCACATCTACATGAATGTGCCTATATTTGGATGAAGCAGTCTAATATTAGGCTGACCACTTGGATTTGGGCTTAATGTGCTGGCAGTTACGAGCTGATGCTGGAATGACCCTGCAAGCGTCAGCTTGAAAGTCTTATTTTTTGGCTCTATGCAGAGAAATGTGATTGCATAGGATGCTGAGCTGTGGAAATACATTACTGGGGGACAGACACAGCAAAGGGCTTCCAGACATGCTGAGGAGCTCAACTTGAGATTTTGGATTTGTCTCAAGCTCTTGATGAGCTCATTGGACACAGCCAGCAGGGACTGAAAGCAGTAAGTGCCTCATCACTGACTTAGTGGGGGCAGAGGCGGCCCAAACAGTCCGTGCAGAACAGATTAGCCTGGAAAGATTCCCAGGAATGAAAAGTATAAAAGCAGAGATTATACCTCATTCCGGCAGGGTGGTGGAAAAGGCAGGCCACGAGTTCAGGCTTCCAGCGTGCGCCCTGAGCACGGACATGACAAGAAGCGCTCTCCCCCGTGGAGTGGCCGTGCTTCTTCCTGCTGGGGCGTTCGTGCTGGCTGCAGTGCTGGTGCTGCCCAGCCGGCTCCTCTTAGGCCACAAAATAGTCTCTGCAGGAGGTCATTTCCTTGGGCCAGGAAAAGGTGCTTATGTACCGTAGCTGAGGGATTTGCTAAAGAGTCTCTAGAAATCAAATGTCAAATGTTTTAGCTTGCAGTGGGAGTTCAGTGGATTAACTTCTGGGTGCCTTTGAAAAGCACAGTCTGTGCTATTCATTTGAGAATTTTAAGTGGCAGATTCGTGGATTCTGACGAGCCCTTTCTTGAAATCATAGTTTCTGGATTTTATAAATCTATTAAGCCCCATATCGGAATATTGCTTCTGAAGCAAAGAAATCTTCATTTTCCCTCTACTGTGTATTGAGAGATTTCCCACGCTTACAGGGCAGCAGGAAAGATCTAAGCAAAGTTCAAGCTGGGAGATCTAGGTCTGCAGCATACAGCCATCGTGCACTTAGCACGTGTTATTTAGTAATATTTCTGCCCCTACTTGTCTTTGAAAAAACCAGAAGGAAAACAGCACAAGGCTTAATTTGCCAATACCTCTGACGTTGACTTGAAATTTCCAGTTTAGACAAACATATATTTTGGAAGGAGGAGGGAAGAGAGAAAAAAAAAAAAGTTGAGAGTGCTGAATTGTTTGGCATGTAGGCTGAGGGCTGGAGGTTTTGGTTTTTTAACATAGGTTATCTGTGGAAACCTGGGCAAGTCACTGGGAAGCGAAAGCCTGTGACTCATCCCACAGCTAGTGAGCAGGCATCTAAGAGGACTTACTGGAGGATGGATGATGGCCCTTCAGAGGACAGAGAGCCCTTTGTGCTTTGATTGCTCACGCATTGCAGCACGGATGATCATTCGTGTTTTCCCAGTGCCAATGGTTTTTCTTAGTGGTGAAATAAAGCAATGGCTCCTACATGCAGGGATGGGGATTTTCAGGGCCAGATTGGTAACTCTCATCGTGCTGCTGAAAAGGTAATATTTAACCTGCTCCAGAGCACAAACTGGATTTTGACCATCCTATGAGTTTCCCAAGCATCCTGAGTGGTTGTCACATGCCATCACGATTCAGTCATGGCAAATGATTTTCCACTATTTTTAAAATACATACTTAAATGTAATTTGGTTAAATGAGGTCCCTACCATTAGTTCTTGAGATCCATGTTTTGGTCCAGGGCAAATTTATCAAGTTACAACCCATGGAGAAAAACAAATTTTAAATGAAAATGCTATCAGGCATTAACGGTGAAAGCACCAATGGTTCTGCTGCAATAAATTTATCTTTGTGCCTGCAAGCAGTCTTCTAATGGAAAAAAATTATTAAATCGTGTTTATGACATATTATGGCATTTGCATCATTCCATTGCAGAATAATACTCCCATGTTAGAGAAAAATCTGTGTGCTTGCATTTAAGCGTGAGAATGTTTCTCTGATGTTCAAGAGTTCATTTTAAAATGAGATTTTACAGGCCTCACCACCGTTCATTCACAGAGCCTAGCAGGCTTTTATTAAAAATACTTTCTAATGTATTTGTGGTAATTTATGCTTCTTTGTCCAAAAAATTGAACATTTTATTTAATTTAGAGAAGCCTACAATGATTAAACTATGAAAAACCAAATCATGCAAAAGCTGAACATCTTCTGTAATGCAGTTAATGTAATGAAATTCCTTCTGAGATGAGGGGTAGATCCTATATCTATATCTCATTTTTGTAATTTTTTCAGGTAACAAATGAACCTCTATAAACTTTATTAAAATATTTTAACTACAGAGTTATTCTGGTTATCCTTTTCTGGTTTCTATGCAACCTACCCGCTGTGCTGTAATATAATATCAATAATACACGATATTTTTATTTTATTTGGTAATGTGTACACATTTAAAATAATGGAAGAACAGTTCTCCAGCACCCATCGATGATTCAGTGCAGTGCTCCAAAGTGTACTTGCAATTCAGTTCTCTTAATATCATCTGCAGCTGTTATAATGGTGCATTGTACATTTGCAGGCTGAGATCACTTGGAAATAAAAACAAGATTTAAAATACTTCTAAGTAGTAAATAAGCAAAGAATGATGTTCTTCATGCTCTTTACTGCAGATGCTTTTCCCTTTTACAGGTTATTTCAGAACACCTCGGGGCCTACCTAGTAGTTTATAGATAATAATACCTAATTAAACTATATAGTTTTCCTCCACACATCACCTCCCTGAAACAGCCTGGTGGGTGAGGAACCAAACAGGGCATGTGGAGGTTTTGTTTTTATTGAGTCAGTGTCAATAAATTCTCTCTGGTACCAAATTGCTGCCAACTGAATAATTCTTTTTTTTTTCCTTTTTTTTTCTTTTCCTCTTCAGGAGTTAGAAAACAAAATCCATTTTTAAGGGGGCTGGGAGTAGAAAGAACCTTATGTGCAAGAAACGAGATGGGGAAATTATCCTTACTCAGTCATGCACCTTGCACACTTTTTACAGCTATTTCCAACATATTACTGAGTATTTATCTGAATGGCTGTTGCCGGCACTTGTGAGTACTGTGTACTGTTTATAACCACTTCTAACTATGTCTGCGGTGCGCCCTCTGTGCACGTGGCTTCTCTCTTCTACGAAGGTCATTTTGGACTTCTGATAGCTAATTTTTCCACCCTGGTGCTTTCCCTCTGCCTCCCCTTCCCTCCTGCTGGGTTTGGAAGCAGCTGTGTGCCGTGACTGGAGCTGTCACCCGTCTGGCCGTGCCCTTGCCCTGCCACAGCAGTGCAAGGAGTGCCGTTCAAAGGCCACCCTCCGACTGCTCCTCGGTGCTTGGAGCAGTCCTGGCACCGGCACTTCTGAAGGAGGAGTTATCGTTTCAGCAAGGACTGTGGCCCCCACCATGTTCATTAGACATTTGATTGGGAAGATCTGAAATACTGTATTGCAGAAGTCACGTTCTGTTGGGAAGAAGGATAGTTCAGGAAAGTTTCTGGTGGAATTGCAAGTTGAGGTTCACCTTTTCATTTCTGAACTTGGAACTGGGCTCTTTATAGCTGCCACTCCCCTTTGTGTGCATTTCAGGACAAACGTCTTTGCTCTCTGAGGCTTTTCTCACTAGGGGCTTATTTTGATGTTTAGCACACTGCGAGGGTGTTGTGGTTTAACCCCAGCCAGCAACTAAGCCCCACCCAGCCGCTCGCTCAC
>NW_008824053.1:2313389-2324841 GCF_000699105.1 Pygoscelis adeliae
CCCCCAGCCTGCTCACTGGTGGGGTGGGGTGAGAGGCAGAAGAGGCCTTGACTCTGGGTCCGCCCTGCTCCGCAGGAACGAAAACATCCCTGTGTTATCAACACTGTTTCCAGCACAAATCCAAACCACAGCCCCATAGCAGCTGCTGTGAAGAAAATTAACTCTACCCCAGCCAAAACCAGCACAGAGAGGCTTGGCACTTTGCATGTTTTCTAATAACTGCATTTTCTTTAGACAGATTAGACAATACTGTTGAAATATATTTTTTCCTCATGAGCAGCAGCATCTGCTATGTCCCTGATTTCTGATAGATGAGTAGTCAGGTACGTCAAGACATTTTATCCCGTGGCTCTGCACAGTGCACTGGCTGACACTGGAACTTGGCCTAAGTGAAAACACAAAGCGCCGGACTGTGTTGAAGCAGGTTTCCAGCCACTGGAAAACCCCAGTGTTAAAGCCAGGCTTTTAGCAGCACCGTGCTGTTTCACAGCTGTAATATGACTGTGGTGTTACCTGTCTTTCGATGTGTGTGCCTCGCTCAGCGAGTGAGGCTATCGGAAAAAAAGAAGTCATCCTCATTAGGGTGTTTGGGTTTTACTTCAAGGAAACAGAAGCAAAACATTTCATCGAGAGAACGGAATGTATCTTTAGCAAAGAAAAGGAAAAATATTGAGAGAAACAAATAGTATGTGTTGCGTAGTAATAATTTTGCAAAGTAGACGTTTTCTTCCAAAGGAAGTCTGAATCTAGTTCAGTGTGGCAACAAGTAAAAGAGGCCGTGGTGAAAGTAAGCAAGTGAGGAAAGGAGAAGCTCCAGCTCCTCGGGAGCTGTTACCATGTGTACAAAGGATTTTTTCTGTGAGACAAGCTTAAAACTGATGAGTTTTTAAATTAACTCCAGGCACCTATTACTATAGGGTTTTGCTGAAGCTAAGAGCTTAGTAAGACTCAGAAAAACGAATTAGATAGATAAATGATGGAAATGTTTGTGATTATTGTAGATCGGATTTCAAGCTGTTTAGAATATAATTAAACCATTAGGCTGAGGAAGCCTAATTAGTCCTGAAGAGAGGACTTCTCCTATAGGATTGTTATTTCATATTTGCTCTTACCCAACCTCTTGTGAAAAATCCAGTGCTGATACCCACCAGAGACCGCACACTGGACTAAATGGATCTCGGGTCAAGTCTACACTTACAAATGCTCTCTCAGCTGTTTTACATCTGTGAATTGGCTACATATGACTTAATAAAAACGTTTAGTATTTACAGTTTGAACTGTTCAGATCGGAAGTGAGCAAATCAGTAATGTGGCATCGTTTCTGCTGTCTGCCTGGCTAAATACACAAACACTTCGTAAAGACAGACCCTTGGTTTGGGTCGTTTTGTCGAAGTGGTTTTGGTTAGTAATAGAATATGAGGTGAAGTCTCATTGTAACGGGGCAGTAATGTTGAAAGTTTGGCAAACGTGATTTGTGTAGCTAGCAAATAGTGTGTAGATCATAAGCAGCTAAGGAAAATAATAAGTCGTAGCAGGGCATAATGTAAGGAGTGGATGTCGGAGTCATTCCCACGGTGTTTCGGTACCCTTCCCCTTGACTTTTGCGACTGTTAAAGTAGACAAGATACAGTTGCTCTACATGTAGCAACAAGGCATGCAAATGCCCCTCGATTTCTATTTAAGAAATAATTGAAGTACTCATTTAATAAGTAAGAATAGGAAAGTATTAATTTAAATATGACAGGTCAGGAACGCACCTGTAAAGAAGTCGGATGTGGGCATCGTCTGACCTTTCTATAGTATCACGTTCGACATTAGTTTGATCTCTTGGTCCTTCGCATATGTTGCAAAACCTGTCTTTTATCTCTGTCCACTGGGATAAGCAAGTGTGGGAGTGGGCTGCAGTCTTGACATGGACTTCTTTGAATTACTTTGGACTTTTTTTTTTTTGTGTAGCATCGCTACTTCGTAAGATTTGTTTTCTTTGCCAGACAGAATTCCTTCCAGTATTAAAAATTAAGGAAAACTTCCTCTTTTTTTTTCAATAGGAGTGTGAACAATATTGAATATTAAAGAAATTACAATACAGTGAGAAGACATTATTTATTGCAGTGCTAAACACAGAGAGACAACAAACGATTACAAGGACGTGAATCACCAAAACGAAATGTATCAAGGTTGTGGTGCAGTTAGTGAAAGTGTCGTTTCGGGGCTAGAGGTGTTTAGCAGCTGCTAGAAATCGGCTGTAATCTTAATATTCTTTGCAGTGGTTCAGTTTAAGTTGTATAACATTTACACTTGCTCCAAAAGGAAGACGTGTGCTGTGGAAAGAGACTGGATCAATTTTTATATTGATCTGCAGTTTACTCAGGTGTTTTGACTGCACCAGGATCTGATGCTTTCCCAGTAATTCATAAACGGAAAGTGATAAACTGCAGTAAATCCGATTAACCTCAAACTTAGTTTTAGGAGGGTCGGTAGTATGTCAATAAAATAAATACATTGTTATCTCTTCCACTGGGGTTTTCCGTTTGGAAAGACACAGCTATCTGAATACACTGTGTGTGAACTGAGCAGGTCTGACTCTCTAACATTTTAGGCTTATTGTGTAACAAATAGTTTGCCCCAAGACCCAAGAGGATGATGTTTTGGGGAAAACTATTGAATTCCTGTGGGTTATCATTTTGATGTGGTTAATTACATGTACAGTTGTAAGCTTAAGGAATTCTGTTCCTTGCGGCAAAGATGCATCAATGCATGAAATTGTACAAAACGCCCTGGATTTTCATACATGAGATTTCCTTAGTTACTTACTGCATTTCAAAAAACCTTCCTCACTTGTATTTGCCTTTGTAATTGTCTTTGCTATAGGAAAAGCAGTGTGTTCAAAGGCAGTCATTTAATTTTGATAACATCAGAGCTGTAATGTTTTTCTTTCCTTGCGATCAGATCTGTCTGTTTCTCTTGGGTTTTCGACGCAGTACAAATCCCCATAACAAATGCCACAGGCTGCAGAATCCTTGATGTTAAGATGTTGCTCTGATTAAGAGATAGGCAGCCAGCAAATTAGAAATGCTGATCCTCAGATGCCGAGCTGGAGCTTTGATTAGTCGCTAGCAATAAATACAAAAGTCGTATCAAAATATCGTTCTCACTCATAGATAAATGTTACGTGTCACGCCTGTCTCTTTTGCAGCGACCCCTCCTGTTCTCTGCAAAAATGACCAGCAGCCAAAATGTGGCACAGTGGCAGCAAGCAGTAGAGTGGCCCATGGAATATTGTGTCAATTATGTAAGGATGAAGGACATAAAATAATACGTATGTCAAGGGCCTTGCGTAGACAGCAGTAGCTGCAGCTTACCTGGGCCCATCTGTTTAATATGAATTTTTGTCACAGCGTATACCGTTTCATAATGGATAATATGGTCTATGTGGCTTCTCCAAAGCCCCATTCAGCCGTGGAACCTCTCTCAGTGGGGTGCGCGGGCCAATATCAGCGTATTTTTCAGGTGCTTTTGCAAGTGATCTCATTGCTACCAGACCTGGGGGCACGCCGGGCGGGAGCTGCAGCTCCAGGCTTCCCCTAGCGCCGCCCGGGCTGGAGCGCAAGGTGTTCCCACATGGAAAGCTGAGGCAGGTCCACGGGAAGAGGCCTTAAAGCGCCAAACTACCAGCCACTGTCCGGCCCCAGCCCTCGGGGGAACGCGCCTGGGTCTCGTGCAGGGCTGCACCCACGCAGGGAGTCGTAACAGAGCCTGGCGGGGTCGATCGCGCCTGAGCAGCCGCGGCGGGCAGGAGATCACCAAGGTGCGAGGGCCGTAACGGCTGGGCCAAGATGTCTGTTCAGATGGACTATCGCCGTCCTCCGGGTTGGAGCGCTGTCGGATGGAAAGCTGCAACCTGGAGTACTGTGGCAATGAACGGGGGTGCTGGCAAGGAGGGATGATCAAAGCCTGAGCTTTGGTGCCGTAATAATCCCTATAAGTACAAATGAGCTGTTGATCATAGCAATTACGTAAACATTGATTAATTATTTTCATAGTGTTTTTCAGCTATTTTTGATATTGTATAACTGAGTTTTAACAGTGATAACAGTATGAAAAAATCAGTAGTATTCTGAACAAAATCTAATTTCATAAGGGATCTATTTTACAGTTTAATTTTAACCCTTAACTGCTTGATTTACTTTCTAGTTAGTATGAAATCCATCATGTACTCAAAGAGCAAGTACTGTAGATTTCGAGACAAGAGGAAAAAAAGAAGGGAAACCACATCATCCACATAAATAATGAAGTTGAACCCCTGATTTAAATTCAAAGCTCAATTCAGCCTCGACTATAGAGCTACAGCTGGCACCTCATAATATAAATACTTAAGTGGCCTGCTGAATTTATCCTCAGTGTCCACAAATGAAGTTATAAACTTTCTTTACAGCTTCACTTCTGCTTCAGTGCCTGCCCATGGTTTTAGATCTTCTGCAGACTTCACAATAGCCCTGTGTTTCCCTGGCTGCCTGGGAAGTTCAATAGCAAACCTGCAAACATGCCGTGTATTTAGCTCTCTGCAGCTGTGCAAACAGCACAATGCATTTTCAATATTCTGCTTTAAACGTGCGCATGGATAATTGAACTTCAAAGCAACAGCTCTGCTAATTCTTTTATGAAGATGCAAATTACTAGTATGACTTCTCCCCAGATTGGGAGCTTAATGGAACAATCAGTCTGATCTAAATCCGCCCCGAGGTATGAGCACAGTTGGGGGTATTTCTGCGAGCCTAATCCATACTTTACTCACTGGCAGGGTGCAAAACTAATAGTAGCCTGGAGTTAGCAAAGTTTTCACGTTCAAATCCCAGTACTCAAGCTACCTCCCCTTATAACCCACATTATTTCAGGAACAAGGGCCCCGATTCTGGTAGTATTTGCAGGGATCAAGCATGAAGATAAAAGTTTAACCAGGGAAAAGAATTCAATGTCTTCTCAAAGATTTAGTACGGAAGGATGGAATATTTGTTAAATGCGGTTTCTTCTCTTTCAGCAAAACCACGCTCAATGATTGTTAAAGTATGTGGCATGTATAGCTCCAGTATACATATTTCCTGGTATATTTTTTTAAATGAGCCTTAACTGATAAACGCTTGGCATTTTCTCCTCCGACCGTTACCGTTGTACAGCCAGCTTTTAAATGAAAGGCTGAAAAATACATTAGGTGCCTCAAAGGCAGCCAGAGCAATTTACCGTCTTGTTTTGCAGTTCACAGAAACAGATATGAAAGTTTAACTTTTAGCTATTGGGAAGTCCAACTCTAATTAATTCGATAGAGAAAATTGAGGCCCAAGAGGAATAAATGGCTTCGGTCAGGCCTTCACACTTTTGCCTATCTCCACACATGCACCTAAAATAAGCTGAAATAACACTTTTTTTAAAAAAAAAAAAGCAAGATGCTGTGAACACTTGAAAATAAGTGCAAATTTCAACTTTGAAATGCAATTTGAATTTCCATGGAAGGCCACATAAAAACTTATGGCCTATATTTCCAAGTAGCTGGTAATTTGCAATACAAGAAGAGAATCTTTTTTTTTTTTTCATAAGTGCTAAGGATCCGCGGGCTGAAATTTTGCACCTTTTAAGGTCTCTCCATCTGAAATGCAGAGGTGCGTGTAGAGGGAACTGTCTAGCTGTTCTCCAGTCCTAGGCGTGGCTGGGTTTTTTATATGTTTTGACAAATTGCCAACTTCTCAAAGGGAGCACAAACAGGACGGCAAAGGGTGAAGCGTAGAATGAGAATTCTTTTTCATGGGGTGGACGTAGCAACAGAGGTACTCCTGGCAGCTCGTCAGTTCGTACCTTACTTGCACTAATGCTGGGGCAGTGACAGGTTCTCCTGTATAATGCCATTGTCCCCCCTGAAAGCCAGTCAGATTTTACCAAGGAGAAGAGACCTCTCCTCCCTGTGCAGCGCCAGTGCTGTGCATCAGAGCCAGAGTGCCACTGAGCTGGCACAGAAAGCGGGGTTGGACATGGAGTATGTAGCATTTACTTATTTATCATCTCTTTTTTCTCTTCTCTTCTCTTCTCTACTGTTTGATCAGAGACTCTCCACATTTTTTATTCTACCTCCTTGTGCTCCATTTCCCAATCTTTTTTTCTCTACCGAGTTATTTCCTCTGGGTCTTTTTTCCCGTTCAATTTTTTCACAGCATTTTTGAAGCAGAAAGTGCGTCGAAGATGCTTCGAGTTTGAGCTGAACTTTAAAACCCACAGTCTTTGAGGGACTTCAGGGCTGAGGTGGATTCACTTCCCTCCTTGGCAAGGAGGACGGGGTGGGCCCGGCGTGTCCGGCAGGACAGGCAGCCCTGGCAGGCAGGGCAGGTACCGTTCCCGACAAGGACCAGAACGAAATAGGAGCAGTCTGGTGGAAGCTGCTCACCCGAGCAAAAAAAGCACCAGAACCATTGCTCTGCCCCCTTGATGGAAACACAAGTACTCTAAAGATAATCTGAAATTTTCCAAAGCCTCAATATTTGGTACGCGAACAAGAGAAATGCTGTAAGTGATAGAGAAAACCCACAGTAACAGAGATGCTCTTGCAGTGTCTTACTAGCACGGAGGTGAGTGATGGCCACCTTCAAAAGCTGCATGGAAACAACAATGCAGCTTCCCAGCTAGGGCAATACCCTGAAAAGCGATCGTGTGAGCTGGGGAGAGGGCAGTTGGGAGGTGGCGATTCCCTGTGCTCTCCCCGGGAGCTGGCACGGGGGCAGGAGCACAGGTGAGTGTCCCACTGCGAACACACGTGCTCTCGCCCCCTTCCAGGAGTTTACCGTGCCGCCAAGTTATCCTCTTAATAGAAGGGAAATGTTAAAAGCCAGTGCAGCCATGTGCAAGCACCCCTGAAAGATGTGGCCTGCTGGCACTTCTTTAAATCTGGCATTTAAAATTGCTCAGACAGATGGAACAAAAGTATGTAATAAAATGTGACATTTTATTTTATCATCTATATTTGTTAAGTGAATTCTTCTGATCGTTCCCCCTGTCAGTAGCACTGAATGCGAATCAGATTCTGACGATTTGCTGTTTATAAAAACCAACTCCAGGGGTCAGACAGAAAAAGAATAAGTAATAATTAATTACAGGATACACATTGATCCACGGAATCTGGCTACGGAGGGTGACAGCTCAGCCTAACCGAAAAAAATGACACGATTCCAAAAAGTCCCAGCTTCTGTAGTCAATCATTTACAGACTACTTCTCAGTACCAATTGTCTACTTCGTGGTCTTCCTTATATATATTTCTATATATGAAGGTTTTATTGGAAATTCAGAAAGAAAAAAAATATTTGTTTTCCTCACTGTCTTCCAAGTTAGTCCCACTTGTTGGCTTTGGTATGTAACAGAGCACCTTCTCTCTGTCCTCTTCAAAGCACAGCTCCTTTTGATGCATGCTGTCTCTCCCTCTCGGTGTTTCGCTCCCCGCTGCCCTGGACAGACTCCCAGAGCCTCTGCACGGCACAGGTACAGCGGGCAGCTCTCACAGACCGCAGCAGATAGCCACGCTGATTTAACTTCCACATTTTTGTTCAAGAGAAGCTAACCCGGAGGGTCAGCACTCCCCGCTTAGCACTGCTAACGAAAGGAGGGGGTGGAAAATTGGTGTAAGCACAGAGTGAGCCCCCATGCCTTGAAAGATTGCCCTCCATCCCTCCTTCTCCAATTTGGTCGGGGACTTCAGCAGCAATTATATCACTTAATGTTCATTTAGTGCTAAATTGAGAATATTAAGCAGTAAATGACCGAACTTTTAATTAGCAATTAAAAGCAGGCTCCTCACTGCAAGAGAAATGTCATTGAGAACTTTATATCTGACAGTATTTTGCAAACAGCTTTACTGGGTTTTATAGGTTTCACTTTCCTGGGGCCTAGCCCTGAGTTTGCGATGACTACTTGCTTCTTCTACAAACATGAATAGTTTGCATCCCTAGGACATACCAAAAAGACACGTGCAGAGGTAAATATTAATTCCACTGTAGCAGCAAGTAGAAGTCCCAACTTCAGAGCAGAAACTGCTGTGTTAGGTGCTTTATCAGCAAAACTGAAACACACCCCGGCCTTGAAAGCTGACAGTCTAAGGAATTGCAATATGCACATAGCTGCTTACACAAATGCCTGGGAAAAAATAACTACTAAAATCTGTTGTCACTATTTATTTATGGCACCAATTTTCTCACCGAAGAAGCCAAATTAGCCAAGAAAGTACTGCCACACGTTAATAAGGTGCAGAAACGAGCTGGAAGCTGGGGATACAAGGGATGGGTTTGTCCAAGGACCTTCCCTTGAGGATTTATAGCCTGGGACGCTCGCTCGGAAATGGCTGTTCCCCCGATGAGAGCAGACAGTGACTGGAAACCCAGCTGCTTGCAGGTGGGGAACGGGGCACGGGACCTGCTGATCCCGCCATGTTTCGGGCTCCTGAAAGCCCAGCCCCTCACTCCCCAAAGTGTGGCACACAGTACCCATACCCTGGCTGCCACCGGTGGCTGAAAAATACGTGGCTGAGTATGTGAAGCCTCTTGTTTGCTTCCCTCCACTGAGGACCGATGCTGACCTCTTGCTGCTGCCAGCGTCGATGCTGCAAGGGAAACTCCCCAGCACTGTCGTTGCTCTCGGTGTCAGCGTTCTCTCTTTCAGGCTTCCCGAAGGCTGGCTATGGAAAGCATACGTACGACGTTTGACTTTTAAGGAACTTGTCACTTGGGGTAACCTGTGCCGTTTGATGGTGCTGAGGAGCGAAGGGAGTAACTGAATGAAGACAGCCTGGGCAGCCCATCGGCTAGTTGAAGGAGCAGCAAGCTCCCTGTAGATAGCACTCTCGCTGCTGAATGAGTTTGCTTTGACCACTGACTCTCACGTCCTTCCTTTCCAAGTAGTCTAAAGGTGCGCACTTATCTGGTGGGTACTCTTTTTTTCTATATCAGAACTTTTAAGTGAACGTTGAGGAGTATTTTCAGGAAGCCGGTTTCAGGGGGGGACATTTTCAGCAGGGGCACCAAGCACTGTGTCAGAAGAGCTTCCACCAGGGTACGGTTGGATGGAAGTGTCGAATCGTTGCCGCTTGGGTTTTTGGCTGCACCTCTGACCCATACACAGGCCAAGAATTATTTGCAAAAATTATTCAGCAACACATTTCAAATAATGAATATTTCAAGTAAATCATTATGGGCCATACTTGAATAGGAAAAGAGGCAAAATAGTTGATAAATTATTCATGCAGCTTTAGCACTAACGTAATAAATATTACATGGTGTCAGAGGGAAATGAAGGATTTGGAATTGAAGAAAGAAATTAACTGTGAAGGAAAAGCACCTGAAAATTGGAGAAGGTTTTGAGGTATGTGAATAATAATGAAGAGACTAACGGGAGAAAATAAAAAGGATGACAACTACGAATCACTTTGAGAGGCAAAATACTCTTCCCCTTCAGTTCTTTCTCTACAGAGAATATACAAACTGCTCAAACTTCCTTCAGCTCTGTTTAAAAACGAAACAAAGAAAACAAAAGAAGACACCCTAGAGTTACCCAGGTGGGAACATGCCTAGATCTGGCTAAAGGGAATTACACGGTCAGGAATACTGATTTACAAAAGGCCCATAACATTTGGAGAAAAATACCATTTTGAATATCAACTAGCGTGTTATTGTTATTTTGCAAAGTGACTTTTCTCACCAGCTTAATACTGAATGAGGACAATAGGATTGTGTGTTTTTAAGGACAGAATCCATAAGGCTTCTGTTGTGCTTCGGGTAGGCGCATCCAGCAGCGTTAGCTGCCGTGCCATTAAGCACGTCGGAGTGGCCAGTCAGCTCCGCTCTGACATACCACATCAAGTAACAACGTCATTAATTCCTTGTTTGCTGTTTTGCTCAGGTGTAGCGTGTACAGATTCTCACTAGTCTTCTCAGTTGACTCTTCATTTTAACATTTGAAAAAATTAATATTTTTTTTTAATCTTATTTTTGTGTGAGAGAGGGCGTTAACATTTTTTTTTCCTTCCACATCCCTTCCTATTTACCTTCCTTTTCAACAGTAAGTAGAAAATGGGAGAGAAGAGAGGAAACAAGTTCAAAAACCCCAACATATTCCAAACAGATTTTGAAAAAACTAATCTTTCTAAAAATGCAAACGGAGACGCATTACACATTTTTTCCCTATTGACAATGGACTTGGGCTTCTTTAACCTCAGGAATAACATATTAAAATGAAAGGTTTTACGTTCGTCATTTCCGCAAATGTCTCATTTACAAAATCTGTCATGGGCACACCAGTCTCCTCCTCATTGGACATTTACCAGCCTTGGCATATCAATCCATCTTTTGCACATCTGCTCAGAAAATGTAATTAGTTATACCCATATGCTGCAGAAGTACATGATAAAACTTAAGGAACAGAAAAGGCCAAGAGACTCGACAGCCTTTCTCCTTCCTACTATGTGTATTTTGTTGAAGACTTAGAAAAGTGAGAAGCTTTTCTTGCCCCCTGCCACAGGGTGGGGCTATCACCGTGTCCCAGGCAACTTCAAGAGATTGGGCGAAAGGGAATTATAGTTTATTCTAATACTTTTGGTTCTGTTCACTTGAGAACAATCATTTATACTGTAAAAAGACATAATATTCCCCAAATAGGCATACCTTCTTTCCCTGGTCATTAACATGCTTATGAACTTGTCCTTGCAAAGAAATGATAAGTAAGACAGGCAGGGATCCTCATCTAAAGTTTTGTGACATGGGAGAGACCCAGATGAGAAGCTCTTGCTACACAAAACGACACTCATATGTAGCAAATATGGAAACTCTAAGCTTGTTGACCAGCTTTTTGACAGCCGTGCTCAGTTTTGCTGGCAAGTGGCAAAGGAGAGAGGGACTACAGTCGAAAACCAAACTATGCCTCAGCAACCAAAAGTTGGTTCAATGGCATCTTTGTGCCACTTTGGCTCATGGGTAGAGCTGTTCCACGTTCACCAACGTTCAGCCCCTGTGTTCAGTGGCCATGCCTCTGCAAAAGGGCCGAGCAGAGGGCTGGTGTAACTCCCTTGGACTTTACTCAGCCACAGGATCCTCTAAAATTTGCTTTTTTCACTAAGCCACCTTAATTACCTGACATTCATATGTCAGGTAATATACCTGACTCTTCTTTCTTTTGACACCATAGTTCAAAGCTATAGACACTGGAATAGAGCTGTTACAACAATGGTTGATCCATTAATCCCAGCTTCTTCAAAGTTAACCCGGAAGGATGAAATACGCTCTGGATACACTAAAGTTCCATCTCCATGGCAAGGGGTTTGCAGCTGTTCTCAAAATCCGCTGTAATGAAACACTAGTTTAGTTTTATTTCCTGGATGGTGCATTATCAACCTCAGTTGGTGGCATGTTTAAAACCCACGATCACAATTCA
>NW_008824053.1:2324866-2328548 GCF_000699105.1 Pygoscelis adeliae
CGTCATGGTGTAAAGCAGAAGCCACTGGCCACCTGTTAAATGATATGGTACAAAACAAATTCTGAAAATGCTGAATTCCGTCAACTCTGTTTTCTTGTTTTCTTACTGAAATCCAAAACAATGTGTCGCTGTTCACTATCTGAATTAATTCATGGTGATTCGGCATTACAGAAACACCATTTTAAGTTCATCTGTGACACACCACATTTAGTTGTTGTGTATGTTGTTTAATGGCAGTACTTTTTTCTTAAAAAAACAAAACAAAACCAACTTCCAAATTATTAGCATTCTTTTACTTCAGTAGGGGGTTCAAAATCAAAGCTGCTGTTCCTCCATCCTCCCACTTTTCTTTTAGGGTTAATTTGGAAAAAAGAAAGGCTCTCCTAATTATAGAGATTTAGCTTGCTTTATAAACTGGCTATTTTAAGATCTGTTTGCAAGATCACAATATGAAACATCATTCGAACCCAGTGTGAATTGATTACATCCTTCTGAAGAACATGTAGCAGTAGAATGTGCATTTGTAGCTGTTACACTGTCCTATAATTAAGGCTTTATTGCTTCCCTTCTAAACACATGCTTCTGCTGGAGAACAGCTGAGATACTTAAGATGAGACAATGGAAAATGCTCCCCCCCCAAAAAAAAATCACCCCCCAACCTTTTAGAAACAAATGGCAGGAACACTGTGGTCACTACCAAATGTAAGAGTAAAGTCAAGACACTGATTATATTTTTCTGCTCCAGTTTCTTTTTAATGAGCAAATTTTCCCCAAATACTATTAATAATTTGAATGTTGCTTAATTGGGAGACTTCGTCTTAGAACAGCTGAACACAGTCTTTGGTCTTTTCATTCATTTCCGTGGATTCTGGATCACAGCGTAACGAAGGAGTGGTCAGCAATCACATTGGGAATATTCACGTATCCCAGAATGAATGAACAGACCGAAAAACAAGAGGCACCATGTAAATAGCTTTGCATGGTTGGAATTACTCAGGGAACTCAATTCTGCTCTGAACTGATCTCACATTTTTTAAAAACTAAAATTAATACTGAAATGTTCCTTGCACTGAGCCGCTCTCCACACAGATGAGTGAGCTAAATGTCAGCTGCCAGCTTTATGGGCACACGGCTGTGCCAGGTGACACCGCGCTGGCCATTTTCTGGAGTTACACATGTGTTCCTACATCCTTGCTATAAAATAGCTGTACCCAAATCTACCATCTGGATCTGTGTTATTGGAGAGGGACTCCCAAGGAAAATCTTCACAGCCTTGCAGTTTATTTGTTCTGAATAAATACTTTTGATAAATGAGATGACATGTTAAAAAGCAGATATGAAATAATACTGCTTTCCATAACGGTCGTCCATAAGACAAACGCTTCTAAGGGCAGATGAACATATATAGCAGTAACGTTGATCGGCTTTGCCAAGTTGCCGACAACGACTTTCTGAGCAGTGAAGCCGCGATTCCCATAGCAACCCTCACAGACCTCGGACGCCACACACGTTTGGTGTATGTAGCAAGCCACATAAAGTTGGAACAGGAACATTTCGAGTTAAGGGTTAGAAACTAAGCCAAATATAATTTAAATCATGGAAGCAAATATCCTTCTAATTGTATCCAAGGTATTTTTTTTCCTTCCGTACTATTTTTTGATCTTCCATATTCTGAAATCTATGTATAGACTGCAATCCAAGTGGCAGATGACAGTTATCTTTGTACCGCTCCCAGAATCTCTTTTGAGTAATGAGACGAAGTACAGTAGCTCCTTTTGCTCCTCAGCATCTCTCTCAGCACTGGGGCAGGGCCGCTGCTAAGAGAACCGGGGTTACCTTTCCCCAGCGCGTGCCCGGCTCCCAGCCCTCCGCACCCTGCTCTTTGCCAGCTCCTCCGTCAGGGGACTGTGTACCCTCTCCTAAGGTGGCTGTAAAAGCCCTTATTAAACCTGGGTGAGGTGCTCAGACGGGCGAGCAGGAACCAGTGTGGGACCTGTAGGAAGTGGCTTTGCAGCTCTTATGGAAAGGGAAAAAAAAACGGTCAGGGAATGTCTTCTATTGGCGTCTCTGCATTTTAGCCAGCTAGGGCATGGCTTTTTTTACCTTGGTTAAAAGAAGCTGGCTAAGGCTCGCCGGTTTGACCCGGTACTGCCTTTCTGTATTAGGTATTCTGGGTAGGGCTGATGCTGCTCTGTACAGAGAGTCTCTCTGCTTCAGCAAAAACTCGGAAATGAAGAAAAGGCTAATATAAAAAAAAGGTTCTAGGTTCAGTCTTCAGCAGAAGTGTATTTCTTCATTTGCTGTGCCCGTATGCGACAAAATGAGGCACAACTCTGTTTGTATAATATCTTTAAATTCTTTTTAACAATTGCGTGCCATAGTGCACAGTCATCATCATGGAAGATTATAAATTAGTTGCTTTTTCTGCTTTTGCCCCTCCCCTTTTATATTTCTCCATTATTTTTCTTCCCCACAATGAGATGGTTACAAAATATGTGCAATCACAGGAATAAAGCGACATGCTGGAAGGCACCAATAAATATGGAACAACTTTACAATGTTAAGCTGTCTCAATTAATTTGCTTATAAAATTTGTACTGTCCTGTCAGTGAATGAACACAGTCCCCAAAGAGCTATTCTCACTTAGCTGTTTTCTCTCAAACCCAATTACAAATCTTTCTCTAACCTTGCTTTAGCCTTGCTTTTATGTCAGCAGAGTATCTGCCAGGTTTTATTGTTTATTGCAAAAGGTATCGCTGGTGGACAAAAGTAGGAGAGGATGTACTAAATTCCTGTAATAGTTTTTCTCTTCGTAGAATTACTCTCCATTTTCACTTTATTTCACGGACTCTTAGAATACTTTTTAGGTTGAAAGGAACCCTCATAGACTTCCCTCTTTTGCTTTTATTAGGTAGAAGCTTTGGACTGTTGTGCTGTGTATATTGCAGTATCAAGCAGTAAAAAGAGATGAAAAAGCATTAGCGATTCTGAAACTTCAATGAGCCGCTCTCGTTTAGGTAGTCCCTGCCAGCCTTAAGGGCTCGTTACCAGCTTTGTGGAGCCCAAGCGATTCTTAGGGCTCCTGGGCAGGAGGTGCAGATGTTCAGGGCAACTCTGGCTTTGTCTTCTAACCCAACAGCCAAATAATGCAGCACCCGAGTGAAAAAACAGTTCTCCACTTAGAAGTAAGGAGCTTTGTGATAGTTGTACACATAGGGAGCTTCTTGCTCAGCTCTTATTTTACATACTATTTTTTTTACCTCCTGGTGAAAGCTTAATTTATTATTTAAATGAATACAATTCCAGAGCACAAATAAAAACAAATAAACATCTTATTTCTTTTCATTTGCAAAAGAGCCCGGTGAGATGCTTTACTTCCGTAAAAAAAAAAAAAAAAATCACATTATAACATTGCAACCACTTATTTTTTGATTAAAGAAGTTAATTCAAAAAGGCAATTCAGTTGTTCTTTAAGCTGACATAGCGTTATAACGATTACTTAAAGAACAGTGAATCTTCCCCACGCCACGTAATCAACGTTGCCTTGATTCCAAGGAAGTTTCTTAGTTTGGCTTTGACAGTTAAAGGCTTATTGGCAACTCTTGGTTAATTATTAATGGAGACATAATAATGCTTATTCCTTAACTAACCTTCTAAGCAATACAATTATAACAGGAATTAT
>NW_008824053.1:2328568-2332609 GCF_000699105.1 Pygoscelis adeliae
CAGTGTCATGGCACAGTCTAGATGAAAAATTTTAAACCTCAAAGTATGGCTTTTGCCCTGTAGGAAAACTAATACAATGTTTTTTGATCATTTTTCCAATTGCATTTTAAACAAGGACTTCCTTTTACAGTTCTGCATTTCTTGAATTGTGTATCTTACCTAACACAGGATGCACCTTCACTTTTCAGGTCCCCAAAACCTCCCAAATCCCCTGAAAGTTTGTGGCTGTCCCTTTCAGGTTCGGATGAGCTGTCGCCTCTCTATTCCTCCCAGCAAGGCTGAGCCGCTGCCAACAGTGGGGCTGCAACCAAACGGCGGCGCAGCTTGGAAAAGCCACACAGTAGGTTTCTTGAAGGAGTTTCAGGTTCAGTTTGTTGGCCAACATTTCTGTTATTCACGCTATATTCAATAAGCTGCCTCTGTGGGATCGCTTAGATAAGGCTTTTCTCTCTCCGGGATGATGGCAGGGCTAGAGTCAAGGCAACAGAAAACCAACCAACAGTTCATAACTGGTTCACACAGCAAAAGCTTCAAAGCTGGGCAGTGCTTTGTGAGTGTTGTGCTGCCCAGGTGCTTTCTGCTAAGGCTGTACGATTTGATCCTCTGGTCACTCGAGTCAGCCCCACCACCTACCAGGTAGGAGCTCCTCCATTTGTCAGAAAAGGTTTATTTAGCCATTTTCTTTGAGTAAACGTAAAGCGTATCAGAGGGGCCTATTACATACACCTCTGCCCTCATCCATCCTTCACTAAGCTGCTATATTGTTTGTGCAATATAGTGGGCAGCGCTGATATGTAATATTAAAGTGTGAGTTGGGCATATGAAAGAAAACCCCTTGATATTCCTCCTGGCCTGCAAAGCTCCTGCTGGAAGGTTGGTTTCATGATTAATTCATGCCAGCATTATCCTTATTTTAGTGACGCTATCAGTGAAATCCTGCCCATAGCTATCAGGCAAATGAAAGAATTTCAATACGTAAAGCCCATATCTTTTTGAAAAGTCACTACTTTGGGTGCAGGTTGACAGCAGCAGGGGTCAGCAGCTCTTTTTTGAAGCCCGTATTTCTTTCCTTTTTCTCTGGACATGCGTCTTGCCACAGATCACTTGCAGCTTGTCAAGCGACGGAGCCTGCACCAGGCAACCATTTAAAATCATTCAGTGCTTAGAGCCATTGATGTCTTACCCGTACAAGCCATCTCGGTTTTACCTTTATTACTGGCAATATTTGCACTGGTGACAGCTTTTTGTTCTTGTCTTTGCGTGTGTTTTCAGCCTAACAAGAGAGAGAAATGCATCGTCTACAGGCCCTAGGTATGAACCACTGAGATAGAAAGAGGCAGCACGTTCTCAAAAACTGACCTGTTCTTCTGTCTTGGAATCGTTTCCTCTTTACGGTCAAGACACAGACCACGATGACTAAACCTTGCAGCCCCGCAAACTGCGATCACGCTTCTCTCTGAGGAAGCTGGTTGTGGTTAGCCGGGAGCTGGGGTTGGCGCGCTGAACTCTGAGCAAAAGGAGGCCTCTTTTCTTTCTTTTAAATATTTATTCGACTTGCGCTTTCAAAGTACCTGGGCGTAAATTCAGAATGCTGTAATGGGCACTTCGCAAGTATTTGACCAGTAACGCGCGACTACCTGCCAATGGTCCCATCTCCGACGCTGGGCAGCAAGGGCGTCAACACGAAAGAATGGAGTTGTTGGGCCAAGGAAACACACTCGGTCACGTTGTCTCTGGCTGCCCGAGGAAGCTGATAAGCTGTGCCGGTTCTGTATTCTACAGGTGGCGATTATCTAGCTAGGAAACTGCAGGGGCACTTTGAATTTTCTATTTTATAGTGAAACACTAATGTTTTTAAAGTGACCTCACCTAAATTTGAGAACAAAACCCTCACAGACCTGGCTGGGAATCTACCACTCAGAGCTGTTGTTTCAGGCTCTCTGCAGACAGACACACTAAAACATGACACCATTTTTACACTGGTTTCTTCTCTTGAAGATCAGACTTGCCTTTTAAGTGTTTAATTTCAGTCTGCAAATCTGCAGAAGGAAGTCGAGGCCTTGGGGCAGAAGCTCTTAGCTCTAAGCAGCTGAAAGTTGAACTCCTAGTCAGACTTCTGGCACTTCAGGAATTATTTAAAGTGGTTGGGCTCTAATAAGCTGCACAAAGCTATCTGAAAACAGCAGAAAGAAAATCCAGTAAGGATAGGCAGATTGGTTTTGAGTAATCAAATAGTTTAAGCACTTTCTAAGCATTAGCCTAGGGAAGGTGAGACTCCATCAAAGAAAAATCTTTGGAAAGAGGTCTGAATACACAATAGACCTTCTAAAATTGTAAGTTTCAGAAGTATTTGCACGACACAAAAAGGACAATGTTTGATTGTACGTAACAATAGACCTTGGTTTTGCATGATAGTGCTACTAGAAAATCAGAAAAATAACAACATGGTCACAAGAAAGCCTCTATACAACTGATGACTAAAGTCTTTCCCCCCATAAGTTATGGCCTAGCTAAAGAGGAAAAGAAATTAAAAATAAATCATGAACATAATGAACCACAGCCCTCGTTTTTACCAAGGATGCAAAATCTCCGATGGTGCTTCTGATTTCCAAACACCTCGGAGAGCAGCTTTCTGCTCCGGCAGAACACAGAGGTAAAATCAATGCAACGCACGTTGGCATTCCCCGTCTCAGCTAACCAGACATCACACTTTCTTAGAGGAGCCTAGATTAGAGGCACGGTATTTAATTTTTGGTTACACTGAAACATTCATATCCTTCCAGGTAAGCCTGTTAAAGCTCAGTTTCTTGAACTTTCGCTTATCTGGTATTCAGAGTGCTACTGCTGCCTATCTTGTTGGAATCCTGTTTATAGGACCGTACACTACTGAGAGATTAGGAGCTAAAAACAGCAGGCAAAATTGAGTCTTAATAAATGCAAATTAATGCTCACTGGGGAAAAGCCAATTCTCCTATATATACACACTGATGGAAATTAAATTATTTAGTAACCTTCAGAATAGCTTTTAATGTTAGTGGACAGTTCTACGGAATGGCAGCTCAGCACTCAGTGGTACTTTAAAAAATAGATTAGGAATTAGTAGGAAAGAATGATGAAAAAAATCAAAGCATATTTATGAGAAGATGTACGTTTCTGGTGTGCCTGCATTTTGAACACCGGTTGCAGCAGACCTAGAAAATATAAGAGAAAAGCAATAACAATGAGCACAGATGTGAAATGCCTTTTGTACAAGACGATATTAAGCTACGGCTTTTCCTCTGGGAAAAGAGGCAGCGCTTGGAAGACACACTAGAGGTTTGTAAATTCTTGAGTCGCACAGGGAGGACAAATAGGAAAGAATTGTTCATCTCTTCTCAGAAGTTAAGAGGCAGAGGGCATTACCTGACATTATTGGGTAGCTGGTTTAGGAAATCACAAAATGAATCGATTTTTCCCGCAAATTAAATTGTGGAATCCACTGATATTCAGCACGGTAAATACTAAAAGTTTAGATGGAAAAAAAGAAAATAAAGCACAGGGAAAGGCATTAAGGGCTATTAAGCACATTGATAGAAGCTCTGACGTTAAAAAAAAAAATATCAGTGGGAAGGATACAATGGGAAAAGAGCATAGACCAGCCGCGTTGTTCTTCCCTGCCTCCTGCGAGCACCCGCTGCCAGCACTGCTGGACAGGACACTGCGCGGCACAGCCCTTCGGCACCGCACCGCCTTCCTCCCAACGCGGACTCGCCTCCCGTCTGTAAATTGTCCAAGGCGGGAGAGAGGCATGCTTCCTGCAGTATTTCAGAAGCATCTTAACTGCTATTTTACAGCTGAATAAACCCCAACCTGCTGAGCTTTCGTTAATACTTCATGGGGGCAGCTTGAGAGCAGTCTTCCTTGCACTGCTGAAAAGGCCGTGCTGGTATTCCAGGTCTCACTTGCAACCTAAATTTCTTAAGATCAAAGGCACAAAATGACTCGTCCAGCTTGGACAGGTCCACAGCCACCCAAGTGCAGCCCCGTGCTCAGGAACTGACC
>NW_008824053.1:2332631-2342778 GCF_000699105.1 Pygoscelis adeliae
CTGACAAGAGCAAGCTCACAAATTACCTCCGCAAAAGGTGAAGGTGAGGCTGAAGCCCTGCCGTTCTGCGAGGCCGGAGCCGCGGGTTCGGCTGCCTCCAATTCCTGCACCTCATTCTTTCCATATTCAGACTTAGGCTTGCTCAAACCTTAACCACCAGGGAGAACAACTGCAGGAATTACAAGTGCAGACCGACAGCCCTTTGGGTGGAATAATTCAATGGCTGGAACACTTTAATGTATGTTGCATGAGTGAGCGAGCTAATCATTTTAATGCAAAACTCTCTTTTCCTTTCTCTTCCACACTGGCTATCCAAAGAGGGAGGAAGTTAAGGATTACAGGAGGATCAGCCGTGCGAGTAAAAGGGTTGATCCTGCAAACTCCAAATGGGAGGCTCTTGCCTTGGCAGGCTCAGTGCCGCGACTGCCATTGTACCATTGTAGAAACAGTCTGCTTCATGAACTGTCAAGTTTTTTCTTTAGCCTTTAAAAAATGCCAAACTGAAGACGTTTAATAGACATGTAAATACTGCAAACTGAAAACTGAATTAACAGCACTTTAAAGCAGCACTAATCTCACAGAACATGTTCGGCATCTTTCCGTACCACGTTGCCATCGGGTGACGAGCACAATCCATTAAAATAATCCTAAAGAGCTCCCTGAAGACTACGCTAGGTAATTTTACAAGTACAGGAAATTACTCAACAAAGAGAATATAACAAGCATGCTAAAACACCAAAATACTTCTTAAAGACTAGGATACAGAATGAAGACAAGCTTTCCTTATTAAACTTTTTATTAAAATGGAGCTATTTGTACATATTTAAAATACTTTATATCCAAATTATGCAATATTTATGAAAACAATTGTATGCAAACACTTGCATAAAAATATGTAAAATCACAGCTAAGCAATATAAAGCAATTTATAGCATGTTCCAAAACGTATTTCAGGACTAGAATACCTGAGTTTTCAATAAGCTGGTTTCCCGCATTTCACTGATTATTAACAGTTAAATTTAATAATGTATCTGATCTTGTATAAAGCACTTCTTTGGTTGGGAGAAACTGCAGAGAAAAGGCAGAGATCGAGCAGAGATATTACTCAAGGCCTATCTTCAGAATCTTCTTCCACGTGAAGATCCACTGTTTGAGATGCTAGGAAGGACTCCCATGTAGCAAGGCACTTTAAAAAAAAAAACACAGATACATATGAATATAGCAGACAGATTTCTGTAAAACTGGTAGCCAAGGAGAAAAAGAAGGGGGAAAAAAAAAAAAGCAGAATACATACGCATTGTCACAAGCTGCTTTTGTGGGTCTATGGTAAGAGCAAAATATGGTTTCCTAGGCAGCTCAGTGATATGCAAAATGTTAGCCAACATGCTGAGCGAGCTGTAAAGGTCACTTTTACATAATGACAAGCGCACAGTGTGAGCATCGTAATTGTATGTGTTAGCATGGAAGATGCTAACATTAATTATGCTCTTCTTTAATCTCTCCCTTTAGTTACAGGCAAAGATCTCTTCCAAATAGAAAGCGCGGTGTCAGGCACGGTTCCCTTGTAATCTCTGTGGATTCCTATTGTATACCCAATTTTCTTTCCAAGTTAAATTAAATCAGTTTTTTTCTAAACACACAGAGAATTCATTTTTCCCCTGAGTAATGGGAAAGAAATGGGACCAGAAAGGCAGGCGGTGGGGAGGTGGGGAAATTGTCATCCTTACAAAAAGTGGCATTTCTCTCCTCATGGAAAAATGTATTTATAATTGTACAAACTAATTTTTTAATTTGAAGCACCACGACTGTAGGCAGTAAAACGGGGGGGGAAAAAAAATAAATCCCTAAATTACTTTGGTTCAATTTGGCTTAAATGAGTGTTGGCAGCTTGGCAAACCATTGTAAATCACAGATTAGTGTTGAGAGTCATGGCAAGGCTATCACTAGGTAACCCACGGTGTGCTGATGCTTGTTACCCGAAGTACCAGGTTTCTACTATTTCAAGTCTGTCATTAGAACAGGGCAGGCAAAGTCATGCGATAATTTTATTGTTTTGATGTGACTGAAAAAAAAACCCCCCACCTTGAAATGGAAACGTTCTAATAAAATTTCAACTTACACACTCATTCCTATTGCTCTTGACAACGCAGCTTACTTAGTACTTACTGTACACAGGTTTTTTCATGAAGAATCTGAAATATTCACAATAAATAAGTCTTCCGAAATTTCTCAGGAAATATCTGCTTTTATATTAAAACCTGGACAGCATGCTCCATTTATCTGGACTTTGAATTACATCAGTACCCTGAAAACAGCATCGTTTCCTATGTGAAAACTTGCCGTAAGCTAGTCAAGCCACAGAAATTTGCTATGCCCAGCTACAATGAAGCATCTTATATCCATCTGTCATTGCTTAGGAGACATGGAAAATATACGCTAGCATTCATGCTGCTTGAACTTATAAGCCACCTTACGCTGTCTTATTAGACATTTCTAGTGAATGACTTCAAAACTCTGCCATTAAATGTGTCGATTTAATCATATTACATTAAAGAGCCTAGGTCCTGGTATTACTGCATATCTGTGTGCAAGCGGACGAGTGGGAGGATCTGATAGTCATGAATAATGTTGAAGCATAAGCTCAAGGAGCAAAATGAAGAAGACACACAGGATGACCGGAGTTGGGGGAATCCATGATGGCACAAGGATGCAGAACGGATACCCGTAAAATTATGGGTGACAAAAGTAACAAGAAAAAAACAAGCAAAAGTCAGCAGCGATTATGTCTCTGAAGACATAAAAAAGTAGAAGACGCGGGTCTGCAAGAAAATGGGAGAGGTTAAAACAGCCGACTGACCTAAGAGACCACAAAGAAAAAAGTATGCGGGAGCTTATGTCTGCATAGGTTTTTGGTCGTTTTCAGGCATATTAAGAGACTGTTCCTGTTATTCGTATATTGTTCCCTAGGGTATGGAAACCATGAAACTACTCCCCCAATCTTTCTTTTCTGATCTTGCTGACAAAATCCCCAACTAACTACTGCTGCTTTTGCACACAACAACATTATGTGCTTCAGAGCACATCTAAGGTTTGAATTCCTGTGAAAAGAGAGGAATAACAGGATAAGATTCATGTGGAAATCTGCTTTCTTCATTGACTTTGTGGAGAAATGTTATTTTGAAATGCTAGATATAAAATCGGGGAGAAACGGTGAAAATATAGTGCTAGCATGAACAGTGAATTGCAAACTGATTTCTGACTTAAAAGGTCTTTTTGACCTTTTGTATAAAGCCTTTAAGGTCCGATCATTAGATTCTCCCCTACTTCACGTGACGCTGGCAGCTGAGTCTCTCTGAGATGCTTGAGCTGGAAGGTGGCATCTTGGTTTTAAAATGTCAGTGAGGCAGCTGCTAACAATGTGTCTGCACTGTGGCGCTCGGACTCGCATTCCTGTTTGCTAGAGCCCAGCCTGGATTACCATCCTAGAAAGCTGCAAGGCACATCTCTTTTCCTAGGCCTCTTCTAGGTGGGGGACAAGAAATGATGACTGTTTCTGGAAGAGTCTCTTGTTGACAATGACTGATGGTTTTTTTCTGCATCACGGTTTAATTTATACCATGTAACTCCATGCTTTGTCATTCTGTAATTTCAGTAATGTTAATTAAAATATGTATATCAGCACTGACTGGAATGTAAAAATGGCTTTCTGTTATCTTTGCAACACTGAGCCAAACTGCACGTGTTAAAATGCAATCACAGTATGTTGCTTAACCAGATAGATACAATCTACTGAAGTCTTTCCAGACAAGAAAGCAAAGCACTTTTTTCAGTTACACAAGTTATTCAGGTTTTAATTTATCCTCCTTTATATAATGGAAACACATTTTCCAAAATGCAAGAGCAATGGTGGCTCATTTCACTGTCAGACATCACAGTGCCGCTACAGCCGACAAGTTTTATAATTAACCATACCAAAACAAAACTAGGTCTCTGTGCCTTAGGCTCAGGCTTTTTGTATTGTGAAGCATGAACTGCATAAACGACATTTCGTTAGTGATGTATACTTCAACATTATTACAGAATGATTTTACTTCATTCTCCTGGGAGGTTGAAAACGGAGATCTAAATAGAGGATCAGCCAGCTTTCATAAAGGAGACTGAAAGGGGGAAAAAAAAGAAAAACCAAACCCAGGAAATTAAATGTGCATGCCTAGGATTGAAATTCATAATCCAATTACTTGTAAAAGCCTGGCGGAAGACATAAAAAAGCCTAAATACACAAAATGAAATAGCAAGACCTTAAATAAGGTTACTTTACCTAAAATATTCTGATTACTGCTGCAGGTCACACATCTATTCTGCAATATCGTTCTTAGAAAAAACAGCAAAAAGGTTTTCATATAGTACAACTGCATATTGAACTAAAAAGGAGATATAAAAATAGAATGTGTAGATATAAAAATAGAATGATAACAGAAGCAGTGTGTCACATGCCATGTGTGTTTCTGTTCCGGTTCCCTGTTTTCCATGGTTGATACCTTAAAAATATCATTTATGGTGGCATTTTCTGGAGTAGAATCTGAAAATGGAGTCTTGTGTGTGTCTGAGAGAGAGAGACAAAAAATACTTCCGTAGTTTCTGGGTGCAAGGAAACAAAAACTAGAGCGAGTAGAAATCGTCATTCCCACTACACAAAAACGTCTTCCGAAAAGTATTTAAAAGAAATTTTTATGGTTGAAGTGAATGAGGGTTCAAAGATGGATCCTGGCTTTGAAACGACATGCACAGGGACAAACGGGCTCAGCCATGTGGGTGCTTTTGAAAATCACATGAAGTTTGTTAGCTAAATTCCCAGGCTTTGCTAAGGCAGGATGTGAACAACATGCAGGAGCAGCTAACTTTTTGCTACGCAACCAAACGACTAGTTAAATGCATCGCTACAGAGGCCTCTAGGGCAAACAACAAATCTCATCTGTTTTTCTAGAGAGAGAGGTACATAAGGGCTTTGGAGCTAGAGGGAAGCTGCTGTAATGGGGAAGGAGTATTGTTTTGCCCTAATGAATCTTTTGGATCAATTTATGCCTGTACAACAACGTAGGTCACAGAAGTAAACTAAATTACGCTTGAAATAGTTAAGAAAATCAGGAAATTATTTATATTTTTCAATAAGAGTAAGCTGTGTCAATATCAATACCAACAAGAATCTCACTATATCAAAGATAACTTTAGCTTTTTATCTGATTAAGCTGCAAAGGTTTAACTGGATTAGTTTGACATGAGAAAAATAAAATTAGAGGCTACGCTTTAAAACATGCTCATCCATGCACAAGAAAAAACATGTTATTTCAGTGCCAAAACTAATTAAATATCATCCTACATCATGAAAAAAAAACCAATCTTCCTGCATTTACTAGAGTGCCTCATGAGCAGTGGAAAACCAAACTCTGCTGTATTTGCTGGATTTATAATGTCTAACTAGTCTTTGGATCAGGCTGCAAAACCTAGCCACTTATTCCAGTGTTTTTTCTGAATAGAATAGGTCAAGAAAGTTCTTTGCTGAGAAAAACTGAAGTGTTCCTTTTTCTTTGATGCTGTAAATATCCTAGAGACTACAGTAAACACATGAGAAAAACAAAAGGAAAAACTTGGTAAATGTTTAATTGCTCTTTGAAGCCAGAGTTCAACATTGCCTGGTTTGGTTTTGCTAATTTGTACCAGGAACGCTTCAGACATGCTAGCTAAATAACAATACCACCACCACCACCACCAAACTTTGTGTCTTGTTTTGGTTTTAGTAATGCTGCATCTTTAGGGGTCTGCAGAATATCTATACCGAACTTAATGACAGTACTCCTGGTGACAATCAGCTTCCTCAGCTGTAAGCTCCACCCTGTGGACAGTTTGTGATTTCACCTGTTTGGCAGCTACCTCTTCTGGACTACGGTGTGCTATTTCAGACCATAGTGTCACACCTAAGGCAGGGGGAAAAGGGATCAAATAAATAGTACGGTGTTAACACATACTTCATTCAAGAACTTTTCTCTGTAAGGCAAACGAAGCGATGCCATCTACTTCAGAAATAGGAGTAAAGTTCTGAATTTTTAAAAATTAAAACCTTTTCATATTGTTTCAGAATAGCAATGCACTCGCAGTCATTATTAACACATTACGTTATTGGCTTTAAGCCCTTGTGGAATACAGAGAGACTTAAGCACGTATTCAACTCTTTTCCAGAAGCAAAGGAAAGGAAGTAGACAACTCTATGAACTCTTGAGACCAGCTACAGGAATACCAAATGATTGGTCAGCCATGGTAATTCTTGGCTACCAAATGACGTTATATTTAAATGTATTATAACATAGCTTGTACGTTATCACAGGAAAGCCTTCATGCTCATAGGTCTGCATAGGAGCATCCTGTAAATTTGCATCACTGGGCCTTAATTAGTGTCTTTGTTACCACAGCGTTGAGAGACACAAAGAGATTGGCGATTCCACAGCTGTAGAAACAAAGGCACACTTCTTATTCAATTATATTAAATGTAGATAGTCAATAAACTGGAAGGCTACAGAAATACCTCTACTTGTTTTCAATTAGTGAATCCAGAGAAATATAATGACAGGTAACACTTTAAAGTAGCACTTCATGTAACGTGAACTTTAATTCAGCTTAAGGGAGACATACGCTTTTATGCTAGCTAAGTGATGCTTGACAAGCTGACAGCAGAACCTTTAGCAACTACAATTAAGGAAAAATCCAAACAAATGTAAGGTCAGACTATTTCACCATATTGTGCCAAATTGTGACAAAGAGGAAATAACATTTTAGAAATTCTAGTGTAGTTTGACACACGGCTACGTTGTACTTGATCACGCTGCCTTTAGTTTTATACAGTCCTGAAGGACTGGATTCTCTACTGCAAAAGCCACCAGAAAACATGAGAAGTCTGTCTCTGGTTACGCTGCGGTTCTCAGAAATTTAAGGGATGCAGAGAACGGCCACTAACAGGAATGACTCCTGGTTAGGTTGTGCGCCTGGGAAATGAAGTCAGCAAGACCGGGGAATAATGAGGAGCGCAGTGAAACGCTGCTGTAGAGAAGGGAGCGGGACACTGCTCGTGGAGAGGCAAGAATAGGAGTTGAACTGGCGGGGGGAAGCTGTGGAAAGGAGGAGAAGCAGGTAGTGACTGAATTAGAAAGCAGGAGATGATTCCTCATAGGAGATGGACAGAAGAGCTGGGCAACTGAACCATATCCATGGCATCCATGGTGCCTGGGAGCATGCACAGAACACGCTTTGGGGGGAAAAAAGGCAAGAAATAAGATGAGGGATACTACAAGAAGAAAAGGCTCAGTAAGCAGCAAATGGTGCATCAAAAGCATGAACGAGTAATTTAACTTTGGACATGTGAGAGAACATGAATGATTCAAGTAAGGACTGAACAAGTGAAAAACGCGGTAACAGGCACTGCGCTTGTGCACGAGTTTAATGAGTAAGACTCAAACTATTATCTGTAGGGTAGGATTTTGTTTTCTACTGAAAGCATAAAAATCATATTCTGATTCTCAGGTTTCTGAGATGCCCTTCCTGAAGGTCACTTCCACATAGCGAAAGCAGATGCTAGGCCTTCCTTTTCTGCTGTTTTCAGGAGTGCATTACGCACCTGTAGTTTGTAATATAAGGGCCTCTGACAGTAATCACTTCTCTGATAATTAACCATCAGCATTAACCACAGGTCTCAAATAAACACACATACTTTAGATCAAAACTCCCAATCTAATATTAAGTTTATCAAGTTCTCGTGAACGCCAGGATTAAGATAACGATTTTCTGATAAAACAGAAAAAAATTGCTAAGCCCTCACTTTGCAAACGAGGAGTGATACAGTTAGCACAATGTTTTCTGTTACTGCTGCAACCGCTGCAGTAAGATAAGGTATTTTTTTCTAAAATCTAGATCTACCGGGATATAACAGCAGAAACATTTTATGCAGATTTCAATATTCAAGAAAAGCAATAATGTCTCAGTATAAAAGAATACTGCCTCAGTATTCTTTTACAGTATTCAACAAAGAATAATGTCTCAGTAATTTGTCTCTCAAAACCAATTTGTCCAGTATTTCAGAGGCTATTTAAGAAGAACCACTGGCAGTTGCAGAGATAGTTGAACCATTTTCTGCAGTTTGTGACTTAATGATAGTAATTTCATGTACAGTATGAGCTTTGGCGTTCTGAATTAAAATTCTAATTCAGCAAAAAGCATTTCTAGACAGGAAAGAGAACCAAAGAATTATTTCTGTGTTTTAATTTAGCTAATCATTCGTTAACAAAATATTCCAATATATTTAGCATCGTTTTAACATATGTATTGCTAATATAGAAGTCAGAGATCATCAATAACTGAAGAAAATGTGAGAGGATGCCAAAAGCTTGCTGCCTGATTTCAGAAAATATTTTGATCTTAATATGTAACAACAGATTGTTAATGTCCGTGCATCTCACAGACTGTATGTTAATTAATTAGACTTGATGATCAAGAGCTCTGTCTTTTCAATTATGTTTTAACAAAATGATTTGTAAAATCAGGACACTGTCATTGGCTAACGGGCAATCCATAAAAAGTTCAAAATACAGGATTGGAAGTTAGAGATGTCAACGTATATCTGTAAAAATTACTAATTTATGTTTAATAGATGGCTTAGTGTATTGCAAATTTTTTCCCCAAATAAGGAGAAATTCTTTAAAAAAATTCAAGACATCTGGGATATTTTCAAAATGCGCATTTCAATCAACAACATGTTCCCCATGAAGAAACTTCACAGAATGCTTCATATATTTTGTTAGATGTTTTCAAGTTCTCTTTCTTAGTATATATTCTTGTAAAAGGGAATTCTTACCAAGAATATTAGCCGTGGCATTTGAGTTGAAAATAAAAATCTAATTTCAACCACTTCCTTTCTGAAGTAGTAAGTTTCAATTCTAAAAGGATTCAATTTATTAATCGTATACACTTGCAGCATTTGATTTTTTTAAAAAGTGCAATAAGCTTTTCCTATTGACTTCTCAAAATTGTGGTGTTGTTCTTTATCCTTGTAAAGTCTGATTATTTCACGAAAGACAATTCCTTAGAGAAATAACAACGAGGACTTCCTGAATGTGCTGTCTGAAATGGAATCACATTTAAATGTTTTCCTCATACAAGATCATTTACACGAGTTTGAGCTTTCCAGAGGGCTTCTTCATGCAGTTACAGCAAAAGGTTTCCAAACTGAAATGTAGCAGCTGACATTGAACTGAAAAATGTCTTCCAAATTGTTGTGGTTAGTAAAACAAGAGTGCCCTCTGTCGATGATGAACTCGGGATCAACCACTTGGGCACAAATAAAATACGTTTTGCTTGATACGCGTCAAATTAAGGATAACTGCCTCCCTCTTCCCGCAAAAAACGATTCTGAAGTTAACACAGGTTTGAACTAAAATGCAGAAGTTCCTCTTTACAGACAACCCGTGGACTTCTCCACTGAAATAATCAATGAAAAAATAACATTGCTATGAGAAAGTGTTTTACCTCTTCATAATAACGGAGATTATTCTCAGCCACATTGGTGAACGTTGATCTCATATCACACTGCATGTTTTGCTTCCACCTGTCCCAATCCGCTTTCAGAGCATTATTGGCACATTCGACTTTGTCTTCAAGTTTCCCAATCTCTTCTGAGAACTAAATGTGAATTGTAAACGTTAAAAAGTATTAGTCAAGTCACCATTTCAAAAGTGATTGAAATCAATTGATTGTAGTGCAGACAAACAGAACTGCAGAACTGAGGTTGGTATTTAACTTAGCACAGAATATCATTCCCCAGGGACAAATTTAAATTTTATTCTTAATGAGTAACTCGGTACTATTTCTGGAACATTGATAACAGAAATTCTAGACCAAAATTGAAGTGTTGCTGAAGATATTTTTATTGACTGAGAAGTTACAGACTCTGGCACCTCTTCACTAGCGCTTGACAGTAATGCACCTAAAAAGGAAAATACAGAGGGCTGTACAGAAGCAGAATCAACCATACAAATTAGATTTGGCCAGAAAAACTGAGAAAACCCTGACAGAACCTTTGATAACCTCAGGAGAAACCAGAATGGGA
>NW_008824053.1:2342804-2353015 GCF_000699105.1 Pygoscelis adeliae
ATCAAAAGCACAAACTTTCTGATTTCTTGCCTGTCACCTGGCAATCTTTTCTTGTGGAACTAACCTCTGCGTGACCACGTGAGAGAGAGAGAAATACAGAAGCAGAGAAAGAAATTAAACCAGAGGACTTCTGCAGAGAAGAAACTGCAATCTAGGATCAAAAAACCTTGAGGGCTACTCTACAGACATTATTTTCTTCTAGTTACTGTAGATGCACAAAGTGACTTTTCAGCTAATGGGAATGAGTAAGTGGACAAAGGCCCTCTCTTTAATGAGTCTTCTAGTCCTCTCAATAATTTTGTCACCTATTGTCATTTACTAATCAGCTGTGTCGGTTCTGGCTGGCACCCAGTCACAGAAGGAGGTACGTCTTCTGCGGCTCCAGTGCAAATTCATCTGCTGGGACTGCACAGCGACTGCCTGCAGCGGGAGGGAGGTCAGGCAGAAACACCACCAGTGAGGGACATCGAGCAGGAAAAGTTAACCTCCTTGTATTGTTTCCATTGCAACTCAGGTCCCATACACCTTCCTCTCCTTCCTTGTATTCTGCTGTCAGGCAAATTGTTTTTTTCCTCATACAACACCCCTGTAAAGTTGGATAGCTCCTCGTGCTCTCTGCAGAGCCGGTGCTTTCATTGATATGAACTTCAGGATTCCAGGATTAACTTCCAGGACTTCCAAGGAATGCTTAGGCTCTTGGCAGAATGCAGAAATGTCAAAATTCAGAGCAGGATGTGCAAAGTCTTGGCTTTCCAGCTTGAACCATGCAGGGAGGACAGCGTTCCAGTGCAACAGCCGGCAGTGCTGCCGCCATCAGAAATTAACTAAGCAGCACTGGCTGAAATGGTCACAGAAACTGAGCCCAACGCTTAATTCACAAACCACGGATCCCAACTCAGTTTGACATACTAGAATCCTTCAGCTCTTAAAGTAGCCAAAAACTCCTTAGCTAGTAAAACTGAAAATTTCATCTGAATGGATTTTCTCCACATTCCACGATACACAGATGCATAAACATTTTTAGTTAGACTTGATTTCTACACTGATTTTCCTTGCCACACTTCTAGATGAACGAAATACGGGTTATTACTCAAGAACAAAATGCAAAATATTATTTCTACTTTACTGAAAAGCCCATGTTCAATTATCTAGCCAGACCAGTAATCAAACTATGGACAAGGGTAATTCCAACTACCAACACTGTATTCAATATGAAAAGGTTAATCCAAAGTTTAAATGTGGGGAAATTACCTTTAAAGGAATTACAGGCAGCTGGATTCGGTGTCTTGGGCATGTCCCAAATTAATTGCCTTTCCTTCAAATACCAAAAATGAATGCATACAGAATACTGAAAACTGAATATTTTTAGATGATTTAGAGTAGGAAAGGCAGTTGAATCCATTTTCTGCTTTTGCAAGAAAAAAATCCCTATATGGGAATGAGCTAGGCTACACACGTAAAGAACTTCGCCGACTTAGAAGTCCTGGCTGCAGCAGCTTCCCCTTATCTCATTCTTCACATCTTTAAGACATTTATTTTACAGTTTGTTTTTGTCTTGACTTTTCTAGGAACTACGAATTTCTTCCATGGTGTAGTCACAACGCGATGCGGACAGGCAGACTCTGTTCTACGTCCCTGCCTGGATATGCGGTTCAAACATCACCCTCTAAAGCCCAAAAGAAACTGTGTGTTGTATCAAGGCAAGGGTTGGACTTAAGGTCTAAAGACAGCATTACGCCACACTTCATCATCTCAAGTAGAGAGGTTTAAGATCGACTTTGTCACAACTGAAAAGAAACATAAATGCCACCCTCTGCAGCTGCCATGACAGCAGGAATCAAAGAAAAATGGCTTGGTCTCGACAAAAACTTCTACCTAGTGTGCTCCTCATTTACAAGGTGTATATTGTTACAATTTATCCTGCAAATTAAGTATGATTCTGAATCCATTTTCTTAGATTGATCTCACTGAGGCAGCCAGCGTGATAAATTAAATCTCACGTCAGTGATCCCCAGAGAAGGACAGCGCCGTGCTAACCAGACACCGGACCACGGGACAGGAAGGTGGGAGCCAGACACTGCTAGGGCAGAGCACTACCAGACGTGAACAGCGCGACCTGTAGCTGAAGAGACTTGGCCCAGTAGCCAAATTACCTAGTAAGTGACACAGCATTCACTATCTCAATATGCAAAATAGCACGAATTTCTATCTGCTACATGAATTAATCCTACAGCTTGGTTATCCTAACCCTTTTTAGCCTGGAGCTAAAACATAAGATATATTCAGAATGTGATAGATTCATCATTTCATCTCTTTACTACTTAGTTTCAAGCCTGAACACTAGAATCCTTAAGTTAGCATTTAATGCTTATCTGGTTCTGTCAGAGCACATTATACCAACCTTTTGTCAGAATTACTATTAGCGCTAGTGGCGGTACCAAAACTGTTAAAAACTCCCAAACCACAGAGGGATGCACTAGCATTGCTGTGTATGCCTTCGGAATGGAGCATGGAAGCAACGGAGCCACAAACTCCATCTTTACAGCCAGAGTTCTGGAAGTAAGAAAGGTCTAGATAAGCAGGAGGACACCAAAGTCCTCCCAAATATCTCTGTCAGAGCCTGCATCCAGAATCACAGTCTTCAAACCTTCCATACCCTGAACAACTGCCTTCTTTGTGGACTACATTTTGGAGTGGGAGACAAGGTTTTGGCTTTTTAAGCAGCACCACAAGCAGCTTTCTAAAAGCCCGGTGGCAGAAGCACAGCTCAAGAAAACATTTTTTCCCAGCCAATGAGCCTGACATCTCGTAAAGTTTAATTTGCAATTCTAGCCTATTTCAGCTGCACTGACCTTGGGGATGTTTTGTATTCTCCTGCTGTATAACCTCCTGTTTGTTAAATCATTTAATGTTTGCCGTGACCAATGCTAAAGATCTCACAGCCTTTTATCAGCTCTAATGACAGTCTGAGATTCCTTATCTATGGTGGAAATGTACTTCAAATGAGATTAGAGTTCATGCCACTCATTGTCAGCAGAATTTCTGGCTACTAGATTGCACTGACAAGTTCAATCTGACATCTATGAGATCATTAGAAGCTACATGAGTTCTGCTTAGGAATAGAAATGTGCAAATACAGCCAAACTCAGTGTTTGACACCAATTCCAGTAACAGTACCCGTGTTATGACCACCATTTATTCTGAAATCAGCCTGGTTAGAAGTGTCAGCAAAATATCTCAACACAGAATAAAAATTAAAACACAGTAAAAAACTGGTTAAGAAAACAGTTAGAAGTTACTTGAATGGTTAAAAATAGCAGTACACCATTCTCTGTGGCCAAACTACCATTAATAGAAAAAGCCTTCAACTTCTAATTAAGAAAAGTCTTCAGGATACAGCTGCCACTCAATTAGAGAACACAGGATTTCATGATCAGATTAGACTAACAGACATCTGTTTCACTGCTCTCGTGAGACTGCAAGGAGAATCAGGCTCTCAGAAACAGCATTTTTTGAAATAAGTAAGAAATAGAGGGGTTGGAAAGATAAAGCAAAGATCTGAACACCTGGGTAATCACACTGTCTAAAGGCTTTTACCAAAACTGTAAACACAGTTGTGGAAACACAGAAATGGTGAAAAAAGACGAGGTTGTGCAAACTGATCTCAAAACTTTACTGGAAGCAAGTACAAACATCTCATTATGGAGTAAACCATTGTCAATATCAAATCAACATGGTGTGATCAATACTATGCTAAAGGGAAAAATATTCCTTTTTTTCTGTAACAGTTCAGGAAAAGAGAGTGCATGCACCTTGTCTGAGGACTCCATCAGATTATAACAGAAATACGTTCTGAAAAGACCATGTCCTGCCCAGCAATGTTGCCTTCCCTACGGTGGACAGCAGTTAAGACTAGCTGCTAAACAAGCTGTATGAAATTGCAATTCATCGCTGAATCGCTCTGCGCAAATGCAACTGTTTTTAGCAGGCTGCCAACCAACCATACAAATGGGAAGTACTGCTTAAAAGGGACGCAACGTTGAAAAGTTGATATAGCTAGCTGCCTACAAATAACTCACGCAATGACGTATAACACTCCCTTCTGTCAGAATAAATTCTTAGCATCATAGAGTCATAGAATATCTCAAGTTGGAAGGGACCCATAAGGATCATTCTTAATATATACCGCGCTTTTACACGCAGTGCAACTAATGCGTGCTGCCGGCACGCGGGGCACCCATGGCTGCGGGCGCGGGGGACACGGGCAGGCTACAGGAGGAGCCTGCAGCGGGTCTGCCAGTGCCCTCACAAGGCGGCATGGGAATACGGTGGCCTGCCGCCAGCGGAGGACTAGGACCTGCCATTGCTACCCCAACTCCCGGCCTAGGGGGCTTCTCCAACTTACCGTCCTCCGTGCATTTTATAACAGCTTCAAACTTTACACGTAAACTAAGGACAAAGGACAGGAGAAGCGGCAGAGGAAGTAGAGAAACAACAACAGATTAGAGAACATGAAGGCAGGGAAATGAGAGGACAGTATAAGTAAACAGAATTTCTACTTCAGGAAAAAACAATATTCTGAGGTATTTACTTACTGTCCCACTGCGGTACACAGAGGCGAATTGCTACAAAATATACCACAGCCATCGTAGATATCAGACAGTGATAATATATTCTTATTTATTCAGCTCAGTGACAAGAAATCAAATAAAAATATGCATTTCAAGTGCCAAAAACTATCTAAACAGCTCATCTTTACATGAAAGCTAATTACCACAACCCTAATAAAAAGTATCTGAAATGTCAAGGACTTTCTCCTTTGATGTACTAAAAAGTTACAGTGATTATTATTTAGTCATTTTAATATATTATTTACAGTGTATAACACTTTGTGTTAACACTGTGCTAAAAGGACATTATTTAGGCTGGAGCGTTAAACAATCGAAAATTTTGGAAATGCCAATGCCCATCCCAGAAGTTCCTTTTAATGGGCCCGCTGAGCCTCGCTGATGGGTTTGGGCACGCCTACGCCCTTGGGCTACCAGTTACGCTCCAACTTCACTAGTATGAATGGTGTCGTCACGCTGGAAGTAAAAAAATATCCCTGGGCCCAACCAGATAAGACAGAAACCTGGAAGAACAGAACCCAGAACTTTGTATTTTAAATAAGTTTAATGAACGGCTTTGCTCATTCTGACCACCTCCTCTCCCTCTCCTACATCAATGGAGCAGCAGCTACAAGAGCAGTGCAGCAAGGCTTACTTTCTTCTAATTCCCGGTGTGGAAGTAAACAGAAATGCTAATAATAAGCCGCGGTACAGTCTGTGTCAACAAAGCACAGTGGTCGCCTCCTATTACTAGTCCTTTGCTCCAGCAGCCTATCTACTGAAGTTTTGCATCTATCTCGTGATTGCCTTTGCCTGGCACACATAGCTACAAAGACCAAACCTTTTCAGAGTAACTATGAGAATCATAGAGACACCGTTATAGAGAAAGCATGGCTTCAGAGGACACGCTTTCTTCAGGGGATCATCTTTTGCAGTTAGAATAAGGCCTGGAAGATTTCACCTTTCTTGGACATACTCACCAGGTCCTTTTCTGCCTTTTTATTGGCTAAAGCATCAACTTTGGAGTCGAGCTCGCCTTGAATTTGGTCTCTCCTTTTCAAAACACCCTTAATATAGAAGAGAAAAAAAAAAAGAAGTAAACCACACCAAATTTTAGCCATCCATTCAGAAAACCATCAAACAACTTGGCTATTTAATAAATTCAGCAAGATCACAGAATGATGCCATGTAATAATTTCGACATGATACATGTACTTTCCTCAAAAAAAATCTTAAAATAATGTAGCGAAGATTATTTTTCAATACCTGTATTTTATCTTATGTGTTTTTCATGAACCGTAGTAAATCCAATATCAGTGCCGCAAGAATCTGCCATACGCAGCAGTATCATTGCTAGTTGTATGAGAAAAACTGCATCAGCAGTTTACTTAGTATCAGCTAAACTTACTATATGTTCATATTTGAAAACAGCAACATGAGTTTGCCACATCTCATGAACAAAAGTATCTTCTTTGAGTAAAAGTTACAATATCAAGTAGAATAAATGACTAAAAATGGTATACCAGGCATTATTGAAATTGCGACTTGTAACTTTCAATATTATTTTGTAAGTGCCAAGCATAGTTCAGTAAAATCAGATAAAATTATCATAAAAATAATAGATGTTCTAATATTGATATATGTGCTTATTTTCAGCATAGGTAATTATTTCCTCCTTTAATACTGTCTTATCAGGTATTGGATTTTTAGCATAATGTCAAAAAATAATTAGAAAGGGGAAGGAACGTTACTTGTTAAACTACAAAACAGGAATGGCATTATAGATTAAATTTCCATTTCTGATGCTCATTTGCTCTGTGACCTTGAGGAAGCCTTACAAATTTCTCTTTGCCTTAGTTTCCTATCTGTAAAAGCACACTCCGGTGTGCTTATCCCGCAGACATGTTGCAAGGCTTTAGTCCTTTTAAAAAAAGAAAATCAGAAGCAGGACATATATAATTACAAATCTCAAAACCTGCTTTTACATTACCTTGCCACAACTGGTTTTACTGCTTCTTCTGCATATACTAAAGAGATTTTCAGTATTCACCTCTAGCATAGAGCATGTTGAAACAGCACAGGGCACAAGTAGCTTTACCTTCTCTAGCTGTCTTATTTGACTGAGTTCTCTTTGGAATCTTGTCACTTCAACAAATACAATAGAATAATTTAGGAGGTTAATTTTCAAATAATTTTTCAACGTTTCTCTTTGAACAGGTACTCACTAGAAAAATTGGTAAACCTGACTTCGGACAATTCTGAGTAATAGATTAGCAATACATACTAATGCTCATAAATCTATGTTTGAATAGCTCAGAATATCTTTTGGTTAGACAAATACAGAAAATGTTTAGCTGTAAGCATAGAAGCAAAACAAATATGTCTGGAACAGCTTTCCTTCATATTACAAATGCTTTCTCTTTTTTACTATTTCTTTTGCCTCTTTTAAAACTGTTTTAATGGCTATTTGTAAAATTCATCACAAATACTCCGTAAATTACAAGATAAAACCAATGATTTTAATATTAATGTGCTACAACCATAGACAAGTGCTGACTTCTAATGGCAAACAGAGGGACTGTGTTTTTAAAACATATTATTATATGTTTACAATTTTTTGGTGCAATATTTAATGGTAGCCTGCCACAAAACCCTCAAATAATTGTATGTGGACCCATAACCAATTTATTGCTGCAATTTGTACCCTGAGGCGCAGCAGTACTCTGCACTCCCCAGATTTGTTCTGTGAGTCAGTTAGGAAGGAGCCAGTCCAGATGTAAATATTTTAGCTATGAATTCATCTCTTTCCCCAGTTCAAGGCTGAACTCCCAAGACTGGAAAATACAAGGATTGTATTGTATTGACCACACCGCCTTCTGCACATCTGCGCATGATCTTGGCGGCACCGCACAAAGGTCCCTGTGATGAGGGGTTAAACACACCTCTGAAAGCAGGTTTTACTACTGTGTGACTTCCCCTATTGTGTTTTTATTCTGACTAGTAGTTCCTTCTCCAAGCTGCGAGAGGGAAGTAAACTGTAGGTAAAATAAAAATCCATGGCGAATGAAAGGAAAAGAACAGTTGTAGAACAGGAATGAGCTATTGGAGGAAGATCTTCCGCCGGACAGGAATTACAGCCTAATGCTGCATTGCAAGAGTTGCATCGTCGCGGCTCAACCTCAGCTGAAACCAGGACAGTATCAAGAACACTGCAAGCACTAAAAAAAGCAACGGGCAACAGCCACTTGTAACGTGCGCATGAAGAGCCAGGCAGCCACTCTGGGGTTTGACCACAGAAACCTCTCTGTGCTCTGGACAAAAGAGAACACCTGAGAAAGGGTGAGCCAGGCTGCAGACTAGAAGGCAATGGGCAGGCAGCATCTCTTCAATAGCATGAAGGCTGGGATGGCTCATGGGTAACAGACTTAGAAATTCTGAAAAATAAGTTTGGAAGTGGGGGAGAGGAAGAAGACCTGCAATTGCTAGGATGGTAATCTCCTCAGACCTTTAAGCAAAGCAGTACCTACCTCCATCTACCTGCACGTACACGTAAATAATGAGGCCGGTGAGATACAGGTCATTTTGTACGGCCCCTCTTTCAGTGAAGCTGGTTTTAAAGACAGCAGTCATTGCAGCAGTAATTCTTAAGCTCTCAGTAGCTAAGCCTTACTGAGAAACTGGCAGCGCGCTGCACAGTGCCAGCAAAGGCCGAGTTAACTTGGGTCATGCTCTACCCATGGCCTGTAACAGACTCTCAGCCCTTTCTCAGAAACCACTGCAGCAGGAGCTGGGTTCCCAGCAGAGAGGCAAGAACAGATACTGCAGCTTGCGTTGCTCAAAACCTAGACAAAGAGGGGTTTGTACACATTTTGTGGCTTTCTGGAAGCAGATTTGGAATTATGACATGCTGAATTCAGTTACTTAATTATGTTGAATATCCATCAGCACTGAGTTTATCAATTCTGAAGTCTGATTTTTTACAGTCTCTCCAAGTGTAAGAAAAATACGTACATAAAGGGAACTGAGAGCATCAGCTTACGGCAAAGACTAACACGTGCTTATATAACGGCACAGGGGCTGGAAGTTCCCTGCTGTTTGGAAAAAGAAAACGTAGTTTAGGAACATCTAGAAAGGGAAAAACCTCTCCATTCCTTCTCCCCCACACAATCTGTTACTCGGTGAGTTCATGTTTCAAGCAGTGTCAGAGGAGGTCCTTCTCAGCTGCTGTTCCCCAAACCTTTCTATGTTCCCGCTTCTCTGCTACAATGCGGAGCTCTCTGAAGATGGCAAAACCAGACACGCTTTAGCCCAGCTACCAAGGGCTGCCTGCCATGCAAAACTATCAAGCTCTTCTCATCTGGAAGGGGTGCCTCTTGCCCGATTAACAAGGGAAACGGGACCAACCGGATTCCCTGCTAACGGACAGCTATCCTATGCTGTGCACATTTAGTAACAACAGTAAATAGAGGGACTGCAAAATCATTTTCAACAGTTGCAAACTCTCTTCTAGTGTTTGTCACCGGACTAAGCCAAACTTTATATACAGCCATAAGCAATCCTTAAGGAAACCTTACCATCAGAATTTCACTGTAGAGAACATATTCATGTAAAATCGGCAGCAGGTTTTCCGAGAGCCCTGCCATTCGCTTCTCCGTAGCCTTGCAACACTTGTCGATGCAGCTGGCAACACCTTTTAGGGAGTCTGCTATATCTTCTTCCGATGCTGACCAGAGTGTGTGGACAGGGCTGTATTCCTTCATTTCATTAAAATACTCTTAACAGGAACATATACATACATTAGTCTTTTGTTCATTAATAGATGTCTAAGTGATATTAATTGCAACCTCGTATTTGCTCTGAACAAAGCAAGAGACTGAGGCTAATGTTTAAATTTGCTCAAATGACCAAGAGAAGTAAACTGCAGTTTGTTGTTTATGAATAAACTAATCAATGAATGCATTGTAATTAAGTAGTTCCTGGAAACCTATCAGCAAAAATGCCCCAGTCATTTAAAAGGACAGATACACTCTTAGACCTGGTGGGTTGTATTCAGTTCGCCCAACGATCTGAATTACTTCGTGTTGTCTTCATACAGAGGGACACGAGCCACAGCAGCCCCGGGCAGCGGTTGGTCTGACTTGCTTCTACTGCCCTGAATTCTTCTGCTACAGTAATGCTCCGAATCCCATTATTAAAACTTGGTATGTCCCAGAAGCTGCAGAAGACACACTGAAGTTCACTCCAGTTCTGCAGGTGTTCTCTCATCTCCTTTAGTAGTTTTTATTAATCTAAATACATGGATATCCTATTAATTATCTCTTATGTCTCTAGGCCAAGTGATAATCTGTAAGCAGAAAGAAAAAGGTCCAGAATTCACTGTGCCATTTGGCAGGACTAAACTTGGGCAAGGCTGGATATGACCTGGAAGCTGCACGTTCACAGGAGGGTACTGTGAACACATTGGTCGTGTATTGAAAACACAATTTCATCACAACTGAATTTATAATGAAGAAACGTCCAAGAAAAGATGCAAAGCAGATGTGCCATGAAGAGTGTAATGTTTACTTTGAGATTAATTGGACAAAAAAAACCCCCTGGAGGATA
>NW_008824053.1:2353070-2357471 GCF_000699105.1 Pygoscelis adeliae
CAGTTCACATCCACGACAGCGTGGCCCTGCACACAAGCGTTCTGCCAAGTGCTGCTTGGAAAATCTAGAAAGAAGATATAACCTGCAGCATTTGGGAGCACGTCAAAATTCATAAGGTTTTCCAAGAAATATTTTGGCACTGGTACCTTGAACCTACAGACCTCAGCCAGCTATTTCCACTGAAATGAACGATATCAAAAGGAACTCTTTTCGCCAACGTGTATTTCCCTTTTATAAGACCCCTCCAATTTAGAGAGGACACGCTGAGATCTGGTACTGCACAATAAAGCACAAGGGCTCAGTTATTAAAGAACACAGTGCAGCTCTTCAAATTATATTATATAGACATTAAAATCCCTCAAGTGCTGACCAGTGGAAATTCTACTGAACAGCCCTAGTTTGAGATCAGGGTCAATCTCAGAAAGTCAGTAATTTAGTGTTCCAAGTAGGTGTTCAAACTGCTGTTACTTAAGGAAAAAATTGAGATTAAGTCATCCTTCTTAAGAAAACTCTAACGGGCACAGTTTCCCATGACAGAAATTATGGCCAACAGTAAAGCTGTTAAAAAAAAATAAAATCTACTCGGTTAACACAGAAAAAAGGTGCAGAATGAAACCAAAAAAGAGCTCTGGAATCTAGACAGCATTATGCCAGTCCCAGAGAGCACAGAAAATGGTGACTATTTACATTCCACCGAAAGTGCAAAACAAAAGGTCACGCGGCTTTCCAAAAAGCACAAGTAAGAAAATAGCCATACTTGCTACGTTTTCTTCTTTCTAAGTTCCTTACCAAGTAGTTCAGTGACATGTTAAAACTTTTCCTATTAACAAGTTATTCAAACTAACTTGAAGGTCTGCCAAGACAATGACCATTATGAAAAGCACAGTATAAACACAAATCTGCCTTTTCCCCTGCTTGCTGGAAAGAGTATTTTGCCTGGCACGATGAAAACTAATTTACTTTTCCAATACATTAATTTCTTAAATCAATAAAACTGATACTTATTTTCTACTTACCCCTTTCTTCCTTGTAAATTCTATGAGCTATTTTGTCTAGTACGTTTATTTTCTGACTAAATGTTTCCATGTAATTGTTCATTTCTGTAAACATTTCAGGACGATTTTTAACTCCCCCTCTTACTGAGGATGCTACAGCTCTGACCGTCTGTCCCATCCTGCTCAGCAAACCGGGACCCTGCTTCTTGTGTGAGGAGAGTTCCTATAGACAGAACAAGCCGTGTTTACTTCCATGTACTTTTAAAAATTCTCTGAAAATAATGCATACATTAAGGCTTTTTTTTTTTTAAACAAAACTACATACCTAAGGCTCTGTGTGTCTTTTTAGCGTATAAATCCTACTTTAAAATTATTAGACCAGTGTCAGAACCGTACCTGTCATGTGCATTTATTAGCTAAGCCTTTCTGGGCAAACAGAAGCATGCCATGTATCACGCTCTCACAAGAGTGATTGAAGATGGCAGAGAACCTTTACCCTTTCATTCCTTAGGGTGAGTTAGCTAGTTTGCAATTTAGCCTTTTGAACAGGAAAGGAGAGGCAATGATTGCAGAAATAAGTCATTGAGAAAAAGCAAACAACGCTCCTGCTGGAAGAAGTAATCCATCTTTTTTTTTTTTGTAACTCTTTTTATACGTTGCTGGAATAACCTTTGCTGAAGTTCGGAGGCAGGCTTTTCCAAGTACAAAACTCCAATTTTCAACTGGACTCGTCTTGCAAAAATGCAACAGGAAATTCAAAGGCTGTATTTTTCTTTTATGAGACTAGTATAACTTTTAAAAAAAAAAGCAGATGAAAAAGACAGTGCCATGCCAAAACAATAATTAATTTAAAGTACTACATTTCATATCTTGGAAGCTTATACATATACCAAAAAGCATGCGGAGTTGAAATATTGTAAATTTGCCACAAAAATCCAAAATGCAGCAACAAAAACTGCTTTGGAAGTTACAGCAACATTTATGGCCACACACGATTACCAAAAGCACAGAAGAAAAGGTTATCTCGGGGGATGAATATTCCATAAATCCCCTGCTGCCTTCTGACACTTCTGTAACAAGCCATGGGAGGACACTATTGAATACTGAACTAGGGAGAATCCCGATACACTCTACTAACACAAGACGTGGTTTCACGTAACTGTAAATAAAAATAAAGTCATTTTACCCAGGCCTGTGCAGTAAGAAAAATTTTGAAGTCTTCATTAAAAGTTAAAGTTGGATGATCAGCAATACGGTTCAAAAATTTATGTAAAGCTTTTCTTCGAGTCTCAATGAATTCATCACTAAATCGTTCCACCATTCCTTTCATTATGAATTTTTCAGGCAATGGCTAAGGAAAAAAGAAAAAATGTGTTGTATAATTTGCATAATATTAAGGGTATTATAATAGTTCTTCTGCTTACTAAAACCCATAGGTTTACCTTGCAGAACCCACCATGCAAAAACCAAATCGTTATAAAGTTATCACATTCAACAGTGGTATAACATGGTTCTTGTAGCACACAGTGCAGAAGAATACAAGTACAACTAAGAAAGAAGGACATAAATTACTGCAAATGGCACAACTGCAAACATAAGAAATACCTTTATGGGATTTTTAATTATCACATATGTATAAAGCTAATTAAACTAAGTTGGTTTAACGTTTGTGAGATTTCAGAAAACCGAAGAAAGACCTCAAACATCTCTGTATAAAACTGGAGCCATCTTATAAACAAATAAAAATAACTTAAGTTTTAGCAAACGAACAGGAATAATCAGTGTTGGATGTGCTTCTTCAAGTTTGCTCTTCAACCAAAGGAAATCCTGATATCGTCTTCGAACTTCATATTCACTGGAGTCAAATTCACCACGAGATGTCTGAAAACCAGAGGCGGAACAAACAGGCCCAGGTTAGAATACCAGAAAAAAAGAACAGAACAGTATTAGATTTTGGAGAAAACTGAGTGCTTGAAGGGAGTGCATACATGATCCTATTTTGCCCATGTTATTTGCTTGCTGTTTTTTGAAGTGCAATGATCAACTACTTGAAGAGATAAAACACACCCGTTTTAGCAAGAAATCAAAGTTCTATTGTAAAAACAAAAAAGAAAAGCAAGCACCAAACTGCACACAGAGTGACTTACAATAATTAGCATACCACAACGTTTCCAAAAGATTTCAATCATTATTTTAGTGTGGCATTCTCCTTTTAGCAATCATGGTTACGTTCGTTACTTTTAGGGCACTTCTTTTAAAGTGATTAGTAATCTACGAGTGAGGAAAGTCCATTTTTTAGCATTCTGAAAAAAAACCCCAAAGAGCTGACATACGTCCTTGGGACCTGCTGACACTCGTCAACAATCCCCACATTCAAAACCTGAAAACTTCAGCACATCATAGCAATAACACTTCCCGCGCTGCTTAATGGATTCTGCGTTCCATCATCAATTCCAGTTTTGTAGCCCTTTGTTAGAACTTGCCAACAAACCTTTAATGCCTAGAAAAAATGCTTATTACAGTGTTGCAAAATTGTCAGACCATGAGATTCATTTTATCACCGCTTTATCTTCTAGAATCAAGCCACAAAGAGCCCGTGTTTTCATTGAAGTAATGTGTTCTGTTTAGCATTCATTGTTGCACAGAGATTCATAATGCGATGCAAGTAAATTCTAAAAACCTCAAAACACGCTTTTGTAATCTAAACGTTTTTGAGGGTTGAAAAAAAATTTTTCAAGGTATGTGGGAGGAATGCTATTACTTTATCATCAACAACCAGCACTTCAAATTAAATACGATAAGAAAGGATAGAATAGATAAAAAAGCAAAAGCAATCCACCTTCCAGCCCTTCCATACTTGCCTGAAGAAAATATGTTCTCTCGTCTGCAAAAACATGCATAAAGTGAAAATTATTGCTAGCAACCTAACGGAGATAGCTCTTTTCCTACTCTTTAAATATTTTATGAGGAATTGATATCTCCTCTTATTTAAGGATGAATAATTCCCATTTGAAAATTTGGTTTTAAATGAATATTTTAAAAAGAACTCAAAGTAAAATAAATTAACAGTGCAATTCTCAAAATGCAGCCTGCAGAATATTTGCTGGTAATCCCAGAAGAGCTGGCTAGTCTCACAAGGCTGACTTTCTTCCTTATTTCCAGTAAATAATTTGTATTCAGGACAGCCAAAAATACACTTAGTTGTTTCCCAATATTACTTTTTCATTGGAGAATTGTGGCAGTTTCCCCAGAAATCATATGCAACTGTAAATGGGAAACAAATATCCGTGTGATAGTGGATGCTGTAATTACAAACGAATGGAATTGAAAGGCTTTGTGGCAGGTAACATTTACGCAAGACAAAAGACCGCTAGCCTGCAAGTGATCCAAAAGTCATAAATACTTG
>NW_008824053.1:2357533-2363587 GCF_000699105.1 Pygoscelis adeliae
AAAATGTGATCATATTCTCATATAGAACTGACTTGGCTGTTGAAGAATTATTAGCTATTTTCTCAGCATAAAAAGCCTAAGCACCTATGTGCGTAGACTCATACTGAGGGTTTTTTTCAGCATCTACTGCACAGTTTCATACAGTTTTAGTGTCTATAACTTATGGCAAAATCAGAGTATAATTTAAATTTAGGAATATCCCAGAGAATGGTATGCAAGACGAGTGAAAACGCTACTGCTGTTATCAATGGAAGCCATTATAACCGTGAGTAGACGCTTACCTTTGTGACTACTCTGTATGTAATAAATGTTTCAATGGCTGTAATGTGGCTTTCAGGATCATCCACTGTAATGAAGAGATCTCTTAATTCTGGTTCATCTTCAAATTTATACTGGTTTAGCATGGATGAGGGGGATACTGGCATTGAAGGACTGAATGAGTTTACCTCAGCCAGTGACGTATCCTACAGATAAGACACGAGAACATCCGTATCAATACATCTTTATATACAAACACACACACGCAAACACATACGTCTCAGATGCTAAAATGGCAGGCTTTTACATAGTCTGGTAAAACAGATAAAACAGGGAGCAGATGAAAGAATTATATAGTACATGGCAAATCTATTCTCCTTTTCAGGGTTTGCTTCAGTGAGGATGTAAGAAATGAGGTTTATTCTAAAACGGGTGAAAGAGCAAAATGCTACCATTTGACGAGAATGTTACGCATAGCTAGAAAGAGAACTTGCCTATGAATGCTAAAATTAGTTATGAACCCAAGCACCCGGTAATTGTGTAAGATACTTACCAGCTTTATTAAAATGGTTAGAAACCAGTTACTCGGGACTTATGAAGTTTGAATTGTCTCTAAAAACCTGAACAGAGTGGATAAAAAATGATGATTTTAAAAGAAAACAAGACAAAATCCAAATGAGAATTTTTATTGGAATTGGCTATTTCAGTTTGCATACATTTTAAAATGAAGTTTGAAATGGAAAACTTTTACAGAGACATAAATTTAATCTTTTTAAAAAGAAAAACAGTAAGTAAGGATGCAGTACAAATTTGTTGCTTAATTTCTAAAAAAAGTCAAACCACTGTTTTGCTGAAGTGGAAAACCACTTTTTGATAGAATCAACCACTTCCACCACAGCTCTCTAAGAATATGGCCCCATAGCAGCTGCTTCTGCTCAGTGCGTTCAATGGTGATCACTCAAATGCTGAGAAACCGAGTGGAAATTAGAAACAGGCAAAAAATCTCTTTTTTTTCTTAGATGCAAGTCTGGATGAGAACTACTAATCTAAAATCTTGAAGGATACAGTGACTAGGAAAATAAATGAAATTCACTAACACCATAAAAGAGCATAATAAATGAATAAATCACTAAAAATAATAAATTTAGGCAATTCAAATCAATCACTATGTTTTAAATATCAAACATCTTAGACACTTCTTCTAATACAGCCTATGCAATGAAGTATTTTTATAACAGAATTTAAAATTAATCTGTTTTCTCAAAGTTTTCTAGAAGTGTAGTTAGGCTACACTAACTACCAAGTGGCAAAGAGTTGCCCTTTCCGGTGCCTCACTAACTATGGAGCAAGGAGAAAAGGGATGCTGCTAAAGAGAAAACTGCTCAGATGGCAGGAGTGGAAATGTGGGAGTCCACAGAAACTGGAGGCACAGCATCATCCCAAGGCCGATCTCGTGGGACTGACGAGCGCACCGCCGCAGCGCTGCTGAGCTTGGCGAGAGTTGCTTTTTTTCCTTTGAATTCAACTGGATCAAAACTTTCTCTGGAACATGTTCTCCTCTCTTGTTCTTTTCCTGCCTTAAACCTCATTGCCTACAGCCATCCCTCTCCTTTGGATTTATCAACGTACTCCCGCAAATAAGAGGTAGAAATTTATATTGAGAATTATCCACGGAAAGCACTGATGTACCAGTTCTCCTCCCATCACTTAGGTACAGTTCTTTGAACAGGGTGACAAAAGCAGGACGGAAGACTAAAGGCAATGCTTTAAATATGATATAGCTGCTTACTTGTACACCTGTAAGTCATTCTGTTTTTACTCGGAGTGTTCCTACGCATGATTTCTATACTGGTATCCAGCGAGCACTGTCCTGAGTGGTGGAGGATAAATAGAGAAGCTGTCTTCACTGCCCGCTAGCACTAGCTGGCCATGCTCTACATGAAGAATGAGGACCGCTAGTTCAGAGCAGCCCATGCGATTCAAAGCGCTGAGACAACGGGAAACTTCCAGGGAAAGAAAAATGCATGTGAGCATGTAAGGGACTTGGACGGCCATATAACTTGAGGAATAATGACTCTGCAAAGCTTATATTGGATCAAGGCAAATGTGTTTCATATTTTCTCATTTTCCATGGGTCATTAATACCTTAATGTTTCGTTCCTCCTTCTAGGTTGCTACTGAAAATTGCTCTATACAGGCGGGTTTCTGAAAGTATGTTTTTGTATGGAAGGGCTTATGAATATGTCGTTTGTGAAACAAAACACGGGCAATAAAAATCCATAGAGTAAGCAGGTCTTCAGTTCTGTTGTAATACAGCTCTAGTGTTCATCTGCACATGAATGAATGCATGTGAGTTTTAAACAAGCATCTGTTTTTCTTTATCCTCACGATACTTCGGGTTCACTTCCAGCTGTTCTTGAAGTTCGTGTGACATAAGTCTGATGTCATCACAGAAACACGGTAAAATAACCTGATAATTTTCTATTTTCTATACAGCTGTAATTTTGTGGTTGGAACTATGTTTTTGTGTGCATACAGATGAGAGCAGAAGGAGTTTTGTGGCACAGGAAGAACAGACAATTCTTCTAGCTCTTGGGTTGTATAACTTTTTTTTAAAAAAACTTTCTTCCTCTTCATCCATGCAAAGAGAATCAAGGTCCTACCCCAGACAACGACGTCCTTTCCCACGCCTCCCCCAGCCCCACCTACCTGCAAGTGCCCCCTCTCCCTTCCAAGCCCTTTCACTACTGACAGCAGCCGGCAGAGCTGTGTGTGCTGATCAGCAAATGGGTTCACGCATTTTGATTTACTGGCCAGGAGGTCAAACAGGTAGAAAATGAACGAGCTCCTGGCAGCACGAGGGCCTTGTTCTGGGTCTCCTTCCTCTAATACTTGCAGTTACCCCATCTCGCTTTCACATTTGGCTGCAGTGGGTCAGTAAGACTCCAAAATACGTACGGGGAGGAAAACACTCATACAGCAGGAGCAGCCTCAAGGTAGGCTGAGCGCACAACTGAGCCTGCAGCTCTCTGTAGAAGACATTAAGCCCGGGGGTTTGCCTAAACACCACTCCTCCCCAGAGCATAGATCCTTGACTCAGGGTTGCCTCCATGCCCCCCTCCCAGCGAGGATCCAGAGCTTGCAATCTTCTGAGGCCAGGGATCCAAAGCAGGTCTGGAGATAAAGGACGTGGTGGCACAGTTTGTCTTATAAGAGAATAGCTTAGTTGTTGGAGCATTCTTCAAAGCAGCAGAGAGATTCAAGAAGACAGAATAGTTCCCTGGCTGAAAAATTCACTTATAAATCAGTCTCAAATCCTTGATCAACTTGTTTTGGAAGAAAAATTAGCCTCTATGCAATTCTGAAGTGGCATGTACATCTTTTCCAGAAATACCATTAATTAAGTTTTCTGTAATTATGACATGGAGACAAACACTGTGAAACAGAGTTTGAAAGAAGAGCTGCTGAAGATTTTAAGTATTAACCAAAGTGCTGACAGCTTTGTCAATGGTAGGTCAGCGTATCAGTTAACAAGGAAGGCAAAGATTAACTGAACGGGTATTGCGATACATGTGGTACTCTATACTTTGAAACTAATGCAAGAAAGCAGGTTGAAAACATTGTATTTGTGTGACTCATAACTCAGCCCCAAGAAGTTGTCTCTGCTACAAAGACCTCAGAACTTTTTCCATGGTAACAGAAACTAGGCTGAAGTGAAATGCACGTCACATCATGAAACGCTTTATCAGAGTTGCCAAAGGAGATGCTAGTCTGCAATATTTGAAATATGTCACAGGATACCGGGTCAATGGTTTATGACACCATCAGGTTAAATGTCTATGAATTTTCCTAAAATAAAAGCCCTGTGTTTACATCTTGAGTAATAACTTAGGATATTGAGGTTGACAATTTTTAAGAATCTCATTTTTCACCATTTTGGTAGCTGGTACATTTCATTGAGTAAACTGAGAAAAATGAAGTCGCTGTCAGTGTCAGACACCGAGCACTGCACTGCCGCTGCTGTCCCGCTTGGCCTGCAAATGCTACACCACTACCTTAAAGACAGCGGCGTGAGAAACCCCATTAAGATACAATTTAAAACAAGGAGGTCCTGGAACAGTACATTATGGAAAAATCAGTTTTACAAAACTTAGTCTGCAGCTACGTTTGGCCTGTCAGTTTGCCTTGAATCTATGGAACATGAACAAATGGGGTGTAATCCCCAACCTCACAGATTTTCATCAGCTCAGAAGATCAGCCCTCAAATTGCACCCAAAAGCAAACCGTGAATTTCTGCTCTATATATAACCACTAAATGCAGGTGTCCAAGCTTTGGAAAGTATGCTGTATTTTCACATTGTATGACAAATCTTCTTGTTTGCAGGAATAGGTTGTCACGTGGCATGCATTAATAGTAGTTAAGATTTAATATAAGTAAGAAATATTTGGCACGAATCCAGGTAGCAGAAATTTAAAGACATACATATTTGCCATATAGCAGCAGTAACTCATACCAGCTACACTTGTTTTTATTTTTTATTCCCAAGGAGCACCACTCTTGACAAGCAAGCAGCATAACTGTTGATACACTGCATTGATAGGCAGATACCTGCATGCAGAACTGCCTAAGCTTACCTAGCAAAAGGATTCAAAGTAAGGAACAAACAGCTAAAATAGTATTTTAGCACTGCTTTTGCATGCAAGTTCAGTGAATCATTCATCTCTTTATGTCAAATCAAGACTGGTGCTTTTCTAGAAAGTATGATTTAGCTAGACCCTAGTTATGCTTCAGAAAAAACACAGATAATGGTGAAATTTAGCCTGACCTCTTGCAAGTTACAGACCATTAAATCACCTAATAGTCCCTTCTGGCCTTAAAATCCATGAATTTCAAGAATTTTACTACAGTCAAAGTTTAAATACATAGCCCCTAAGAATGAAGCTCTTACTCCAATTCATGCATACCAAAAAAGGTCTCTCGTTTACAGAAATGTAAAAAATACACATTTAATTCATATGACAATCTGTCCTACTGAAAATACGTTTGGTGTCACATTTTCAAACAGGAAACATGTCTGCTGTGTCTCTCCAATGTCACACATCCTCTCACAGAGCAGTTCAGAAGTCTCAGGAGGCGAGCAGGGCCTTAGCCCCCTAGATATATTTTTTCCACCTTAGCTACCTGTATTGTCCTTATGTTATATTTTAGATGCTGCCTTGGTAAGGCCAATAGGTCCGTGACATGCTCTCTTCTTCAATGGCTGAGACGGCAAGAGGTGAGTCTCGCCTTAACCAAATTAGTACAAAACGAGAAACAATATACATGGTAGCCATAAGACACTTCATTGGATTAATTAAAATCAGCAATATTGGCAGGACTGGCGCCCGCATACCTAGCTAACTCGGTGTGCTTTCGGAACGCGGACCCTAATATATCATCGGTTACATCCATTTTATTCCCTTCATCAAAATATGGATGGTACCTTCTCGAACCTCCTGTGTGAAGGTGCTAGTCTTCCCTCCATCTTTTAAAGAAAACTCAAACTGAAACTTGGAAATATTTATTTATAATTAATTACAGCTGCAATTACTAAATAGGACTGTTTGTTTAATTTACAGATACATATACGGTACATGACAAATGTAAGTGATGATAAGGTTACAGCGACTCCAGATTACTTGGCAAATTTAAGGTAAGAGCAGTTACGACTTGCACAGCTCGTCTGAAGTAGCGAACCCCACTTTTTGTGCCCAAGAAGCGGGCCGGGCTGCCCGGGGGCGCGGGGCTGCCCGGGG
>NW_008824053.1:2365510-2385927 GCF_000699105.1 Pygoscelis adeliae
ATTGGCACAGGCTGCCCAGGGAAGTGGTTGAGTCGCCATCCCTGGAGGTATTTAAAAGACGTGTAGATGAGGCGCTTAGGGACATGGTTTAGTGGGCATGGTGGTGTCGGGTTGATGGTTGGACTCGATGATCTTGGAGGTCTCTTCCAACCTTAATGATTCTATGATTCTATGCTTTCCGATGTTGAGGCCAGAGATTACTCTGGGCTCAGAGGTTGACTTGTGAGAGCAAACCGACACCACGTTACATCTGAAAAGGAGCGGGGAGAGGGGCACCAAACATTTGAAAACGGTGAATGTGCAGAAAGTAAAGACATCAGAACTGAGGGGCTGTGAAGTTGCCAGTGTTGAATAGGAAGTAACGAGCAGCGCTACTAGTTGCAGGGGCTGGGGACGCGTAGTCAGCGAGCGGGCAGGTCGAGGGAGGGGAAGGCTGGTCTTACCCGCGGTGGGGTTCGGCGCGACCTTGGGCAACCAGCTTCTGTGCTGAACGCAGGAGCTCCTCTGCGGTGCTGGGCACGTCACCGAGGCCCACGTTTGCACGGTGTGGAACAAGGCACGTCTTTACAGGATCCGTCTGAAACCTCAAGTCAATGGGAACTTTGTTGTTAACGTAGGCTTCAGGAGTCCCGGGCGGGGGCTTAAACAGGCAGATACAACCTCATCTTTGTGTACCTTGGTTCCCTTGCTGTCAAATTAGAAAAGGCAAACCCCGTAATCAAACGAAAGTATTTTGAAAAACGTTCATTCGTGAAACGCTCCTGGCAGTTGATGAGGAAATTCATTCGGTATTTCACGCTTTTCCAGTGTTGAGCCACAACTTGAAAAAAAGAGATAAAAATAAACACTAAATATTCACTGAACTGTGCAAAGAGAAAAAGAATATGCCTGTGTAATTAGAGAATATATACTAAGCCATTTTCATGTTTGTTTAAAAAAAAAAAAAACAACCAACCTCAAATTCAGAGGGAACCGTGTGTTGGGGGGGGGCGGACCTTTACGCAGGAGTGATGGCACACATTTTGGCTAACAGACCAGCGTTTGCCATAGCAGGTTGCTCTCTTCCGTGGGCCAGCCACCAGAGGGAGATGGGATGCACCTTCCCTGGATACTCGCTGATGGCAGAGTATGTTTCAGTAAGTTAAAACAGGCACTCTCTGCAGTTTTAAAATAACGACTAGCCCCGGTACGAGATCCTCAGGCTTCTTTCCCTTCCGACCCTGTGTAGACCGTCCCTGCCCTGCTGCTGTTTGCTGTGCCCCAGCTCTGGGCCTCTGAGGAAGCTGGGGTTTCTCTGGTGCGCTGCCTTCCTCGCGGGCTGCCGCCGGCCCTCGGCCGGGTGCTGCTCACCTGCAGGCTCTGCAAGGTGCAGGCTGGGGTTCCTTGCGGTGCAGGTGCTTCTCATCCAGGGCCAAATCTACAGCTCTTCCCACCTCTGCATCTTTTACAGTTCCTGTCCAGTGTCCTCGCTGCTCCTGTATCCTCTGGTTACCCTTGGGTACCAGATACTGATGAAAAGTGAATATCAGAACATAAATTTTCTACTCTGTCCTTTGTACATCAATGATAAGACAAATGTAGCTAGTTTGTTTTCTGACTTTATATAGGTGATGGATGAGTTTTGTTTCCTCTGGTTTTGCCTTTATTTCACTGTTTCGACGTGCCACGCGTTGTGCCAGAGGCCTACAGGTTTTCTGTATAGAGTGAGTACCTACAACCCATATCAAGCCTGAGTTTTTAATATGTCTGTATTTAAATTCAGATGTTATACTTGTGAGGCAACAACAAAATAAAACTCATCAAGGATCAGAATTCCAGACAGCACACATCAGAGATGATAAATAAAGGACAGCCAGTCAAAGAAAGTATAAAACTGATGTACTGTAGGCTTGAATACTAAGGCCGTCATCTGGATCATACTAATTTTTCAAAGTTTTACCATTCTCTTGGGTTCTTTACTTCTGTTTGAGAGAAATCTCACAAGATGCTTTAATTGGATTTTTTCTTATTATAGCTTTTTATTAGCTCATTAATCAAGCTTAACAAGACATATTTTTAGATTCCTCGCTGGCAATGCTTATCTTTCTGTGCTTTATATTTGAAGTACCAGCCTATGAGGAAAAGGTATTCATTGCCCTTCGCTCTAGGAAAATATGCGTTACATCTAACAGTTACTTGGAGTTTTAGTCGTCGCAACGACCTATGCTAAAACAAAATAGGAGACCGTTCTGCCACCACTTTCACCTGCCCTCCCCACCCTCTACCCCGGTTGTCCCTAATCTCTGTTGAAAGGGCCCAGGGAGTAAATGTGACCTCAGGGCACCTTCCCTCCATGCCGAGTCCCAGTGGGATTGCCAGCGCCTCTCCCCCTGCAGTATTTAGCAAAAAGAGCTTTTTACAGGCTCAAGAACTTGTTGCTCGTTTTCTGCTGTAGGACCAGAGACGACTTCAAACAGCTGAATAATTGTGGCATTCAGTGATATTGCAGGTAGCATAAATACAGAGCTACGCTGACCATAGGGGATTTACAGGTTTCTCTTGTACTGTTATTTCAAAAGTGCATGGCTGTAGATCTTGGTTATTCTTCATTTCTATGTGTGTATGTGCACACATATGCCGACAGGCTCCGTGTTTCCTGAGCGCCTGGGATTTACAGATTCAACCACAGATGTCCTTCCTTGAACCTGTGGAATTAGATCTTGGCAATAATTAAGGGTCAATACGTCAGATGTTGTTATGCCGTGAATATTATTGCCCCAGTTATTTAAAGAAATAGCTATTGCACTGAGGCAATACTTGACAATATTTTGCTAAATAAATTTTAACATTTTGTAAAATATGGTGTGTTCTAAATACCTATACAGTCTTCATGAAATACTCAACCTTTCCAGGCCCTCCTACTCAGGAACGCCGAGTGGAGTATTCGCATATGGCAGGGCTGAGCTGCAATCGCCTCCAACTTTTAGTTATTCACTCCAGAATCGCCTCCAACTTTTATTTATTCACTTAAGCCCAAAAAGCTATTTCGTATTACAAAGATGTCAATATTATTCTTACTTGCATTTTCCCTTTTTCTTTGGTAAGAGTGTTGATCCTAGCTAGTAATCCCTTCCAGAGTTGCTTTTTCTTGAACAAATTAAATTTACAAACACCGAAGCAGAACCAAGCTATTCCTTCGCTCTCATGTGCAGGCTGCATGTGATCCCTTTAGGCCACAATACCACTTTGAATACTTAATGTTGCCTTGTCGAGTTTTACCAACTGCACGGTGATATGGACAGGATTAAATCTTGCTTTATTTCATCGGCTCCCTAGCCAGGCAGTAGCGGGGTGTGGAGGGCTCATGGCGTTTTACTCTGTTCCACCACTGCAGTGCAAATAATAAGCACATTAGTGAATCTGCTGACATTCGGCACCTCGATGCAAATGAGAACGTGTTTCTGGGTCTGAAGTGCATTGTCAAGTAGCGGTCTTGTCAGGGTTGTGTGTATAAGCAGAAGTCATTATGTTTACACCCAGAAGATATTTTGATGGTGAATTAAGGGCTGACCTTCACATCATACCGTTTATTAGAGCAAGCTTTATAGTAAGCTCCATATAATGGCTCAAAATAAGGTTAACTATTTGTGTTCCATGCCTGAACTGGCAAAGGAGTCGGAGCATTAAAGCTCTCGGATAAGTTGTGAGCTGCTTAGCTTTTCACCTGCCCGTTGTGTTTTGGTTGAAAGGTAACTGTTAAGCTCTTCTGTTACTTTTTTTTTGTTGTTATTAGTTTCGGTTTGGAAGGTGCTTTAATTGGAATATTGTAAAATGATTTATCTGTCAGACAGTGGATATCCTCCAAGCTTATTTTTTTCAGAGACTATCAGACTGTCTTTGCTTTCTGACTGCCCAAAGGAAATTACAATGTAGTGTACTCATAATCATGTTATCTTTTTTATAGCTGCAGATCATTTTTATGACATTGTAGATGTACAAAGCCCTGATCGATATCTAAAGACTTGCTATCCTTTTAAGTTATGTGACTCTGCCAAATTTTAGACATGAAAATATTCCAGGTGAAGCGTTATTGGGTTTTGTAATTTTTACAATATCTAAAAACAATTGCCAAGCTTCATTGGATATGAAAGCATTGATTTTTTCTTTTTTTTTTTTTTTTAATACTTTGCACTGTTGTCAGATAGAGTCCATCTTTTCTAATCTGGCGTTGTGTCTTCTGCTGAAGGAATGGTTTCATGTTTCCAAATAATTGCTGCTGGTTTTGGTTTTTGATTAATAGTATATTTAGCAGTCTGTACTTCATGGCATGAAATATTAGAGTATCTGCTAGTCCAAAAGTATGCAACGAACATATTAATATTTAACATAACTTTAAAGGCTTATTGAATTAATTTGATATATGAATCTGAGTTCTTTCTCTTTGTAATTTTCCTGATGCCTGGTTTGGGGACTCTGTACTTTAGGTAAAGGAAACAGATTAATACTGGGCCTCGGTTAACCTCTCTATCAATGAGCAGGTGTGGTCCTGTTTGTTAAATAACTGAAAAGAAATGACAGTGACTGATAACGAATGTTATTCATTTACATTTATAATTTACCATTATATAAAGGGTTTACAACCCTTTTAAATTGAAGAATTCTGCATTTCAGCTGTTCCAGTGTAACGCACAGGGTCTGAAAATACTGTGCAAACCTGCGATCATTGTTTGACCTTTTAGGCATGGGGCTCGCCATTGTTTGAAGGATTATTAGCCTTTACAGAATTGCTTTATAAGGATTTAGCAATCTTTTATTGTTCACACACGGTTTCAGTGACCCTAAAAAGCTTTACCAAAGGGAGCTGGCAGGTAGGTGAGCCTACTTAAACCAATCCAGGAGGCACATCGTGGTTGAATTAACCCTCCGTATTCATGATGTTTTAATAGATACTATTTTTTTTAGGCAGAAACTTTGTGTGCCTCTTGCCTTAGTTTATTACTACCAGGATGACTATTAAGAAAGTTTTTGTATGAAAGGTTTTTTTAGTCCTCAAATTCACAACTGAACTATTGACATAAAATTGGGATCTACACGTGACCTAATTAACACTTTAATAGTTATCGATAGAAAACGACATGTATATAGTCATTCATAAACCACGTGGAAAATGCATTCTACAGCTACACTGCCACAGAATCTCTGACTTTCATCTTGTGTCACTGAGCTCTTCTTTTCCGTAAAACTCTGTACGATACTAATTGTAAAGGGCAGCGGTTCAAGGTCATTCTTGCTAAAAACTGCCCCTTTTTGTTCTACAGAGATCAGAAAATGTAAAAAAAAAAAAAAAATCACCATCATGCAGAAATAAAAGTATGGTCATGGATAGTAGATGATGACCCAGAGGAAAGAATGTGAACAACGTGGCTGCAGAGAGGAATTTTAAGTGATGTATGTGAAACTGCCAGAATGAGAATTGCAGCCGAAGGAAGCGAGCCAGCAGTCTAACTACAATCAATATCCAGGTTAAGTAAACAATTACAGTCTGCCGGAGTTGGAAGGAAATCCACACAGCCTGACAGGCTAACTGCAGCATCTTCAGGTGTGAATTCTGAATTTACTTCATGGGTACCTTTCTTGCCATTTCCACAGAGCATAACTGATTTTTTTTGCAACCTATCAGGCAAAGGCTGCTCTCGGTTTATGAAGAGCTGTTGTTAAGTCCTTGCAAACAAACAGTGCATGTCAATTAATAGTGGAGGTTGTTTTAAAAATCTGGAAACTGGTGAGACTCAGAAGTGACCGACAAAACAATGTATGTTATCAGACAATGTGATTAGACAGGGAAGCAGGCTTATGAATAAGTAAAAAAATACAGAGGAGTAATATTAGGGTACTTTGTGAGCACTGAGCTTGCCCAACATAGAAGACATCAATCCTAGAATGGAAACAGCTGTGTTTACAACATTCTAGGATCGTTTCCTTATCAAATATTAATATGTGGAAAAGCCCTCGTGTGAAAACTTGGCAGTTGGTCCAACAGAAGAGTCTTCTTTTCCTTGCAATATTTGCTATAAAGTTGCTAAACAGCTCAAAATAGTTTCAACACTGTTAAAAGAGATGCCTAAACCCAAAAAAGAGCTGAGAGAGATTTACAGATGAAAGAATATTTTTTTACATTTTGGCTTGATCTCTTACCCCTTACTTAGGTGAAACTTCTTGGGAAACCTCAAAATTTTCCTGACAGCGTACATACATATGAAACTGATAGTATAGTAGACAGCTGTTCTACTGTTATCCCCTTATTTTATATTTAACCCCCCAAAAATATCTTTATGCTTCAAAAATATCAGTTGCTCCTAGTGGACAGTGAAGTGCTGCAGAGTATTTGTTTCCCTGTGCTCAGAACAGATGAAATACAACGAACCAGCTACTGCCTGTTCTCTCACCACCTAAGCATGCTTGCTTAGGATGAGCTAAGGCATGTAATATATCTGGTGGGCATGCTATATAGTGAATGTGCGAGTGAGGTGTGGCACAAGTACACAGGAGAGCAGACTTCATTAGCCCAAGGAAGAAATTTTTTCTTCATTTTATTTCCTCTTAGCATGTCTTGGTGTGTTTGCACTGTGTACAATTTTGGAGACTCTTTGTCTTCAAAATTGAGGAGTATTTGTCTCCAAATACTGGGAAGAACCATTGCCAAAATCTGGAATAGAATAGCAGAAGAAACAATTTAAATTTCAAGACTTTATGCCAAGACGTAATCCAAGACCTTGGACAGCACGGTCAGACTGCAGCTGCAGGAGCTCTACATCAGACGGGGAAGGGAGTGTTCCAACAGATGTGATTTACAGTAGCGGCACAAGCAGTCATATGCTTCCTGCAGTCTTCTCTTACTTAATAACTATTAGTAGTTTTGTTTTGGGTTGTGAGAAAATGAGAAAGACCAGTTTGGTCTGTATCTTGGAGGGGAAACAATGGGATTAATTAGGTCCCTGTTTTATTCAACTGGTTTTGCACTTGGGGATGATGTGATAGCACAGCACTTAAGACGTTGACCCAGTGGATTTGTGAGAGAACTTGTGTTTAAAACGAGGTTTGTGGATGGACTGTGGCATTGAAATACTGTATTCTGGTGAGTTACAGTGAGCTCTGTAGTTCGACAGCACTGGAACTTGTTTTCCACTGAGAGAAAGAGAAAAGTTGTTAGGCAAGATGAAACTGCTGGGAAGAGTAGGTGTAGCTCCCCAGCTCCTAGGAATTAAATCCCTGTCATATTAGATGAAAGCTTAAATACATGAGCTTTCTCTTCTTTATTCATCTTTCTGATAAGCGATTGCTAGAAGGATGCTGTAGACTTGAGAAAGTGGAAGGAATATAGGAGAACTTGAGAGGTGTGTAGTACAATATTTACACTTAACCTGCTCCATACTGTGAAAAAGTTTGGAAATCAGAGGTCAGTTCCTTCTACTTTAGGTGTATAACTGTGCTTTTCTTATCTGCGAAGCAAAGCTGCGTGCTGTTTTTGGCTTTACTGAACTTCTGAAGCCTTAACAGAATAATATGGTTTTTTCTATGTCCCATCACTGAAGACAGCAAATGACTATCTGCTAGATTGCATTTTTCAGCCTGTGGCCACGTATGCTGCAGTAGTTGATTTGATGTTCTGTACGAATTCCTCTTTAAATTGACTTAATGATTTATACTACCAAATTGTTCACATTTCTAAACTGTGTATGAAACTAATGAAACGGGCTAGAATTTTAGACCAGTGACCTTTCTTGTTCTCATGTGGTATACACGAGGAAAACGGCAATGAACAGAGAACAACTGGTGGAAAGGTTTCATTTTCCATATAGAACATCTCTGAGAGCACCTTTGGGTTTGCTCAAGAGGAGACTCCAGTTTAACCATTCTAGCATCTCTTAGACTTCCTCTTAGATGGGCAAGCTCTGTTGATGCCGGACTCAACAGCTGAGTGTCGGGGAAAGGGTCTCATTGGTAAACTCATCTGTTTTTGTATCAGCTGGGAATTAACTTCAGTGCTTTAGGAGGTCGGAATAGCTTAGGAGTGCCTTCATGAGAATTTGCATCTCTCTGTTTCAGAAAGCCGTTCAAGCAGCCAGGAGGAATGATATAAGATGTGGGAGACTTTGATTTGGTTCCCACTCTGCCACGAATATCTAATATAATTCCCGATAAGCTGTATGGTTTCTGTCTGAAGCCCTATGCTGATAAGGCAACACAAGTGATTTGGATATAGTGCTGGAGCACAAGAAGGCCATTCTTGCCTTCAGCTATCCTCTCTGCTTGATAAGAGTTATTGGGTAGACTGGAGCAAATCTCCTTTGATAGCTACGTGCCTTTTTAGGGCTTTAGGAGCATTCCCCGAGAAGATTCATGATTCCCGTGCTCTAGCAGAACCAATGCAAATTACGCACAAGGCAACAAAGGAATTGGCCTAAGGTTGCCATGAAAATGTGCTGCTGATGTGTGGATGGATGCCTTTTAACTTTATCCTTAATTTTACCTGCACACCTGAACGCAAATACATGCCTGATAGGAGTGAGGAAAGGAGGCTAAAGGAAACAGTAAAAGCAAACGTGGTAGCTATGACTTAAACCCAGATGAGAAAAGGTTTGAATAATCCTCTGGTGATGCAACATATTTAAAAGTACAATCTAGTTAATAAAACATTTTTTCTCATTATTATTTTTATAGTACAGATCAGTACAGAAGCTGAAGGAATGAGTCTCCAGTAAAAGTATGGCCTGAAACGCTAATGGCTTTAAAACAAAATTATGCCTATTTACAAATGAATCAGTCAATTTTTAGGTAACCAAAATGCAGAGGGGAATGGATACAAATTTTCTCACAATTGATCAAAAGGTAAATAATGACGTGTACTGCTGCGTACTGCGGAAGCTGAATATAAGGAAATAGCATTGGTAGTCTGCCTGTGGGGACTGAGATTGGCATAATTGGTAAAATGAGTCTGAAACTAAGAAATGAGGGGTAAGGCTGAGAGATTTTTGGACTGCCCAACTTATCTCCTGTAAACAGAAAAAGTGAGTTCAAGTGTCTTCCGATGATGATGGAGTTAGCAGCGAGCAGAAACATGGGCAGGAAGAAGAGAAAATAATGATCTGCGCTGACAACGGGTCAGGTCTGGTCCAGCTTCTGCAGTGTGAGGGATGGATTCCTCGTTGGGGCTTGTTCTGTCAGCCCTGCACCGATGGATGCACCCCCGAGGGAGACACGTTGTGCCACCGGCTCCGCTGCGGCTGGGCAGGGGTGGCCATTTGTACCGCTGGGAAGAAAACGGTCAGACGTTTGGCAAGGGAAGCGCAGCTGACCCTGCTGGAGGGAAAAGCAATGGGCCAGAGCAGTTCCGCAGGATTATAGTTAGGTGCTATGATCAGCAGAAGGATTTTGATTAATCTGGGTAAAAATTGGTGGTCAGGAAAGAGTAATTAAGATGTTTGTATGCAAATATAATGAGCTGGACCGGCAAAATGTGGGATGTTAGAAAGAGTACAAGAATGTAGTGGTAAGAATGGGGTGCGGTAATCAAAAGAGATAGAATTGCACATTAATTTATGAGGCAGACTAAAGAAAGACGTAGCAATAGTGTAGTTATGTTTGAATCAAAAGCGCTTCAAAATCAGGGAATGATAGTTAGAAAAATTCTATTAATTTTGTGAGTCTGTAGGATATTGTAGGGTTGGATTTGGTTACTAAAAGGAATCTTTTTAAAGCGTTTTATGTTTTAACATTTTGTGTGTGGTTAAAGCTTTAAGTGTACTACCAGGAGTTGTGACCATATGGGTGGGCAGCCCCACATATGGAAGTATTTAACTTCTTCAGTATAGCTTGGAGAACAAATGCTAATAATACTGGTTATTTCTGCTGGTAATAGCTGACAGTTTTTTTCACTTCATCGATAAGAGGCCAACTTTAAGGTTTCATTTAAGTAATGAAGATATTCTAGATGAGCTGATTGAAGAATGTATGGTGTGTGATTCAAATAAAATTAAATGACAAGAGTAAAACAAATAGGTATGTAACTGAGGATTTCAAAGCTCGATACTCTACGGATGTGAATGATTAAATCAACCTACCAAAGAAGCTCAGAAACTCAAATGTGGAGGAAGTCTGGAACTTTCTTACTCAAAAGTTTGAAAACTATCTGGAACTAATATCCAGAACAAAGAAGGAAACATTGTAGAAAGAACCTAAGTGGATGAATAGCCACATAATTAAAAATAAATGAGCAGAATGGAAAAAGATTGCAGAAAGGACTGACGGGCAAAGAAATCTCTGCAAAAGAGATAAAGAAGCATAGGAATAAGGTGAATTGAACAAAAGTCGCGCAGAGCTAGACCTTGTGCTGGATATTAAACATGATAAAATTACCCAGCCTTAAGCAAGCAGTTTCAGAAACAAACCACTAAGAAGAACATGGCGTCGCTGTTCAGAGATTAAATGTATGACCCTAAAAATAAGAACATGCTTTATTCTGTCTTCATTAGAAATGCTGCTGCTGACTGTGGTGGGAAATGGAGGTTGCCTAGTAGGAATGAGTCCACAGGCTTTAAAATAAAAATCATTGCAGCTGAGATACAAGCAAAACACAAGCAGTTTGACGTAGTGAAGGATGGTGAAGAGTTTCCTGACCAGAAAGAGACCGGCTCGTGAACTCTCGTATCTGATACCATGTGACAGCAAATACACCGTGATTAGGGAGAAGGAAAAATGATCCAGGTGGTTATAGGTGCATTAGTCCGACCTTGAGGCTTTAGAAGAAATTTTGAAGGGAATCCTTCCTGTCCTTGCAAACGCTTGTCTGATACCAGCTTCGGTTATAAGCGTCGGACCATCGCAGGATTGCTGGTGGTAGCAGCGTGCTGCGGGCAGTGCGCACACGCTTACCCTCATCAGGGACCAGGCGTTCTTAGGGGCCAGTTTACCCCGCCTGCGAGCTGAAACGCTTCTCCCGAACAAATCGTACCTTTAGGTAATATTGGGCATCTTTTTTTAAAGTGTCTGAGCGTGGGTCAGTCTAGCATTTCTTCTTAATTCCTTGCCTGTAACTTAATTTTGATACATAATGGGCAGATCAAGATTTACACAAACACGGATTTCAGTTGTAGGCTACAACTTTCTCATACAAAGCACCAAAACTTAATGTAGGTGCAGAACACGGCTTATGGAGTTTCTGTGAGACTTTCTTCCAACTGACTTATGAATGCAGCTAACTCTGTGAAATCATCTTAACTTCCTTCTTGAGGATGAGAGAGAGATTGTGAAGAACATACTTGAGTCTACAAAGATTTTCCCATAAGAATCAAGTCCACTAGATGAATTTCAAGTTTTGTCCTGGAAGTTAAGTGCTTTAGACCTCTTACTAGCAGTAAGCATAAATTAAGTTGTAAATTGCAATCCGTTTAGAAAAATGAAATTTATTTCTAAATTGTATTTAAGCAACAATGTTGTGAATGAGGTGGAAAAACCAGGACAGACCTTTCCCAATAGGTTCCCTAATGAAGGAATTTCCTTCTTGACCATCAGAACCAACAGCCTGACAAAAAGCATCCTAAATACCACATTTTCTGTACTACCTCTACAGGACTGTGAGAAAAATAGGCTCAACCCAAATACCAGAGCGCAAGTCACTTACATTTTGCGACCTATGCTCTTCCCCACCCTTTGGGACTGTCCGTTGGACTGAGGTTTGAGCAGTTCTTCCCAGAACTGAGATGTGGAGGTGGTGGGCATTTTTACAACACAGGTCATTTTAGTATTAAAATAAGTGCTTAGAGTGCTTATACTGTTAAAAATAGTGCTGGAAGAGGACTGTGCAATAAATAATAAATTTAGGCAATGCTGATAAATTAGAAATAAAACATGGCTTTAGAAGTTGCTCAGAGGAGCTTGTTTAATCTTTAAGTTTTCCCAAAAGTAAATATCAGTAAATAATACCAATATTATTGGTAACGCCTGGCATCCTTTGCAGGAATGTAGTTCAGATACACTCATCAAAAGAGCTCATATCATTTGAGGGGTGATTGTGTCATCTCCATTAGAATTATTCCACACCATTGGTATTTTTTGGCAGACTGACACGTTTTCACTCGACATTTCTGTAACCCCTGGGAAAGAAAGCGATTCCTACCTTTCCGTGAACAATTCATTAGTGAGCCAGCCCACTGAAGTATTCCAAAGGAGTGTTCCCTTCTTTTGGGAAGGAGGGGAGGGATGCCAAAGCTACTTTTACTTTTTTTAATGCTACCCTGCTGTTTTACCACTTCCTAATCATTCTTCCATAGAAAGCTTCTCTCCCAGCAAAGAACTAACTCTCAGCTCCCACCTTTTGCTCTGTAAATTAATCCATGTTATTTTTCCAAAGGGTTCTGGAGCAGAGCGGTGGAAAGCTGCTGACACAGTGTAGCCTTTCTGAGAGTGCTGGATTGTCTGGAACTGGACAAAAAAGGCCGGGAAATCAAACTTTCTCTCGGAAATCCAGCCAAGAAGCGTGGCTGGCTGCTTAGTAAAATGTGCTAAAAGATATTTTCTAATGACTGGGTAGGCTGACATTTTTAGCAATGAGCATGCAGACCCCATACGAAACACCCAGCAGAACCAGGGAAACGTGGTCTTTAATATCTGATCAGAGAATGGAGGGCTCAGCATTCACAGGCATGTTTAAAGCGGTGGTTAAAATGTTTACACAGAGTCTGTTTGTCTTATTTTTGAAGTGTGAAAAGCCTGGATTTTCCGTTTACCTGGGTAAACATTCCTATTGCTAGTAACGACTTTAAGGAGCATAAGTTGGAACAGAAGACCCTGTATGGCGTATTTTTCTTATTTTAGGTAAGCCTTTCTTAGGTGTCCTGTTTGAAGGCTCTACCACTGACAGTTTTTTCCTAAAATTGTATCAATAGCAGGTGTTCGCTTTATTCTTTACTTTTTCACTTCTAATATGTATTTTTTCATGTCTGCTAGAAAAGCTTGGCTATCAGTTTAAAGCATGTTCTTGATAACAGGCAGGCAAGGGCTGGATGAGCCGTTCTTTTATTCTTATGTGCAATATCTTGGGTATTTGAAGGGCTCTTTAGTGATCCCTTCCTCTAAGAAGCTCAAATAATTCCTGGTATTTTATTAATCTGTCAGAGCAGGGGTTGCTTCTGAATTTATCTTGGTATTTCTGTCTGAAACAGCTGTGCAGCCTATGCTTCAAATTGCCAGCATTAAATCAACATAGTTTTCCTCCTCATTCTTCATCAATTTGTCACATAGATAAGCCCACTACCTGCACTAGCAATCTTCCATTATCCACTGTTCTTGCTGGTTTCTTCCATATACTTCCATCAACACCCACAAAGGCTTTTTACCCTCAGATATATTCTGTCTTTTTCTTTTTAGGTTTTTTAACTCCATGGCTTAAGACGATGTCTGCAGATAGCTAATGACTCTAAAAATTGGGCATGTCATATGACTTATTTTGCCCGTGATACAGCTAGGTGGTTTGGACTTTAATCTCTTGAGATTACATAAAGGAAATAAAAAAATTATAAGATTAAAAAAAAAAACCACACAAGAGAAAAACACATCTTGGTGATTTTTGTTATTTGTGGAAACTCTAGCATCCAAATGCCTTTTCTAATTACTGAAACTGTACACACTGAAAATGTACACATTTGAGGAACGTAAATGAATACACCAGACCCTCCATTATGCACTGTGCAGAACGTGTCCTTCATGATCAGATTTTTAGCCTGTGAAATTTAATCGTCATTCAGATTCTTCTGGTTTTTTTCATATATTTGCTTGTCCTTAAATGTGCTTCTGTGACGTCTATATGTAACCTCCATAACTAAGACGTTCTTATTTGCATGGTAAAAGAGTAAAGCATTTCCAGTGCCAGTATTATAATGAATACTGTATTTAAAAGATCATGCCTCATTTTTCTACGTGCTGTATTGGCAGCAGAGTGTTACAGTCTGTCCTGATACTTCACTGTCTAAATTACACAGCTAAGGAAGGAAGAAGAAGAACAGCAGATATAGATTAAGTGACCTGTTCCAGATCACAACACGCAACTTTGACAGCATGAGAAGTAGATTCCCAGCCCAACCTACTAAATTTGGAGCCATCAGAAATGTAATCCTGCTTTTTAGGAAAAGGCGAGGGGTTTGGAATTGGCTTGAGTAGTATTTTTATCCTTTTTGTGCTTCTCTACAGAAATAATTATAACTATTTACAGTGGCTGCTGTAAAGCTCATTGAAAAGGTTTTCAGAAACTGCTGTTTCCAATTGTCATTTCAGTAATGTTTTTCTAAAATGGAAAAAATGAAAACAAAATTTTTGCATAGGAAGAAAGACATTTCAAAGACTTGCTGCTTTTCCTCCATTAGAGCACAAGCGCAAGTTGAAAAGGGGCATATGTTTTTCAATGTGTAACCTCCATGTGTGGGCATGTTGGATACTAAAAAAAGAACTGCTAGACTTTTTTACAAGGAGTAGATTTATTTGCAAAGGAAAAGATTAGCAAAATCATCAAAACACCTGAAGAGAAATTAATTCAGAAATAAAACAAATGGGAGACTCCTCTAGAAATGTCTGTAATTGTGCAAGGTGTTTGCAAGTAAATACTTTAAAAGAGATGTTTCCTCTTTCAAATCAGACAGAAGCTGCTGATTCCCTCTGCTTCCCTATTGCTGCTGCGGGTGCCCCAGGCTTTTTCCTCTAGTGCAGCTGTGCTCCACTGAAATAAATGGCACTTCCTGGGGACTGCATCTTTAGTTACTGGTACAAGAGTCATCGTAATGTGCAATGAGATATTTCAATAATGCTTTCAAATGGCTATTAAAACACACCACTGCATAATAAAATCACAACTGCATGGGTGCAGATAGAGCTACCAGTGACACAGCTACCTACATATTATTCCCTTCAAAGAGGAACTACTAGAAAAATTGTAGGGCAGCAAGGAAAGGCGTAAAAAACCCCAGACGCTCAGTGGTGTAGTCTCGCTGCTGGCTGGCTGTTCTTCCCAGCTCCCTCCTAATTTTCTGTTTTGGTTTACAGTCTCCCAAGTACTGAGTTTTCATAGCTCAACTCATTTATTGCCTCACATCACAGGGAATAATAATTCATGCCGAACAGCGTGAAATCTGGAAAAGCGGATTCAAAGTATGCCTGTGTCTTCAAGGCGATCCCAGTTATTTCTCATACAAAGTAAACATCTTGCTTGGGAGAGTGGAAGATAGGTTAAACAGTGTTGAAGAATTGTAGCAAGAAGTTCCCTTCTCTTTCCTAGTATCCACCAGTAAATGCTAAAAATGAATCACGTTTAAGTTGGTTCCAATGCAGCACAAGTTGCTGGCTTCTCAGGACCTCGTCTGGGACATGCAGGATTTATCTGCCAAGGGCTTTGCAACTGTCGAGGCTGTTGATCTCAAACGTGGTTAAGGACTCCTCGCCCAGCTCTAACTACTTGTGTGTCTCAGGTAGGACGCCAGCGTATCAAGGCATCGGGATTCTCAGTAAAGAGCAATGCATACCTCTTGGGGCAAGTAAATAGGGACTTAAAGTTCTGCTGGGTGCTTGGAAACCGAGCCCCACAATAGCTAACAGTATCTGTGCCTGGGCTTTTTTCTTTTCATATTTTTGTGCTTTTGGTTTTGGTCACGAGCTTATTCTGCCCTTAAATACAGTTTGCAGCTTGTCACTTTTTTCATTTCAGGAGCTAAGCTTGTCATCCTGGACCCATGAAGTTGTATCTATAATATGAGCAGGAAAATAGTAGCACTTCAGACACCAGCATATATTTCAAGCAGACCCTGTATACTCATAAAATGTTAGAATTTAGGATCTTTCCAGTGACAGCCGTGACTGGCTTGTTTAATGTCAGGCTTCTGGAAGATCCTTTCCTAGCCAAGGCTGTTTAGCCATCTGTCCCTTAAAGAGAAAGGAGACCCAAGTCTTGCGTTTGAGTTACTCCCTCTCCAGCTGGAAACACTGCGTATTGTACTCTTCATTGTATTTATTACAGAGTATGTGGGACCTGCTTGGGTATACCGAGACCACATATTTGTGTTGCTTTGTTTGTTTGGTTCATGACATTTGCCCAGTGATGGATAATCAAATCTTTCTGAAATCTCTTATTTTTGCAACAGAATTTCAGTCTCATTTGCATTCTGTACTATTTATTTTGTCATCAGAACTGTTAAAACGCATAGTAAGTATTTTGGCACTCTGTTTGTTAGCCAGTTTATTTGGGAACAATTATGGTTATCTCGTAGATATTTCCAGCATGTTTTTTTGAAAACAAAGCCTTTGTCTCTACGCTATTTGAGAAAATCAGTAATTGAAATGTGAACTGTATGCTGCTTTGATAGAAAGTATATTCTGGTTTTGTTTTCTGCTTGGGGAGGAATCGGCTTTCAGCTCGAATGGCCGTGTATTCTCCCTCTGTATTTTGTTTCTGGTAGGTTGTTCTACAAGCCTACAGAGTAGTGTTACAGGATAAAAACCTCCTGAACACATCCTAAATATGTTTACATGTATACGCTCTATAGATATGTAGATTGGCCAGGTTAAAATATTTGTAATTTGAAGGATGTTAATTGCCTTACAGTTTGGATAGGATTTTGGAGTGTCAGAAAAGAAATGTCTGTGTTTACCTTCAACTGATTCTTTGCATTAGTGTAAGGAAATTATCCTCATAAAGATGTCTGGGAAAAATAGTCTCCTTTGATTCTTTAGTAGCTTAAAGGCATCACATAATTTCATCTGTTTCTTTATATATATATATATATGTATGTGGATACAAAGACTGAAGATTAACATCATTGGGAAAGTTAAGAGCTGCTGTAAAGGGGACAGTGGACAGTTACTCAAATTCAGCACAACTGAGACTAGAGATGCAAACAACTGCTCTTAATATTGTTGGCCGTACCTAATTTTCTTTTGATGATTTGTGTCATTTCAGAAATATGTGATTTTAAAGATGATGCTTTCTATGGAGCCGTCGAAATCTTACAGATCACATTTCTGAAATAATCAAATTACACCTTCTTCTACTTAACTAGGGAGACCAAAGTGCTTTTCACATGCAGTATTGCGCTTAGCACAAAAACGAATGCTAATGTGACTATCGGTACAGGACCAAACTTTATCTGAGATCTGGGGTGTTGCCATGGCAATTCCAATTGTTGGAAAAAAATTCCCTTTTGTGCTTCATTCTGACATTATATTACAAAATGATGATTATGAAGAAACATGCAACCCAAAAGGGGGGGGGGGATCTCTTTTTGAAGATGTAAAACATACTTTCTGTCCCATTTACTTTTTGTGAAACACCGACTGTCCCCAGATTGTTATGAGCTGTATTTTTTGCAGATTCGGATACATTTTTATTTCTCAAACTGCCATAATAATACTGACTGTTATTTCTCCCAAATGTAATAATCAACATATCAAGGAACTCAGAGACATATATCCCATTTCCTATGCAAAATATCAATTTCTAATACATTATACTGCTGACGTGGATCTCTTGCTTTTAACAATACTGCCTGTGTTAGTTGAAGCATATCTAAAATACAAAACTTGCCTACGTTATTTATACATGTCAGCTATATAATCTGTGTATAATATAATCAGAATAGCTCATAATAGCCAATAGATCAGTCATTTCTGTTTCTAGTTATAAAATTGTTTTTCTACCAACACATCTCGCTGTGAGAAAATTGATATGGCTATTACCTATTCCTTGGTAAATCAATATACAACAAGCTTTAAATAAAAAAAAAAACCCACAATGCTTCCAAAAGAGAAAAAAATGAAGGGGTAAAGTTAAAATGTGGTTTGCGCTGCAATTCATGCTGAAGTTTATTGTGCATTAGTTTTTTACGTAGGAAATGCATAAAATGGGAAGCATTTCCAGAAGAGAACTAAATCTTGCAGTGCTGCATTGCTGCTTTATAAATAAATCATTGTCCTTTCTCTATTGATCACTGGAACAATCCAGTCGAAGAATGCTGACTTGGTGCAGCCCTTCTCAGGAGTGCTGGATTGAGAGAAAAAGACGGGTAAGTCGGACCCAGCAGCAGGGAACAGGGAAAACTCCCCACTGGTTAGAGATCGGGTTTGGTGCATAAAATCCAGCCCTTGATTTATTTCTTACCGTCAAAAAAACTTGACAAAGAAGCTGATTTCTACAAGATTTTCTCAATTTCTTTCTTTCTTCTCTCTCTCTTTCTTCTCTCTTTCTTCTCTCTTTCTTCTCTCTTTCTTCTCTTTCTCTCCATAATGTCATTGATCAGGGGAAATAGTAAATATAAGACAATACTAGTTGTAATTAATGGATGCTGAAGATCTGTGTATAATGTTTTGTGAAATTTTTGTAGAACATACTCAAAAAGACCTTCTGCATGTAATGCAGTCTTTTAATGATCCCAATGATGATATTTATTTCTCCAGAAATAAGGGCTCAAGTCTTTCAGGAAGATGTTTGAATTAGTAGACTCTTGGAAATAGTACTGCATTTTATTTGGTTATCTCAAAGATCACAGCTTGCCAATCTGACAATTGTGTGACGTCTTGATTTGTCAAGATTGCTGGTATCGGGCCCCGAGGCTTTTCTGGGAAGAGGAGTAGCCTGTTACAGCGAGGAGCTGAGAAATACTATCTGGGTTTGCATGTCTGACCGTTACCATCAGCATTGGATCTCAGAGGCATATACCTTATAAAATGTGGCTTTCACCGAAGCCTGCAGTAGGTGTCCCTATCAAGACTGTGCACTCGCAATGTCGTTATCCAGAACTTCCAGCTAGTTCTAGAATATAAAGTTCTTCTTTTTCATAAAATAAGATTTACTGGTAGATACAGGGCTCAGCTGATGGCAGGTTATTCGGGGCCGTGGTGATGCATTGCTTTTAGGGCATGTTGTCATCATAGCAGTTTTTTTCTGTTTCCCGTTAATTACGAGTACTTCCAGGATGCAGGTCTGTAAAATGTAATTATTTATTCCACTGGGTGTTTTGTCTCTAGTGTCGCAATCGGAGGCAGCACATGCTCGCCGTATTCTCACCCAGTGCGCGGTTAGCTGGCTGATGGGAAGCAAAGTATCAGCAAGCTTTCTTGAATACAATAGAGGCGTACGGCATCGAGCAGAAAAGCTCGATGCAAGGTACTGTGGACTTGAATGCATGAATTGACCGGAATTGCTTCAGTCACGCGGGGGGCGGCCGGGGGTTTCCGTTCCCCATTTGCTGTCGGCGAGGTGAGGCTGTGGAGCAGCCGGGGGCTGTGCGGCAGCGTGGACCCGCCAGGATCGGCTCCCCGCTGAACGCGCGCAGTCCGCCCCCAACTTGAAGTATAAATCTGGACCAAAAGGGCTACAGGGAACAAATCTGGAGGCGGCGAAAGAGGCTAAACGTGTCGTTGTTGCTAACATGGCAGAAAGCACCTGGCACAGCCCTGGTTCCCGTTGGACTGGCAGCCGATAGGCTTTCCCTTTCTTCTCCCAGCGTCCAAGTATCAGTCCGTTCACGCCTTCTGCTAGCGTGCTGAAAGGCCTGTCACTAACATGAACGTAATAAAGCATGAGGTATTTTGTTATGTGAAATAATGCAATCTATTAAACAAACAATAAACCCGGTGGTGTTATCACTCCTCTTTGACCATCTCCCTCTTCCAGCGAAAGCAGAGTCTGACCGCTGACCACTAGATGACACTGTTGTATAAGGACACGTTCAGCATAACGGCTTAGACAATAACTAATTTACTTAGGGAACATGTATGTGTATAATTAGGAGTCATCAATGTCTTTCTTTTAAAATAAAATAAGTTTACCATATCTAATTAGATATTTCTTATAAGATGGATTTCATTCTAATTGGGTAAAGCTATGCTACTGATTTAAAATATAGCGAAGGATGTATTTGTATTCTCTTTCACAATTTCCATATTTTTTTAGTCCTTGCAATAAATGGATCTGATTACACCTTTTAAATCGATGTTCTCTCAAACTGGTATGACATAAATGATTGTTCTGTCATTGTGATTTTACTGCCATTGTTTTCAGCGTGTGAGGTTTGTTAGTGATACCTCTCTCAATCTCACTCTGTCTTTCCCCATCCTCCTGATTGTGATCTTGAATCTGCATGTTCTTTCCATCCAAACTGAAGTAATCTATTTAAAGAGCCAACAACTGCCACCACGCACGACTCTAGCTTGGCCATGACAGTGCAGGCTTTCCAGCAGCAGCGAGCTCAGTAATCCCCAGCTAATGAACGAGAGCTCCAAAATGTCCGTTGTGCGAGGGGTTTCTTTAAAAGCTCAGATTTCCTGTAACTGAGTGTTGCCAATGGAAAATCTAGTTTTTGCAGATGTCAGACTAAATTCAGCCTAGGTAAAATTCAAATTCG
>NW_008824053.1:2386004-2405106 GCF_000699105.1 Pygoscelis adeliae
TGGACAAGGCTTACCTCCCTTCCCGAAGAAATTTCACTAACGCCTGAATTCTCTTCACCAAGTGAGTTTTGGATATTCCCACCAAAATGTTGTGTCACGTGCCAACGTAAGGACTACGCTCAATTTACAGTTCTTTCAGATCTGTGAGAGTTTTGATACAGGTAGTCTTCCTCAGATCAGCTCTGGTGACACCAGGCTGGAACACCCACCACTTTCACCTCGTGGGTGTTCCCGTCGGTCCGTTCCGGCAGCCGTCTGACGTGTGAGCCACTCGTAACTGTGTTTCCCAATTATGACTAGAACTTGTCTATTAAATCTTGATGGCACCTTTTAAAAGAATTTAAATTCTCTTCTGAAAAAAGCTACTCCTGCAAGAAAATAATGGCAAAGTCACTTCAGAATAATTTTCAAAACGTGGTTTATAACTACGTTGTACCTCAGAAATAGCTTGTCTAACTATCCCAGGGGTGCACGGCTTTCTCCGCTATCCCTGTATCTCGTATACAAAATTATGGGCTATTATACAAAAGTCATATCTCTGTCTTATTTATTGAAGTGTTGGTTCACTAAATAAAGGATCTCAACAATGATTTGAGCTGGCTGAAAACCTGCTTGAAAATTATATATTTCATCCAAAGGTTTTCAACCAGCTCTATTTTTGAAGCTAAAGTACTTCAATTCCCAATGACCAAATTCATTAAAATATAAATTAGCCTAAAGAAACAGATGAATTACAATGGTATATTTGCATATCATATATTTGGTGTGAATGTAACAGTTTCTTCATGTAGACTAACAGCTACTTCAATCTTCACAACCCCACGGCTGAGTAAATGACTGTGGGGGGAATGAGGAAGCAAAGAGGCCAAGGATGAAAATTATCTGTAGTGAATGGGAAGGAATACTGCAGAATTTTGCAGTCTGAATTAAAACCTATGCTAAACCAGTTTCCTCCACTAAGACGTATCTTAGCTAATCAGTTAGCATAGGAAGTATATGCACGTCTCAGTATTCTAAGAGTAGAAAGGGATTTAAGGAAATGTTTCGATTGTAGTTTCAGAATTGTAGACAATTAGTGATTATTGCAGCAAGGGTGAATATGATCTAAGAAATAAAGGTGAGGAGCGATCAGGCTGGATGGAATTAGAATGTCTTATCTCAGGGGAGTGAAATGATCCACCTGCGGTAAAGACCTTTGCATCCGCGAAAGGCAGCAACAGAAATTTCTCATAAAGTTTGACCTGTTGTTCTGTAAGTAATATAGCAGAGACTCCAATATAGAGTATCTTGTCAATTCCTTTTAATAAATGAAGCTGAACTGAGATACAGCGGCTTGTGTAGTTTCTCTGATCTGTACCAATTCTCTGCTCTACGCCTTCATGTGTATTTTCGTGAATTGCTGATGCACTTGACCAGCGAGTTTTCTGTGACTTCAAAGCCAAGCCTTTCACTTTGCCTTGTATAAAACATGCCCAGAAGCTGGGTACTGAAGAAAATAACTAGGGAGGAAAATATTGATTTTAGATGTTAGGATAATCTAAGAAAAATGGTACAAAAAAAAAAAGCAGGGGGGGGGAAGCCCCCTCTCTTCTTAATTTTTGATTTTTTAGCTTTCTTGTTTGTTGCCAATAGTTTCCAGAAAATTCTTTTGTAGAGGAGCACCTAGCTCGATATAAATGCGAACAATAACTGCGCATATTGCATTTGTGACTTTTAGAAGGTGCTGTGATAGGAGGATGTATTCTTAAGAGACGCTATTCTACATCACTTTTGCTTTCCAGGGGAAAGGATGAAGAACGGATTGGTTGCTCTTCCAGAACGATGGGCATCAGGTTCATCAGTGGCTTTTTGACAAGGCTTATGGTTGACATCATAGTGCATGGACTTGATTAGCTCTAATGTAATTATCTGTGTTAGCTTTTGTGACGTAACTCAATGTATGTCATTGTGCATCGCTTTGACGAAGTAATGTTAGGAAGACAGTCAAAAGAGCCACATAGTCCCAGATTTATGCCCTTTTTAGAAGTGACTAAGGCATTTTGAATCCTATAGGTCAATAGACCTTTATACTTCTAAATCACCTAGAAGATCTTTGAAAATATGACCTTTAATACAGTCCCATCTTTCCAAACAGCTTCAGGGGTCATCCCAGAGTTTCCAGATAAATTTGGAGTCAAATGAAATGAGGAACTGCCAAGTTCAGCTTCAAACAGAAAGAATAAATCACAAGATGTGAAGAAAAGAAAGTTCCAGGACTGAAGCTTTTCAAAACAATGCGATTTTACTGTATTATCATATCCCACGAGTTCTTCAGTCACATGAGAACTTGAAGCATGTAAGTAATCTAACTGACTAAGTGTGACTATTGCTACTCTTTAGGAAAATGTTTCAATAACTCATTGACCTGCAACTGTTTAAATTTATTGTCTAAAATATCTTCCTCCTTTTTCCTGATACTGTCAAATTTTTCATAAGTGAAAGACTTTTTAATATCCAACTTTGTAGCATTTGAAACCAGCCTGAAATAGATCATTTTATGAGAGTGTTATAAACTTAATTTAAACTGAATCCAAGGAAATGGGAAAAAAAGTATTGCAGATGAATAATTTTTAAGGGATTGGGAGGAAGAGACGCCATTATGTAAAGGAATGTTTAGTATCAAAGCATATAAATAGCTTTAGCTGACAGCAGAACAATAACTTCAAAAGATCACAAATTATTCTCAAATTTTAATAAAAAAAGAAGCTAGATTTATTCCATTCTGAAGATAAGAAAGGATGGCTTAATTCTGTTCTTTAAGCATTTTTCAGACATGCTTAACTTTTGATTTCAATGTTTTTGATCCTGATTTGCACTAATAAAAACTAGGTGCAAATCAGTGCTGCTGAATCTGTATTGAAGTTAAAGGAATAGTTAAAAATGTCTATGAATATTCATTTAAATTCAGAAATGAACTCCAAATTGATCATGTCTATGACTCTTTGTGAATTTGCTCTCTATGAGCATACAAGCACTTGAAATTATCTTTCATGAATATTTGCAAAAGCAAATTTTCAATTAGACTTTTCAGATACTTGCAGAAAATAAATTTTCAGTGATATATTTAATTGTGAGATTTGGATTTCACATCGTGTTGCCTGGTATTTGCGGTCTGCTCTGTGGGACTGCATACCTGAAGGACCTCAGGAAGGGTTCGGCTGGATGGAGCGCTTTGGCGAACTTTTACCTGGTGAACTGCAGGATTCATCGAGAAGCAGAAACAAATTAGAAGATATAAGAAAATATGAAACTGTGCAGATTTCAAATTTCTATTTGAGGGATTTTTTTTTTTAATGTATTGAACATTGTACTTCAGCATAAAGTGAATCTTAGAGGCCAATTTCTCCTCATTTGTGCTGTCAGGAGATTGTTGCTGGCAAGTTCAGTGACTATGTCCAAGCAGAATAATTTTAAGAAAGTGGTTGGGGTTTTTTTTAACCATTTAAGATACGAGAATCCTGATTGAATGCAATGGCTGATAGTTTGGGGTAACTTAGAAAAAGTGGGTACATGCAATGACTGTCATTGGAACTCCAAAATGTGATGTGTGGTTTCAATGAGAAGCTGACTTCCAGTAAGAAGCCCTGACTCTAATTTAAAGATATTTGTATAAAACAGTTCTCATGGTGTATCAAGTTTAAGCATAATCCTGAGCGTGTTGTGACTTGCAGGAAGACCTGAAGCCAAAAAGAATATTCTTACTAAGGAATACGATAAAAATGACAGTTAGAATCATGGAATCATAGAATCATTAAGGTTGGAAAAGACCTCTGAGATCATCAAGTCCAACCGTCAACCCAACACCACCATGCCCACTAAACCATGTCCCTAAGCGCCTCATCTACCCGTCTTTTAATACCTCCGGGGATGGGGACTCAACCCCTTCCCTGGGCAGCCTGTTCCAATGTTTAACCAATCCAATATTGTAGAAATTTCTTTCAGTAAAGTTCAGCAAATCTTCCATAGCGGGCGAAGAAACCAACCCCAGCGGGCGAGGCGGGAGGACGGGATGTGTCCTGCTTGGCACGTGTACGTTTGTATTCCCAGAAACAAGGAGAGGAAGGAAGGATGCCCGACCCCTCCGTGGACCCAGCGGGATCGGTTCTGGCCTGAGCTGCGATGCACAGGGACGCTGGGAGAAGGCGGCGCTGGCAGCCCGCAGAGGTGCCCGCAGGACCCCCTGAGCTAGCCGGGAGGAGGTGAGCTCATCCACCTTGAACTCAGGGTGAACAGCCTGGGCAGGGTTTGGACCTGTAATTGCAGGCCCGCTGTGCTGCTGATCTTGCGGGGGCTAGGAGAGGTCCTTGTTGATAACTGCAGTCTAGAAACACACTTTTTAATTTTAGTTTAGTTTTTATTTTGTGAGTTTATCCAATATTGTGCGCAGGAGTCTAGCCACTTATTTTGCTGGACTAAATGTGTCCTGATTTCATCTTTTACCTTGTCAAGTGAAAGGCGTATTCCCTATGGCTGATTCAGGGCGCTTTCTTACTTGGGGAGCAAAGAACTGAAGTACACGCTAGCGCACAGGTATTCCCTCGGAGCAGGGGAGTGGTTACCCACCTAGACACTAGAGTCAGCTTGAGGGCAGGTAACAGGCAGTGCTGGGTCGGTCTCCCTCGGCAGGCACAGCCAGTGCCTCTAACAAGCAGCAGGTGAGGGGGAGATTGTTTATGATGCATGAGGTACCCTAAGAGGGTCGTACGGCTCAAAAGAAATCAGATCAGGTTTCTGAAACTGAGACAACTAAATTATTCAGCATGAACAGTCTTCGCTTGCAAAGGTGCTGAGTGTCTTGAATCCCTTGTTCAAATATTCTGCAAGCTAAAATACTATTTATTGGAAGAAATTTGTGAGTAATTTAAAGCCAGGGATTATTTGGGGAGTTTTCTAAGTGATTTGTAGACAATTTATAAACAAGAAAAGAAGGATGAATAAATTATTTTGTTACGTATTACTTCATCTCTGGTTATGATAACGAGGGAATCCAGCCCCAGTGCCTAGAAGGCATACATGCCAAGGATTGGATTTCCTACGTAAAAACTATACAATGTGAAAACACAGTTGTACTGCATATTCAGTTTTGATATGTAACCTTTTAAATAAATTGGAATACTCTTTGTGCCTATACTGGCACACACAGAGAGATCATAAACAATAATTTTGTAAAGGTCACTTCCTCACTAAGCGCTTAGAGCTCGTGGCAAGAGCAGTATAGGGCTATTAAAGGACCTTTATGCTTCTATTTTTTGGTGGGTGTTAATATTTTTGCAGCTCTGAAGCTCTGTTTAATATAAAGGCTCTGTAGCCTTTCATGCCATGGGTCTGTCTGTGCAGCCCTGTGTCGTGGGCCCCTGTGCTGCCTTCCTGTGCTGCAGGGCTGGCAGCGAGTGCCCGCGCTGGCTGTAGGGTCCTTGGAGGGGGGGGATGCTTTACTCGAGGAGGCAGCGTGATGCAGCATGACTGAGGCTGGCAGCATCCTTCCTGCTGGGAATGAGGGGGAGCGAGGGGGAACACAGCAAGATCCGAACCGTGGAAGGCTGCTGACCTTTTGTGTCAGTAGCATCTCAAAACAACCAGGTATCTCACCAGTTTAGCATCCTCAGGAACCTGGGCAATACGCAAGTGCCAACAGCGGCTGAGGGACCTGCACAAGGCGAGAGGTACCAGGTGCCCGCCGAGCTCAGTCCAGCTGCATAGCACATTGCTCAGCTTTTCCTGCTGTTGCCTTCGAAGGCGCTATTGAAGTTGTTGTTGGAACCATTTTACTTTGGTCCAGTGGAAAACTTGTTCTCTTGGCCTTGCTTGATTCCAGCAAAATATTTTGCCTCAGAGGAAATTTTTGGAAGCTCATAGACCATCCAACCAACATTAAAAGCAGCTATATCTGCTGGTCTTTAGAAACAAAGGCACATTTTGTTACAAACTCCCCTTATATTATACCTGCTGGGCTGTTCTTCTTTCCTGTGATTGACAAGATAGCCTAAATCAATATCCTTTTATTTTCAGACCTCTATTATTTTAAGGAAATAATAGACAAGACATCTGTCTTGCTGACAGTTAGTGTGGGGGAAAGTTATTCCCCACTATAGTGGCATCAGAGGACACCCTCACCAGGGTAAGTGGAGTCTATCTGGTGTCATTAAAATAGCCCCTGGCCTGTGGATGAGAGTGGCATTTGGAGGCCCCTGCCCCACAGGAGAGTCGAGCAGGAGGCTGAGACAGTGTGTTTTAACTCCGAGGAGATGTTTTCTCTCCAATTCTGCCTGCTGGTGTAAAGCCACCGTGGCTCATAGAGAGAACGGGATGTTTGTAAGGATATTGGCAATACGCAGAGGTGTTGTAATTAGCAAACACCCGGGGAAAGGCTGCTTGATGTTGCAGGCACGGCCTCTCTAGCGGGGAGAGGTCGGTGCTGTATGCCGCAGGAGGCAGCTCCTCCGCCTGCTCGCGGGGACGCTCCCGCGCCTGCTCTGCCGCAGCTGGAATTGCCCCCGTCTCAGACACGGCGCTACGCAGAGCCGGGGCCGGAGCTGGGGCGGCAGCCCGGGTACCCGCCAGCTTCTGCTGCCGGCATCCGTGCTGCTGTGGTGTTTATTCAATACCTAGGAATTTTATTTAAAATTATTTCAGTTCTCTCTCAGTGAGAAGCCCTTGAATGTATGATTCAAAGCTTTGATTTTCTCTTCTGTGGAAGACCCGTGCCTAGCACCAGTCTGTGATCTCGGGGAGGTTACATGTGCTCAACAACAGAGATGTGTCGGCCTGAAAGCTTAAATTACCCAGGTGACTCTTATCCTGGAAAATCGCTTCACTATTTGTGTGGGCAAGCTGATAAAAATCAGTATTTCCCAAATTTGAAGTATCAGTGAGAGTTTGTTGCTAGCCCCTCCTACATGAGCATGGACAATCCTATTAATAGATTGTCTATTTTATGGGATTCTTAATAACTCACCTAAATTTTGACACGTTTGCATGACAATTTTAAACAAGGTCATATGGCATTATAAAAGTATGTATTTGTACTTGTTCCACATCACTCCACAGACTGTAACTGTTTTTTCCTCAAGCTGATGCATTGTGGCTAGTGATTTTACTCCTTTGGCAGCATTTGTCTGACCTTCCCTACAGGCCCTGATCCCTGGATCGAAAGGAATTTTTGGTAAGATACTACATAATCTTCCCAGAAAAGGGATAGGACTTCAATCTCATAATAACGAATAAAAGATGTAATTTCCCTTGTGATTGATAAGCATCATTTGTAAATGAACCTGCTTTGTGGAATGGTGAAAATGGTTGGAGCGGTTAAAAAATGGATCGAATATGGAGAAAATACATTCCCATAAGAAAGAATATAAATTTGTAAATAGGGAATACAAAATGATTTTTAGACATTAAGTTAACAAATTAATTTGGCTGACATTACCTCCAATTTACATAGAAACCATTTTTCACATTTTCCATGTAGACCATTTTCTATGTTCTGCTGTGACTGAGGGAAAAACAAAGCAGATGAGTCCTTTAAGGCAAGAGGAAAACATCCCGCAAGTCATTTTAACTCATTCCAAGAGTTGTGCAGCGGGCAAAGATTCAGGCAATGACAAAGGCATGCACAGAGGGAGGCAGCGATGCCAGGGTAACAGCTGGTATCTGAAAAAGCCCAGTTTGCTGTTCCCGTTACTACTCTGCGTGGAGGCTGGGGTGGAGCCGTTTGCTGATCGGGCCAGGCTCTAGCAAGGATAACTGCCGTGGAGTTGCTGGTCTGAAACTCATGGCTTGCGAGGCCCCAACCAGTTGGGATCGAGTACAGCAAAACCAGATCCTAACTCCACGCTGCCGTGGAGAGGTGGAAAGCCAGTGTCTCGCTCGGCTGCGTGGGCCCGGTGGGAATGGCTGCACCAAGGAAAGGTCTCTGGGGTGGGCTTGTTTCAGTTCCGCTCACACGGTAGACGTTGCCGCTAGGCTCGGTGGACACACGCAGGCCCATCTGTGTTCTTCTGTCTCTTCTATCACAAGACTCTGAAGCAAATTTTTAATTTGTGGCTCTTTGTTTCTCTAATTCTTTCTGAACACCCCAAAGCTGAACAGCTGGTGAAGGCCAAAGACATATGTTTAAGGCACCAGTTCCACAAACAAACCACAGCACCGTTACGTTATGTGGTAACAAAGTCCAGCGTGTTTTGGTACCAGAGGACCCAGGCGAACATCTCGGCAGGTGCAGCTAATTTGCACAAGCAGATTCCAGCTCCTGAGCCCCACCGAATGGCCGGGAACAGCCACAGGCAGCAGCTTGTTTTGAGGCTGGGGCTGGTGGCTGTCTGGTTCCTCCTCCTGCTGCTGCATCCTTCCCCATCTTCCAGGTGAGGAGAGTGAGAAACACCCAGTTACTCTTCCCAGATCAAACTGTAACTAGTCCATAATGAGACATACAGGTATCCTTTCTTCCTACTCAGGCACATAAAAAAGCTCGGCGAGTTTTTCCAGGCTGAAAAACTTGCTGCATTGAGCCTTGCATGGTGACACTACGTGACCAAAAGCAAGGTGCAAATATGCCTAAAATTCAGGGCCTCAGTTTAACTCACTATTGTAGGGACATTTCAGACAGAGGACAGAGAACGATGCATGAATCCAAAAGATGATGTATGTGTAAAAAGTCTAATAAATATTTCTGATTTCTTCCACAAGCAATTAAAAAAAAAAGTTCAGTAGCTCTGCTGTCGTTTTCTGTTTCGACATTGAAGTTCAGCAGCAAACTATGTGAAATCGGCAATTCACATTAACAGTGGCCGGGGGAAAGAAATGATAGTGTGAAGATATTAGGAAGAGAGAAGCAAAAAAATAGGTTGCCCATTCTCCTTTCTTTCATCTCTTGCACGGTTTGGCAGAGAGTTTGGGAAGGGGCTTTTCGCCTCTTCAGGGAGAGACATAAACTTGGACCACACAGTCTCAAACTCTGCCAGCTTGTCATTCAGCTCATGCATTCAAGATGTTGCATATTAATAGCACTCCCTGATGGCTGGTAGATAGGGGTCTCTCCACCTATAGAAAACAAGCCTCTTGGCACAACAAAGTACAAAAGAGGCCCACACAGGAAAAAAAAAATGCACTCGAGAACTGGTTTGGAGAAACTCTGCACAGATGCTCATGTGCAGATGCATATTTCAGATGTTCTTTTTCCTGATTAGCATGCAGCAACCTCACCTGTTTTGCTGCCTAGAAGAGTCACAGCAGAAATGGAGAAACACCTGCGCGAGTTCAGTCCTTTCTCCCTATGAATATGATTTCCAGAGCACCCTTTTTCAATTGCCCTTCCGTGTTGCCACTGATACCCCCTTCAATCTCCCTCTCAGACATGCCTAAGCCAGCAAACACAGGGTAGTACTTCAGGATGGAGACAAAGTGTGAACAGTGCAGGGAGCTGCACGTTGAGAAGGGGAGAAGGGGACGGGTGGGTGGACTGGTCGCACCAATTCTTACTGTAGAGGCGCATTGGGGATGCTCAGGCCGGAGGGGTTCTGGCGAGGCTGAGACAGGAAGATGATCTCCCAGGACCTGGGCGAAAAGCTAGCATTCCTGATCCGCAAATGATCTGACACTCAGCACGTACGTCGCCTTACCTGAGGTCTGGTCGTGGGATCCAAGAAAATGAACCAGCCTGCTTCCCCCCGGCCCCTGCGGTGTGCTGGTTACCGTAAGTGTCTGCTCTTAATTCTCACACTGAGCTCTACAGGCAGAGCCTACGTACGCCAGGGGAATAAATTTCCTTTGTGCTCTGCACCATTGTAGCTTACTCCGATGGCAGAAAGCAGAGCTCAGTTCTAACCATGTGTTTTGTAAAAATGAGCCTCAGGAGGAGAAGGCGGGGAGAGGGTTGCTTATACATGTGTGGGTATCTGATGCAATCCACCGTGCGAGCCACGTTTTTCTGGATATTTCAGCATATACTGGGAATGACACATGAGCAGTCCAAGCTATTTTCAGAACTGACAGTTTTTCTTTTCACTCCAGCAATTGCTTCTTCAATACACTAGAGTATGCAAAGTGCTTCAATAAACTTTTAATTAGGAGTAGGAGTAACAGTGAAACTAAGAGAAAGCTTTAGCCAAAACGAGAGCTGACCTCAGCTCATACCTGTTTGGCAGGTTTTTGTTAACTTTTTGAAGGAAATCGCACACCTTGGCATTTGTCGGTTTCTGGCAAGGCTGAAAGCAGGCGTCCTGAAACAGCCCAAGAAAGATTGGTTTTATGATGCTCTTGACCCACGAAAGACCCAGCAGAAATCTGCTCTGATGGGAGTCACGGGCTAAAGCCGTCTGGATATATTTTGATCTGAGCTCTGAGGTACTTCTCTAAACCAAAATATTCAAAATGTTCGAGGTTTTTAAAAAGCCTAAAATCTTCTCAGATCCTTGCAACAGAGAACGGATTACAAGCAGAAGTCTCCAGATAAATCTGAGGTGGATTTTGCTGCAGCGGCTCTTTCATACTCTTTGACTGAAGTCTGCTGACTGGCACCAAGAATGCAAATACGCTGTGGAAGGGGTCTCTGTTTTTTCTTAAGCTGTCTAAATCAATTAGGTGTTTGAGGCGTGGCGGTGTATTTCCTAGGAACTTAATTTCTTTCCATTACCCTCCCGACAAAAGTGACCAATCCCTTTGGAGTTTGCAAAGGAAGATGCGTCCCACAGAGCTAATGCTGTGTGCACTACATGTAGAAAGATATGTTTAACGAAAGATGAGAAATTATGGATCAAATAATGATGTGGAAGCCACTCTCACAAACGATGAAGATCATTCTGGATGCACTCCAAATATCATTACTATTGTTTAATTTCAACTCCAGTCCTGCATCTGCTTAAGATAGTGTCAAAGATAATAATCTCACCAGACAGATACAAAATACAAAACTGAAATTACGTTGCTCAATTATTTTGTTTACTAGTGGTGTTAAGCTACTGGTTTTGTCTGAATCATGCAGGAGAGCTGCGATTTTTACCTTTAAACTCCTCTGAAAATGCAGCAGTTTAGCATCAATACCTATTTCTTTCCAGATTACGTTACATGAATGAGTTTGATAAGAGTCACCATGGTGAGGAAAGGATAATGGAATTTCAGGTAAGAGTTCCTCATAATGAATTCATTCCTTACACCGTGTTAGCACCCGCACATGGAATTAGGGACCTTTGTAACACAATGCAACAATTTACTAGAAATCACAAAACACCAATTATAGAATTGGACTGAAATTGGCTGCCAAATCCTCCGTCCCTGATAAAAGAAGGATAGGTAAAGTCATGCCAGCACATATTAACTCCTTCCTAAAAATTCACCTGGGTCCGTTGTGCACTTCCCCAGTGATACAGAAGTAGATTGACTGCAGTGCTATGTGTATGACGTGAAATGCAAAATAAAATAAAAATGAAAAGGTCATGAACAGCAGTGAAGATGAACTCAGTTTGGATCATATTTATTTAAATAATTACAGCAGATCGTTAACTTTGAGTATGTCCTGATTCACGCAAGTGAAAAAGAGAGCTGGCTTCTATATTGTATATTTAGCTTGATAAAAGAAAGCCAGCCTGTATGGAAGAAGCATGCGACTGAGGTCCTTCAGCTGATATTTTATAAAAGCACAATTAAATGTCAGTATTTTACAGAGAACTCTTAAATCCTCAGACCGAATCCTGTCTGTTTTTACTGGTCGCAGAGTACCAAACTGTAAGCAGAACTGAGCAGCATCTGACTTTCCATCACAGACAGTTAATAATTAAATCAAACATTATATTCAACAATAGAACATATGCATCAGCTTCTTTCAAATTGCATTTCCTTCCTGTTAGATCCATTAGTGTAAACCAGACTGCCTTTAGAAAACCCCTTATTGCTGCTGTCTTTCAGCACAGTTCCTGAAATGGATAATGTGGTGCATATTATGGGCAATTACACAGAACTCCCCAGTGATAGGGTTTTAGAGTTTCAGAATAAAACAGCTGGAACTACAGGGCTGTAAACTAATCTGAAAAAGAGACAATAGTAAGACATTTAATGCACGTTGTTAGGACATGGACAAAGACTAGATGTGAAATACTACGTATCACCATACCTACTGTATCGCACAGCATCTTCTCTGCAAAATCCCGTTTAACTCTTGAAAGACAAGGCAGTCAAAAGGCAAAGGTTTCGCCATGAACAAATGCACGCACAGCTGTATAACCCGAGCTAATTGGAAACATTAAAGGAAGAAGCCTTGATCCAGATCCCTGGTTTTCTCCTAACGCCAGTGGAGTTTGAATCAAATCCAGAACCCTATTCAAAAATGATAATTTATTAATGAATGCATAATGAATATATACCTAGATATGCTAAGAAACTGTGTCTCCATCCCTCTCTTACTGTTTCAACACACTCTGAAAATTTAGCATTTTGGATGCAAAAATTGCATTTGCTCTTGGATATACCAAGACTACTGCTGCAATACCTAGTGCTTGATCCTCCATCAGTTCAAATTGATGGCAAAGCTCCCATTAATTTTAGTAATACAGCAGCGAATTTTTAGAATAGCACATGCATCATTTGGAAGCACAATGACCATGATTACATGTGTAATCACAGTAATTGTGCACACAATTACTGGTTGGGTATCTAACTGCCTTTCAAAAATCAGTTGCTCTACTTGCATGTGTTCTCACAGCAGTCGCTTGTGCAAATACAGTGCAGCCCAGAGCATCCCTACCTCTGTGCTCGCCACTGAATACAGAGGAGGGCTCTGTCTGTGGCAGTAGTTATGTGGGATAGAGAAGCATATGTTTATGTTGCGGTGGTGTGAACAATAAATAAGAAGGGAAGAGAAATGGTTGCAGTGTCTCTTTGGGAAAGTAAAAATGTGAAATTACTTCAACTAATTTTTCAAAAGGACAGAGACTGATTTTCACCGGCTCCTTTCTTGTGAGCCTCCTTATCAGCAGGGTCCAGCAGGCATCAGCAAGTTAGCATTTTGTAATGCTGTGGCAAAATGATCAAATAATTTAGCGAATAACAGCGCCATACTGAAATAAAATAAAAATTAAAAAATAAAATAAAATAAAACAAAGCTGAGTAAAATGTTGCAGCTTAAAAATTTCAGAAAACAATTCAAGTTTTTAACATAGTGTGCTGTGAGTTTCTTACGTTGCAGGACCTGAAATCAGCTGCTGTGGCTAGCTCTAGTTTAAAAGGCGACTCCTTTCGCTCAGAAGATTGATTTTTGTAGTCATGGCGGTCTATAAAAGCACATCCTCTGTAGATAGCGATAAGACTTCCGGATCCATCCTTTCGCTCAGCAAAATGGTAGCAGGAGAAAACTTGACACAAACCATTTTATTCGGCTGTCCCTTACAGTCATGGCTTCCCTCTTCCCCTGGAGAGCGATGGGTCCGCTTTCCTTTTCCAGTAACAGCTTTACGACGCCACGTTAGAGGGAAACAAGGGGCTGGACAGGCTGGGCCTGGCTGCCCGGCGTTTACTCTCCCGAGGAGTCCGTGTGAGGGAAGGCTGGGCCAAAAGTCAACGTGAGGGAAAGTAGACGTAAATTAAAAGCCAGGGAATACCTGGGGGAGAAAGGGACCCTCTTTTAGGGAATAAAAACGCCGGGGGTTGTGTTAGGGTAAGCAGGTAGCACAAGGGCTTCAGGAATCCGCCCCTCACCGTGCGGTGACAGGCGACGGCGCTCGCACCGAGGGCCGGGGGCGGAGGGCCTGGGGCGGGACATGATCCCGCGCGGCTCGCGAGCACGGGCGCCCCAACGTCGCCGCCTCCGGCAGCCCTGAATCTAACGTGAAATGAAGCCGTCGTTCCATATGGAAGAACGCTAAAAATGGCTATATGAACTTTTTACTAGGCTGCATGTCACCGGGGGAGGGCCGCTAGGCTGGGAGGCCTTTAGCGGCCTACACCTCATATGGTTACCAAGGGGGGGAAACCTTGTAAAGTTTGCTAGGGTGGATGTACTGATTACAAATTGCACATGCTGTCTAAATAAGATCTGTATATGAAATACCATAATGTTTGGCAGTATTTGGGTCTCGACTTCCCTTGTTTTAGAGGTTGAAATTTTGAAGCTCAGCCCCACATGGGGGATCTTAGTCCATCGGCCCCTCCTGTCAGGGTTTGGGAAGTTTGGCCCTGGGTTCTGGTACACCGAGGAGACGACAAATGGACAGTCTCTGTCAGGCAGAAGAGGGAACAGTGTTCAGACGCTTTGAAAACTGTTTGCTCTGCTTCTAGAAAGCTTCAGCATGTTTCCTCCAAACAGCGTTAGCTTGTCGCTGAACAGAAGGCCGGGGAGCGTTGCGCCGTGTACACGGCTGTGCTTCCTGGTTTCTCAGAGCCCATGGTCATGTTGGCTTGACACGTTTGCAAAATAGCTTTGTGTAAGTTAATCCAGGTGCCATGTCCTATTGCCTCTGCACAAATAACTACCACATAGTTTTTTAAAACTTTATGGTAGTACTTGACTCCCTGCTCGATTCTCTACAACCATCCTGCTGATAATTGCAGCAAATTTTGTTCGTAATTTCATTAGAGTAAACATGAAGTAACCTCACTGAAGTCCAGTCAGAGGGGACTTCAGCTCTGTACCTTGCTTTGGGTCTGCAGTCTTGTACATAGGAGCTGTACATGTGGACTGAATTCAGTATAAAGCATTAAACACTGTCTCTTTTGTAATTAACATGAGAGAGCCGTATGAAGTCTTGAAGCTAAGAAATCCCACAAGCCCTGTAGAAAATGCTTCTTTATATGGATCTGAAGTGTTATTCAAGGGAATTCACCCTAAAAGATGGAGAGCTGCTGGGACATGAAGACTATAAAGCTCTAAGACTGTATGTTGGAGAAAAGTTCCCTCAGAAGCGTGCATTTAGTCTCTGATACCTTCGGTGATACGTACTGTCGCGCCTGCCATCTCTGCAAGCGTGGCCTCACTTCCACTGTTATTGCAACATGCGTCAAGCGAAATGAAAACAGAAATTTGGGAAAGGATATAATTAACCTACTTGTGAACATTAACCTTAAATAACGTGCTAATTATCTCACTAATTTAATCACTGCAAATCTCAAACTTGTTTGTTAAATATTTAATTCTGCAAATTGTTTTTGATACAGAGGTGTGGGTAGCTTTCTGTGAATGTAAGTTACTCCATAAAACTCTTTGCAAAACCGTTGTATGTTCGCACTTCAGTGAACAAACCCCACTGTCAACAAGACTTTTAATGGCAATCACAGAAACCGTGCCCTGAGGCTGAGATATAGCGCCCTATTATTTTAAAATCTAATGAACACATTGTTCAGGGTGTAGACCGGGGTAAATTTCTGCCTGCACATCTTCAGATCTGATTCCATGGGAGTCTAGACTGGAAAGCTCTGGTTTTCCTTGTTTCTTTGGTTGCGGTGCAGCTGTACGGTTGTTTCTTATCTATTCACCTCTTGATTACTCGAGTAACTCAGCAAATTATGTCCTTGATCTTCAGCCCTTCTTATCAAGTGACTATTTTGCACTAAAAGTAACCTAAAATGTGTTTAGATGCTCCAGTTACAATGCCGCCCAAAGTGGATCTAATTATTCCTGAGAGGAAGCTTTTGAATTTGGGAGTGTTTGTTGAGAAGATGAAAGCTCAGTGTTTGCTCCTGCCTCCCCGATGGGAAGGGGGCTGCGCTCGCACGGCCTCCTGCAAACACCCACGAGGCTCAGCCGAGCACAGCGAGGCAGGGCCACGGGGATGCCTCCAACTGCTGTGGGTGGGAGAGCAAACAGCCAGGCTGTGGGTGCCGGGGAAAATCCCGGATGGAGGGGACAGCCAAGCCAGGACGAGCCCCGGAGGCTGGGGGCACCCGAATCCTCTGTCGCATGGGAAGGTGGGGGCTCGCTGCTGCGCAGTGCCTCCCCTCCCTCCATCCCTCCCCGGGGGCTTCAGCCAGCCCCACGTTTCAGTCTGTACCCACATGGCAGTACTTCTTCAATGTTATTTTCTTCTTTTTTGTTATATATGTCTCCCTAATTGAGGAAAAAGGTGAAAGATTGGGGCTGACGTTGTGTTTCTGCACTGTAATTCTTACAATCAGAGGAAGGTGCAAAGGTATGCTAAATCCAGGTGATGGCTCACAGAAGACCTCTGACAGGAGCTATTTGATTAGTTAGGTGTCCGTATAAATACCTATTTGGGACTATATTATTACCTTATCATGTATTATTCAGAATTTCATCTTGATTGCCTATATTTATTTATTACGCACTTGCACACACAACTCATACTGTTTAGTTCATCCCTGGTAATAAGAAGCAAATTTCTGTGAATTTAGCTGAATAAGGCTGTGTTTGTTCTTGTTAGTCATCAGAAGTCTGGTTCTTTCTATGCATTATCTCAATTTCTGGGCATTTTTTCCCTTCATTTACTCCAAAAATGACTTCAATACTAATGAATACTGAAAGACAGCCAAGGCAGGATGAACTTTTGGACAATTTATGCAAACACGACAGATGAGAATAGATTTACTATAAACATGTCAGGCACAAAAGACTTGACTGCTTTTTAAATACAGTGATACTGGAAGAGATTTATGGATATTTTCAACTGTTCATTAAAGAGAAAAATATTTTGAAACTATAGGCACTATCCTTTTATCCATTTTTGCCTTCCAGGCTGAGTTGCAAACCTTTGATGTTTTCTTCACCAAAAAATAAAAGTAGTTATGAATTTATTTCTCCCAAGCACTTTCATTTTTGTGTCAATTTACAGTTTTTATTACATTCCTGGCAGTCCAAATTATGGTGTTTGGAGAGCAGCTAGAGTCCACAGCTCTGAGTTTTCTGAAAATAGGGATGAAGTTCACTTAATGACGCTTTCTGGCCAGTGCCTTTTTTCTTCTCCTTTAGTAATAAAAGGTTAATAAAATCTATGAATACTTTAACTGCCTGCTAGAGCAACCAACCAATTAAAGGTTATTCTAATCTAAATGACTGGAAGCCACTTGAATTGAGAAAGTTAACATGCAATAGCTAGTACCTGCTGGATCTGGTTAATAAAATGGAAAGTCTTAGACATGAAAATCATGTATAAATGTAGTCCCTATAGTTGACCGAGGCATCAATTCTTACAGCCAGCCAGGCATATACTTCACTGTGTATTTTCAGAGCCTGCTCCTGTGCCCTTACAAATCAATAGTAAGCCTTGCTTTCAACTTCAGTGCAACTGAGGTGGTTGTCAGTCAATGATTTTGCAAGATGGGATTGAGATATTGGAATAGTTTCATGGAATTATCGCATTCTTTCTTTCTAAAATAGTGTCAAACTCATATAAGCAGTAAGGAATTTCAATGTGAAAATACGTGCTCTGGCATTGCTTCCTAAAGACATCGTATCTCGCCAAATCTCCTATGACATCAAAACAGTGCACCAAAATGATAGCAGGAAGGACTGTGTGGTGCTTGAAGATCTAATCCTGCATACTCACAGTGCTAACTATGCTCTTGCTTTTTGAGAAGATGGAGAACGATGGAGAAAGAGCAGGTTCGGGTGGAAAATAACACAGTTTTCATCGCAACCTTAGAAGGATATTGGCAATTTTGTAGCAGAATGATTTATTTGAGCATTCTGAGACACTTCAGAATAAGGCAGGAAGCTTAATAAAGGCTTCATTTTGGAAAAATGGATAGCTAAAAGTAATATTTTAACAATTTTTACTGGACTTGCATTTCCAGCCTTTTTTAATTAATTTAAGAGCCGTAAACCAACACACATTTATAAATAACATAATGCGGTTGGAGATAATGCAAATGTCTTTATAAATAACACAGTATAGCTTAAATCATTATTTTTAATGCCTCTATTTTTTGTTCCTATATGAACAGGTCTGTGCTGGTCTGCATTAATTAAATTTAAGTAGGATTTCTAAGGCCAGATCATCATTACTTCTGTGTCCCTGATTTAAATCTGCAGTAAAACATTTCTCCATTTAGTTTGGTGCTTTTGTGTCATATTTCATACACTAGTTGTCTCTTAATTAAATCCATGATGGCCCACCAACACAGACTATTAAAATAACTATACTTTGCACTTGACATATTTATGAGACAGATTCATAAGAGTATAGACTGATACTTGAACTACTCGCTGAGAAATGCTAATAAGATTATGATGAAGGTAAGATTAGAACATTCGTCTCCTTTTCTCTTCTCTCTTCTTTTTAGAAATTTATTTTTATAACTGCAATTCACTACTTCTATTTCAGGCTCTTTGATGTTGTTGTATATACCAACGGTTCTTTCTGTGTGGATTTATTGTGGCAATGAAGAGTGGGAAACTGCTAATTTATATCACACCAGTAAAGTGCATAAGTATTGTGTTCCTTGGAGTATGAATGTTTGCAGATGTCTGTAAAACCTTCACATGGGATTGGCATGTTCGAGATAATGCATATTAAGGAATTAGCCTACCTTTGGAGTTGGGTGATGTAGAATATGGATTGTCGTGAAGTGCCACGTTGTTTTACCTTCATTGCCTTACTCCTTCAGCAGTCCCCTTGGTGTAGGGCCGGCGGGGTCTGCTCCTGGGCGAGGGAGGCGGCAGAGCGGCGTTGTGCCTGTGATCGTTTGCTGCGTGTTGCTGTGCCAGGCAGGACGCGGGCCGTGCCCATCTCCCAGCTGTAGCCCAACATTTCGGCGTGTCACGGGCTGTCCAGTCTGCTCTATGCGGTTTGACTGTCACTGCAACGTTCGAAATTGCGTGGACGTATGGCCTCGGTGGTTAAGAAAAACAGAAAAGGAAGCAAATCCACAAGTCGTACGACTTGAAAGGCTGCTTGACATATGCGCTAAGATTTGATCAATTGCCTGTATGGATATCTCGAAATGACCTTCTTAGCATCATTTATTGACAGAGTTGCTGATATCATTTGATAATTTTTTTAATGATTTGGATGTGGAGGGTTCAAGGTACTCCATATTTGAGAAAAATGTTGCTAGAAGTGAAAAAGCTGCTAAGTGAATGATCTAAAAGCAGCAAGGACTTCTATCGCTTTTCAGGACCAAGGCG
>NW_008824053.1:2405140-2426952 GCF_000699105.1 Pygoscelis adeliae
CATCCTTTCATGGAAGGGCTCCCGTACATCATTGCATCGGGGGTCCCGGGGTGGGTACAAATGTAGAGGGCTCTAAATACATGCAGTTTGAAGGGTATTTATGTTACAAGTGCGGTATATAGAAACCCAAATCTACACGAATGTTCAGATTTTTTTTGATGATGATATATCACTGTGCTTCGTAGTGGTATTTTCCAAGAAAGCGACAAAAGCATCAAATGTCAGGATTTCATTTAGAAATAAATACAATTAGAAAGTGAGAATAATAAAGATATATTAAATATTTCATTCTCTGCAGCTACTGTTCAGGGAGCTTCACTAAACACATTAAGTCTAATAAAATCACCTACACGTACTCCTGACACTGGTAGTAATTAAAATAACTTGTTTCAAAAAACTGATCCTATACATGAATACTTATTGGCAATTATTTCTAAGTTCTTCAAACCAAAGATAACGTAATTTGATTCACACACAATGTTCTTGTAAACGTGGTTCATACTGGGTTTTATATGCAGCTTAGGACTGTTAATTGCCATTTTGAGCCTTACAGTAAAATAGAGTTCAATATGTCGCTTTTTCTGAAGTATTGAGAAATGTTTGAGAAACGCTTGTCTTAGTCTAATCAACTGTGAATAATTTATTTCTGAGTCCTACTTTTCAGTATAAGTGGATCTGACTTTTCTTAGAGCTTCTAAAGCCTAATCAACTTGTTACATTCATTTAATTAAGGAAATCTGTAACGAACTTTGAAGTGTACGTACCAACAGGTTTTTTGTTGTGCAAAATTGGCGTCTTTTCATTGTGAATGTGACTGTGTTTGTTTATACTGACAGGTAGCCTCTACTAAACAAATCGGTTTTATTTCTATATGTATAGGTCAATATGAATAGCGTACAAACTCTTTTCTGAACTGCCTCTCTCCTGGTGGACCCACCACCCAGCTTCCCGAATTCCCGCAGCTGTAGCTTCCAGGCCATTCTCATTTCTGGAAGGGTTACAAGCACGTAAGTGTTCTTCCGTGCTTCAGAGAGAAGGAAGACGTAATAGAGGTGTGACATACAAGAGCATGGGTAAGAGACTGACTTTTTCAGTCACAGTTAACCCGAAAAAGGTCATCACAGTAGGAGATGAAAACACTGACACAAGCTTGCGGTCAGGATCTGCACGCCACAGAGTTACCGAGAGGAGCGCAAAGGGGTGAGCTAAGGATGCTGAGTGAAAGTCCAGTCTGTGTTTCCCAGCCCAAAGTAATTTGTTCTCATTTCTCTGAGAAATCAGCATCATCGGAAGGAAGTAGCTGGTAAAATAAAGGGCTCCTACATCATACGTGCATTTTTTTTAAAAAAGACCCTATATTTATTTGTTAATAAATGTTTAGAAGTCACTAATTCCTCCCATCATTATGTGACATGAGGAACACTTTTTATTAAAAATAAAGAGAGATGCTGTGGGGATTGACAAGTTATTTTTTTCTCCGTATGCTCAGACAAACTCTTCAGCCTCAGAGAAAAGGTCCTTGACCCTGGTCTAAAATACTGTCCAGTGCTTATGGGATGTAATATGAAAATCATCAAAACTGACCTTGGCAGGATGTTTCTTTCCATTAGTTGATTAAAATGGTTTATTGTTGCCTACAGCACCATTGCTTTATATGTATTTTTTTACAAAGAGCAGATGTGCCCATGTCTTGCACTGTTTCTCTTTGTGTGGTTTTTGATAAATACAGAAGTGAAATCACTGCCTGTGATTTCACTGCCCCCCCGTGAAGTTTCAGAGAGGATAAGGAGGGAAAGGTGAGGGGCTTGGCGGTGGGGCCGGGGGACTGGCTAAATGGGGAGCGGCGGGGGGGGGGGGGGGGGGGGGGGGGGGGGCAGCACTCGGGCACAGGGGGTTGTGCAACGGCACTGCAGAGAGTAGGAGGAAAAGCATGCAAACCTGCAAGCAGCAAGTGCCCAGAGTAGAAAAAAAACCCCAAAATCTGGAACTATTCGCCTGCCAATGCTGTATAAACTCTGCTCTGACAGTAGCAAGAAGTGGGTTTTGGCATTTTTTCAGACTGATATCTCTAAAGTTTCAGTTAGAATATGGAAGTGGAGAGTAGCTGATCCTAAAATGCTAGGCAAGGTTGCATCGGGATGAAATCTTACCTATCCTTCTGCTATTACAAAGGAAACTGAAAGAGTCCAAGTCTTCAGGATGCATCTGATGTTTCTTTGTTTTCTTGTTCCACCCATGTTTGATGGGGGAGCTGAATTCTCAATACAAATGCTATTTCCAAATCTAGGGGTCATTTCCAGCAGTAGTTTTGATACAAGTACCTTTCCATCCCCCCAGTACAGGTTTTTCTGAGGCATGTTGTCATCTGATGGTAATAGGGTCTTTCATTACAGAATCACAAATTATTGGGTGTGTGACCTTACGTTCAATAAATATTTATTTGAGAATCATAGGTTAATTAATTTCCGTTGTTTCTGTTTTAATTCTATACATGCTTACACTATACAATTAGAGAAAAACACAGAGAGCCATGAGTAAATGTTGCTCACACAAAATGTTTCTATTACCCTTTACTTTTAAAACCATTAATAGATTATTAGGAGATATAAACATAGGAGACCATGGATCATATTTGCATGTTAATGAAATCCATGAATTATACATTATTGGCTATGGAGAGTACTAGAAACAGCATTCCTCCTTTCTAACAGCTATAAAAGCTGACGGCTTCCTGGAGCACACATCACATCCCCTCTGCACTACCTTCTAATAGAAAGAAAGAAATCCAGCTCTTCAAAGCAATCTCTCACTAAATGAAATAGACTTGTTTGTGTTGCTTTGCAACGTACAAGTGTGACAGTTCATTTTAAACAAAACAGTTTTAATAATGTCATTACTAATATCTATTTGGTCATCTCTCTGAAAAATGGTGTTTTAATAGGAATGTTTCATTTTAATAAATGGCAGAAGAGGCAAGCTGCCGTCAGCATGAAGTGGATATACACCAGAGAACAGGCTGATTGTGTTAGATTCATCCAGAACATTGAACAGCACACAGACAGTCCAAGAAAAAGCAACTGGCTTTATTCAAATGATTAGTCTTACTGCTACGCTGTAGCGGAGATTCACACATTCTTCTATTATTCCTTGACCTCGTGCCAAAAACTCCCACTTGAAGTAATAATTAGAATTAGTGTTTCCAGTGCATGCTTCCATCTTCCTAACAAACAGTAATGAAATGTGGCTTTTACAAAATATGCAGTTAATTAAACTTTTTTTGAACATTGTTTGATTAATACAGTTCCCCTGTGCTAGCCCCTCATCATGCCCGACTCCCTCTACCTGATATTGGTGAATCAGAAGAAAAGCGCTATCAATAGGATGCGTGAAATTTCAGAAATTTGCACTTTAAAATTGCTTGTGTTTATTCTCCTTCTTGTTTTGGCTCTGTCTTGGAATGAGCTGGAAAGATGGCCATTATTTGTAATCCTATTTTTTAAGTCGAGGACAGTATGTGTCTTACACAACTACTCTACAAATACCCTCAGCGTGAATATGAAGAACACATACATCAAGTGCTACAAGGTAATGAGCGGATTTCTAGGCGAGCTTTTTGAAAAGGTGGCTCAGCGCTGTATTGCTTAATAACACTATGCAAATAGAAGTTCTGATTTCATTTTTTTAATATTATTTCATGCTTTTTTACTGTCTGCCTTAATTATCCCAATGTTGAACAAGTATAGTCTTTTGATTGATGAGAGTTCTACCCCTTTATCCACACCCCTGCAGATATGAGGCTCCACAGTTTAGTACCATAAATCACTGTGATTGTATAACTTAACTACTGTATGATCAGAGATCACATATGCATTCATCCTTCGTTATGAATGTTTTAGGGCTAAATTTATGCCGGCTGTTTGGAGAAATATAAGTTTCTTCACATAAGAAAGCAATGCATTTTAAATAAGCAATTCTTTCAACAACTGGAAATAATCACAAAAGTCTTCTATTTGCAATCTTCATTAATGTGAGTTATTTCATCACTTTAGGAGAAATCCTTTCAGAGAAAAACAATGATGAAACCCCTCCCCCCAGGCTCTGACAGCGAAGAATCTATGGATCAGCCATTTTAGTAATTAACCACAATTCCTCTGATTTGTGAATTTCCAGATGATGAGGCAGGAAGCAAGTTACATCTTGGAGAAATTGCCCTCAGGAGAGAGGAAAAACTATTGCGAGGTTGACAGCACAACCTTGTACCGGCACAGTTTCCCTTCCCTAGTGGTTCAAGGAGTTCCAAGCACCCTCCCGTAAATCATCAGCTCACATCTATTTATTATCTTCCAGCCCAGTGCACAACACTATCTGTTACACACGGATACCGGCAATATTACAAGGTGGACTCAAGGGATAAGAGACAGCAAACCCTGCACACCTCCTACGCCTGAGTCACACCCGGTATAAAGTCAGGTTCTGTTCATAAAGTACATACTATTGTCAGAAATGAAACAGTATGAACTATCATGTTTCAGAGTCGGGGTTTTTTAGTGTTTCTCCAAAATGCTTGATCTTATCTGCTGATATCTTTGTGTTATTATACAGAGACAAAATTTATCTGCATAGCAATGGACAAAATGTCTATGACAATATTGCTATTCTTTCAATGATTGTTGTTATATTTGGAGTAGGCACCAGCTATGCTCTACGATGCTTGTCGTGGAATACCAATAAATAAATCATAAAAGCCAATGCTTCAAATATTGAAAAATTCACACTTCAAACTGTGTTTTGAACTATACTGAGAGCAATGTCTCAGATTGTCCTTTTGCTTTATATGAACAGAGGAAATTCAAAGTAGGAGGAACTCTCCCGGGATTTGGCATAGGGGAGTGCCACAAACCATCAGCCTTCCTGTCTCTGCTGTGCCAGAGAAGCCTCTCCTGGGATGTACCATGAGGAGCAGACAGTGTGTCTGGGGAGTTAATGTGGCTTCAGATGAAATTATCTCCTGCAGAATCCATCTCGCCTGATGGTTGTGTGCATGCAAAGGAGCCAGGCAGTGGCGAGGAGCCAAGCCACAGCAGGGCAGGTGAAGGCTAGGAGAAAAGTAGAAATACCTCCCTATGACTCCATTGGGTTAAATGAAGTTCCTTGCACCACAGACTTATGGTGTTGATGAAAGTGGGACATCACAACTCTTTCTCTCCTTCTGTCTGGGGCCCAAATTTGGTGAGGACAAACTCATTGAAGTCCCCACCCTGTTGCCCACTTCCAGTGCTCACTAGTAGCACATGTCTAAATTATATGGTGTGAACGACAGCATTAAAAGGAGAAATGAGGGCAAATGCCCTTCTGAAGGGTACGCTCTAGTTCAAGCATAGGTTTTTGGGATGATGCCCAAGCTGCAGAATGAATTTCCATGGTTTGTGTTGTGCAGGGGGCCACTAGGCAATTCTAATGGCTCTTTTGCTTTTGCTTTAAAAGCAATGAAAGTAGCCGAAAGCTAAAATTAAGAATGGCATTTTGTAGTTTAATTGTGAATGCAAGGCTAGACTAGCACTGGAAGGCACTCAGGTACATCTACTCAAAGGCCAGAAGAAAAAGCACTGCAGGTATTTAGTGCTTTATCTGATTAGAAAACAGCCTGGCACAGATGTGATTTCTGCTCCATATATCAAGCTATGGCAGGCTTTTGCTGCTTCATTATGAAAGCATCTGAAGTAAAATAGGTTTTGGAACATAAAAAATGACAAATTTGGAAAAATATCTATATGCCAGATGGGTGTAGGAAGAATCCTTGTGACAAATTTATTATTAAGGGAATATGCATAAGGAAAGAAACTGTGCCCAGCTCTTCCAAGGATGGACAGGCAGGAAGGTAGCGTCTCACTGTGTAACGTATTCTCATCTAGTCTAAATCTAATTAATTATGTTGCATCGCTGACATAAAATCTAGGCACCACACACAATAATGGTAAGCTGCATCGGGGCTTCGGCAGGACCTGATGATTACTCTGCCCTCCCCGCTTTTGTTTGCTTTCCTCGGGGGCTGCGGGTCAGAGTGACGACATCTCTGCTGAGGAAAGGCTAATACAAACAGACGAGGCTTTTGCTGCACGCCGCAGACGGCATGGCATGAGCTCATCCTCGTCTCCCGCGTTACCGCACTGTGTCGGCCTCCCCCAGGGATGCTGCTTAGAGGGGTTTTATTGCAGACCATGGGTGCTTCAGCACAGCTTCTCCTTGTGCCTCGTGGAGAAATGGGAGCATTTCAGTAGTTGCTGACTTACTCCACTGATGTTTTTGGAGCTGAGTTCAATGCCCCAGAGACGGGACCTGGACTGACCGGGAAGGCAGCTCAGTGCACAGCTCCTGGCGGATGGCTTTCCAGTGTAGGAAGGGGTGTGATCCGTAGCTCGCCCACCCTGGCTCCCCGGCTCAGGACACATGGGGCTGTGTGGGACAACACGGCAGCGCACAAGATTGGGGGGTACATGGTGCAGAGAAAAGAAGCTGAGCTCTGGTGCCAGGAGGCTGCTGGACAGGCAGCGGGGCTGGGGGTAGGCAGCAGCTCTGGTTGTGGGGCAGGACTGGTGCAGGGGGACCCTGGAAAGTCCAGCTTCGCAGTGTGGGGCCGGTGGAGTCCTTCAGCCCAGGCTGGTGGGGCCGGGCACCCTCCTGTAGACCCTCGAAGCAAGGTCACTGCCTCTTCCTTGGAAGCAGGCAAGTCAGTATTTCAGCTTTAGAGTTAAAAATCCCCAAAGGACGTGCATAGCCCGGCCAGTCCCGCCTCTGGGTGGCAGACCAGATCTGATACGGTCTTAATGGCAGCTGGAGGAGCTGCATGCAGATATTACACAGAATTGAAAGAGGTCTCAGCCTTTGGTTCTTCCCCAAGACGGGATGCATACCTGGTTTGGATTCAAGGTGCAGATGATCTAGCCATGATTAATGTGTTCAGAACTGAAATAGAAATGGAGGCAGGAAGGATGGTACGGCAATCTTATCATTTGGCTTCACATAATTTGATTTCACTGATGCCCCATCCACTATCTGATTGCTCTTTTCCTATTTAAACCCAGCGCAACTAGGAGGCTTTTGCTCACAGGCTTTTAGTACTATTTTATTTGGCAGTTATGGAATAAAAGAATTTTAGTATTGCCTTAGAGTTTCTCCTGACATCTATCACAACCAATCCAGCTCATATGTGGGTGAACTGTGTTTTGATCCAATTATAAAATTCTATTGGAGTCTTGTTACATTCTTATCCCATGTGCATGTTGAAAAATTCAAGAGCAAAAGAAAATTCTACAAAATGTTTCTCATTTACTGTAGACTTGGAGACACGAAACTGCATCACACAGTCATTCGTGGAGGCTAATAGCAAACTAGAAAAATAAAATATTCTTCAGGAAAAAAAACCCACCCTGTTAATCAGCAGCAAGATTTAGAGGGGGAATAGTACAATCTGTGTGTAGATATTATTGTAGCCAGTCTTTGGGGACACAGTCTTACTTTTGTTAATTGTAGCAACAAGAACTTTGTTGGTGTTCATCACAGCAATTACGACAACAAAGGATCTGCCAATTTGAAGACGTTTCTGAGGATGCATAAAAATGACAAATTTGAAGAGAACCCAGACACAAAATGACCAAGGCAACACAGCTAACATCCCAATGGATTATAATGACTATAATACTTAAAAACGGAGATACTTCACACACTCTTAGTGTGTCTATAGCAAAAATGCATTATTAAATCAACAACCCATGTGCTATTTTATTACCATGATGCAGAAGTTGATCTAGGATATTTCTGGCTCAACACTTCCGCTGTCTTCAGGCTATGAAACATAATAAAGGGAATTAGGTGTCTCCCTTGCTCATCTACTATAGAAAGCCATGCAGAGGCGTAGCTTCACAGAGTGCTGCTCCCAGGAGAGGAAATACACTTGCTCCAAAGCTTTGTGGCTCCATCCTGGTAGAGTCTCCCACACACCTATAATCAGAATCCCCATCTAAAGCTGTGTGATGAGGGAGATGGGACACGTGGAACAGCCAACAGCTCTTTGAGTTTCCCAGATACTGCTTGTAATCCGTCCCTTTCAAGTCTGCAGTGATCCAACCTGCTGCAAAAAATGCCACACCAGCTGCCCCCAAGAGCAGCTGCTGTGTTGGCACTGTTGGGATGGACCTCTCTGTCTTGCCTGGCTGAGGTGAGCCCACCGTGCGAGCCCCTGAGGCCACTGCGCTCCAAGGCAGCAGCAAGCCGGTGCTGGGGTCGGCCAGGGCACGGGCAGCCCCACAAGATGCTGGTTGCGGGTGCCCCGCGCTGCTGGGCCGGCTCAGCCTCCCCACACCGGCGTGGTGAAACACGCAGGGAGAAGCTGGAAGGGGAGCGCCCGGCAGCGGCCACCAAGGCTGAGCGACCCAGACGCTTGCGAGGGCGAGAGGAGGGCAGCGTGCGTGTGTGCTCACAAAAGATGTTAGATCATTCCCAAGGCTGCCTGCTCTTGGTTACATCAGTTTTGCCTGTCTGTGATTCCAGCAGCTTAATAGTTGGTCCCGTTTTCCTTATTTCCGAGGGTACAGACAGGTTGCTGGTCTCCAGCTCTGGAACACCGTCTGTGATTCTGCGCCTCGTGGGAGGCTGACAAACGTGGCACCTCTCCCCGTGGCATCTCCCGGTCACTCTGAGCCCCGTCATTAAGCTCTGCCACAGAAATCTGTTTAGTCACAGAAGCAGATTGCTTCCATGAAGCGCAGAAATGTAATTTGCCAGTACTTACACTACAATGTTAAATACTAGCATGTAGCTCTTTCACCTTTTCAGTTCTTTATAGCAAAAAATACTTGGTGCGAAATCCTGCTTCTACAAGGGTCGATGGTAAAATCTGCATCGGCGACAGAGCAGCTTCTGCCCTTCCTATGGTGAGTGGTTTTATTGGTTTTGCATTTAAAGCTGTTCCAATATATCAGTGCTTTCATTGCCAGTCCGGAGCACTTGTACACTCGCAAAGCTGGTGGAGAGCTCATCTCCACAATTCCCTTGCCCCGGACTCGTCCCGTGCAGAGGGACAGCTAGGGTTTAGTGACCCCAGCCCTTGCTGGGGTTTGTTCTCCCGTGGAAATGGATGGCCGTTTCGGCTCTGAGGCAGAACACACTCCAAGTGCAGCCGTAAGCCACCACGCCTCACCCCAGGCTCCAGCCCACTGTAATTAATCATTAAATAATTCCCCTGGTGATGTTATCCAGTGCTGATAAATTACAGATTTCATTGTTTTGCCTGGAGCACCTTTAAATTGTGTTAATTTCATTGAAGATTGACACTGGCTTTTATTTCCTTTTGCTACAGTTTTGCCCTGTAAATGCAACGCACACTACAGACTTCAGATTGCTCATATAATTGGTACAATAGATTTTTTTCTCATATTTTGAGAAAATTGTAATCAGAGCCTTTGAAATACCAAGAACTTTTAGATCAATAAAATACTAATGATAGTGTATTCAAGGAGGAATATTACCATAAATCCAATAGCTTCTAAATCAACCTTATTGTTGACCATGTTTGTTTTACATGTGATCTCAGAATGATTTCTAATTTTATACAGCAGTGAATTTATTCCACCTACAACACACGTTTCTGACACAGGGTTTTCTCAAAAACTGAAGATAAAATACATTATACATCTTCCTGATGAGCCAAACTATCATCGGTCTGTTTCTCTCTTTTGGCAATGGGAAAAATATCCCCAGGTAGTCCTATTCTGTTCACACAGAAGAAAAAGGCAGTTTTAAGTTAGTGGGATCTTGATCAGACCTTTTATGGCAAATTCCACCTATTTTGGAACAATGAACATAACAGTTTGATGTGTATTGGTTAAAGCATATGGAAAATTTCGGAGCTGTAATTTACAACTACAAAACTGATATTAAATATTTTCTGTACCAGCAACAATGTGACGCGGTACAATAGTCTGTCGTGGTAAATAAAAGGAGGTTTTGATCGTGCGTTATTGTAGCTCTCTGAGCAGAATGCTGAGTTCAACTAGGAAATATTGAATAAAACTTCAAATCCCATCTGAGGCTCCGTATCGCAGATGGTATTTTTAATAGAGGCCTCTCTCAATAATTTCACTAGGGTGCCTGGGGTTTGTTTTGGTGTTTTTTGGTGTTTTTTTCTTTTTAGACATGTGGTATTATGCAGTCAAAACCCCCACTTTGTTGTAGATGTGCACAGAAATTAAATGAAAGAATAAATCAGGTGTCAGGTGCCCTGAGACACTGATAGGTGTTAATGGCCCTGATCAGCCTCGCCTGGGGCCTCCCACCCCACCCATGGGCCCAGGAGCACTATTTAAGCTCAGCCCTGGGCCACCAGTCTCTTTTTGAGCAATGCTGTAGGAGTGCTGGTCTCCAGCTCCCTGTCCATGCACCCTGCTGATCTGGACTCCAGCTTGTGTATGGACCTCCTGGCTTGGCAGCAGACCTGTCCTATCACTATGGATCCATCTGGCGATCTCTGGAATGTGTCTGATCCTGACCCTGATCTGTGGCTTGACCACCAAGCTTGGCCTCAGACCTGTGCCATCACCATGAACTTGCCCGATGCTGGGGGCTCGTGGATGAAGCTGCCCTGTTCTCCTTGTCAGCTGCTGCGGGACTGGCCCTGATACTGCCCTCAGCTTCTGCCTCCCTGTCCTGCTGGAAGAAGACATGGATTAGTCAAGGTAAATAAATCTGTTAACAGAGTTTACTTAACCTGGAGGAACCTGCCCTGCCCCATGTCTCTATCCCCTATTTTATATTAGAAGGTTGAGTTTAGGAGAATAAAAAAGCAGCTAGATTTAATATCCCAGGGTGATTGCTGTGTCCAAGTAAGTTCACGTGAACATGAGCTAGTTTTCCATATCTAGTTTCCAAGACCTTTTGAGCCCCAGAAACATGGGGACAGCAATTTTTCCAGGGAAGCAACTGGCTGAAGCTTGAGCTGCTGCTGAGCTTGTGCTCTCTGTTGGTCTCCTGGGTGGCCAAGGAGTTTCTCTGGTAATCCATGCTGATCTGCTTGCTCACCTGCTTGACCTTGTGTCTACCTACTCTGTGTTCAAACCCAAGTTATTGTTTGGGAATGTCATAAATCAAAACATGGGCCTCCTGGCATCCATGCCTCCTGTGCAGGTCATGGTAAAAGAGGTGGTGTGGTGGTGGTGAGATGGTGGTGGAGGGCTGAGAAGAAGCTGGATGTTTTGTCTCAGTTTGCTCTCTTCAGGACAGTGTGTTAGGCAATGAGTTGATCCAAATCCTATGGAGTGTTTCAAGAGGAGAACTACAGTGATTTGTAGCAGAATGGATCAGGTTAAAATTCCCCTAAATACCTCTCCTCCAGCTCTTGAGAAACCTGTGGCACTATTTCAGACATTAAGCAGAACAACTCAAATGTGTAGGCCATGTAAAGAAATGGAAGAAAAGCAACAACTTATGTTGAGTTTCCCTACCATTTGGAAGAAATGTGGACGACAGTGTCATCTAACTGTTTCACCTGTACTCTAAAGGATCTCCTTTTTATCCAACTCTATATTGGGCTTAATCTAGCCTTCAGAGGAAGACAGAGGAAAACTGCCTATTGGTTTCAAGGATCACACTCAGACAGTTAAGCTATTGCTCTGGTAGATTTTCCAAATTTCCTCCAAAAAGTTTTGATTTCTCAGGAACTGTGAAAAACCTCTAATTTTTGCTGGGTTCTCATAGGGTGAGTTTGAGGGAGAGGCAAGTGTCTACCCTTTTGGGATAGGTGTGGTGTCCTTTTCCAGGGTATCTACAAGTGAATTTGGATGTGACTGTTTAAATGTAGTGTTTGTGTGAAGGTAATAGAAGAATATGGGCCTCATCCCACAAAGTTGTAACCTGGAGCACCTGCCAAGTCAGATCCTTTACATATGGGGTTAATTGGCATAATCTTTAAATGTTTTTTGTTTCCAGCTGCTCTATGTAGATTAGCCTAGCAGATTAAAAAAAAAAAAACTGTGTGTCCCTCAAGCACTTGGGATAAGATATTCTTGTTTTAAAAGTATTGTTGAATATATTGAGTAAGGGAAAGAAAGGCATGAAAACAAGACTTTGGAAGCAAGGCAGAAAGTCGCAATGTTTGTTTCATGATACATCTGGGATCTTACCACCTGGGTAGGCTTGAGAAGCAGACCTTCCAAATAAAAATAGCAGGATAATAAAACAATAATAATAAAAATCAGTGGTGAGCTACTTCAAAAATCTACATTTTACAGAAGTGTAATCATTATTTAAAAATACAAAAACACTGTGACTCAAAAGAGGGAGAGTGTGGGTGTTTGCTGGGGATGAGTCAAAAGAGAAGAAATTTCAACTCCAGAAAGCAAGTGCAAAAGATGAAGCTCTGTAAGTAGAGCCTGCAAAAAGGCAGACCAAATTTATGCATTTGTTCTGCATCCAGAGTTCACCTCCATGCTATGCAGAAGTCATTGATTAACTGGCATTAGATTGAAATGGGGCAATTAGACAGAGTAAAATGTCTACAGCATAAATTATACAAGAAAAGTGTCTGAAGAGAGCCTCCCCTTTGTCTTTAAGACTTGCCAGCTGTTCCTTTCCTGCCTTGTGATTTTTACCTTTCCAGATAAGCATATTCCTGTTCCCTAAATCAATCTGATGGAACAGAGCTAACTGTACATCACAGGGTACAGCTGTATGTCCAGATACATTTTTAATAGGTCAGCCAGACCAGTGGCAAAATACCAGTGAATCATGTTAGCAGATGAGGAGGCTGGAGGGCAAATGATGCTGTGGAAGCACCTGCAGCAGACATTGCTGCACACTTCCTTGGCCCTGATTTCTTGGAACAGTTTGTCACATGCTTAAACTGAAGCATGTGCTTTGGTCCCCTTTATAGTCAGTGGAATCAGGTGCTCAGCCTTATACAGTATTGGAAGATAATTACAGGAGTTAGAAATCCTGCTGTTTTCCAGTGTAAATAAGAAAAGTAAATCACTGATTCCTTGGGGGGAAAAAAAAGCCTGGGCAGTTCTGTGGCTGTGCTGGCTCACTGTTCTCTGCTTGTAACAGTGCAAGGTTTGTTTTAATGCTTTTTCACAACAGAAACAATGAAAGCTGGGTTTTTTAGAAACAAATTGCTTTAGGCTCCTCTTGTGGCTGTGGCTAGCATAGTGTGATCTGAAAACACCTTAGTGAATTGAGCTTGTTTGTAAAGCAAACCTATTCTTCGCCATGGTCTTGGGGTGGTGTGAGTCTCTGTGCCAGTAGCATGCCTTTCCTGTGCCTCTCATCACACTGCCTAATCAGCTGTGGGGTATTTATGGGGCCACCTTAAGTTGAACTCTTCCACAAAAGCACAGAGTTGTTGGAGATGCACGCAAGCTGCCATTTTCAGTTGCAGCTTTTACAGCCCATATCTATTTACCAAGTTCAGACCTGACTAAATATGGATGGTCACAGCTAGAACACCGTGAAAAGACCAGGTATAAAATCCAGGGCTGTGCTTGTATTTTTTTATATCAGCACTGAGCAGGCTTTAGGAGTGGGGGTTTGCTCAGGCCTATCTTGTGGGGGTGTTTGATTTGTTCTCTGGGTTGTACCTTGCTTCCCTGTAAGGCTGCTCTGGGCTCCTCAGCAGTGGGAAAGGCAGCCCGCCCTAATACATGGGGTCTCAGAGATGGACATCCTTAGCAGTGCGGTGTGCACTGAGAGCATCTGATGATCTGCAACAGTTTGGCTTTTGCCCAGAATAAGGAAAGCAAATCTTAGCGCCCACCTGTTTGAACAACAGAAGAAAAGATCCGATGGCTGTGCTATACAATGATGTGCACTGGGCTGTTGGAAGTGAACTGGGCATTAGGCACTTTCTGATTTTTCCCTTTACTCATGCTAGCAAGATTAACGCATGAGCTCTTCCACTGTAGAATAATGCAGAGTTCATAGTGTGGCCCAGTGAGGTGAAGAACTGATCTTGTGTAAAGCCCAACTTACTGTTTATAAAGTGGGGAGGGGGGAAAGGAGTATTTAAAATAGCTATTGGCCCCTGCAGACTGCTTCAGCAAGCATTCAGCCTTCTCTCCTTGTGTTGTATGCAAGATTTGACAGTGAATGGGCTTGAACTGGTGGTAGCTGGGTGACCTCTTCAGTTTTGCATTTAATATTCAACATACTGTCCCTGTAATTCAAGTGGTATTTTCATATATTCTTTTTCAGTACTTTCTATAAAAAGACAGGCTTGTTATTTCTGTGTAGCTCTAGCATGGCACTGGCTGAGAGCCACCCAAATCTGATGGTATCTCCCCTCTTACCTGCAGCGGTCAGTACCCGACTCCAATTTTATTGGCAGGACTCCCTTGAGCATAGGAGTTCCACCAAGATCGGGGTTTATCATATTTGTCCAAGTTTAATGTGCAACACTGCTGAGCCCAGCCAAGCAGAAGGAAAACAGGTGAACAGTTAGCTAAATGGTGCTTACATTATTTTTATGCTGGGCTTTATCTGGCTTGTCAGACACCCACTTTATATTTTACAGACATGTCTCCCAGCCTTCAAAAATGCAGATTTATGATTTTGAAAATATTTTACCTAAGCTTAGAGCATTTAACATTTCATAATTGGGTTGGAGGGTTGTACATATCTCACCCAGTCCAATCTGAAGGAAAAGTGAAATGTTTCAATTTTTCATGTACAGACCGTGAAAATGTAAAGGCTGACTCTAACTATAATATAGAAAACACAAGATAAATGTAAACCAATCCAGTCTTATAATATATGTGCTTGTTTGGTAATTTCTTGGTGGTAAGGAGTGTTTATACAGCACTGAAGTTAAAATATCTGAATATCACACAGACAGCATGGTGATTTTGTACAGTGAACTCTTTTATAACTCATTTGAAATGAACTTGTCAGTCATCATTAATGGTCTGTGAAACCCTATCCCAAGCTGGTGCCAAGTCTTTCCCACAGAACAGTTACATCATGATAAGCTCTGCTGTGTTCACAGTAAATCAGGGAGTTTCACAATGAAGTTACACGATAAGCTTTGCTGTATTGCACAGTAAATCATTGTGCTGAACAATTACACAATAAGCCTCCTTGGTTTTTTCTTTATGGGAGTGTCTCTCGGTAATGGATAAAAGTCAATATGAATATCTTTCTTCCCCTTCTACCACCTACCTCAAATACAATTTATGGACACTTCTTAAGGTTGGGGAGAAGACCCATGTTAGCCTTGTATGCCTGCACGTGTGATATGATATAGTTAATAAAGCACTAGGAGACAGTGCTCAAGGAGCCTAGAGAAGTCTAAAGGCAACAATGGGGCTGACTTGGTGATGGGAAGGGTATCCTTGGCTTTCAGTGGAGCTGTGACAGTTTACACTAGCTGAGTGTTGGCCTTTTTCTTTGGTCTCCAAGAAGATATGTACTAAAATTCCTATTTATGCAGTGATTCGTATTTGCTTTGCTCTAACTTGGTTTTCATTGTCCCATTCAATTTTTATTAGTCAGCATTGCTATAAGCAGCATCTTTCCTTTTAAACTCTATTTTATTGATTCTTGTGGTTTACAGGACCATTTCTCTCCCTACCAGCTTCTCTTATGGGATTTAACCTGCTGCCCCTATTTGACAGCTCCCAACTCAATCAATTTATTCTTTACTCCACCCCAAATCTTCAGGTCTTTAGCTTCAGCTGTCTCCGAGACATCTCCATGTTGATGTCTCCTTGCCCTCCAGTGCTGCAGACTGGGACTCAGCTTCTTGCCTTTCCTCCCAGGCTAATGCCCTATGCCTCTCCCTGCCTGTCTCCAGGGCTCAGACTTGTCTTGCGATGCCTTGGTTTCATCTCCTTCTCCCTCCCCATGTCTCACTGCTTCCTAGAGACTTGCATAGCCTACTGCCATGTGCCTCAAACATGCAGTTTTCATTCTCCTTCCTTGGCAGAGCCTCTTAAACTCCCACTACTACAGCCTTTGTGTGCCACTTCAAAAATGCACACCTTCTAATCTTCTAATCTTGACAAGATGAAATAATAATAAAAAAGGTTCCTGTTGCCATTTCAGTTGGGTCCCTTCAGGTGTATAAGTTGTTGGAGTCAGACTGCAGGAGATGTGTCTGCCTTTCGAAGAGCAGGGAGTTGTGTCTGCATTAACGCTGCCTGTCCATAAAGCATTGTGTACTGAAAAGGGCTATCATGTACACCAGAGCTGCAGGAGCCAAATCCCCATCTGCAGCTGTTGTGGTTTAACCCCAGTTGGCAACCAAGCACCACCCAGCTGCTTGCTCTCCCCCTGCCCTGGTGGGATGGGGGAGAGAATCAGAAGAGTGACAGTAAGAAAACTCGTGGGTTGAGATAAGAACAGTTTAATAATTAAAATAAAATAATAACAATAAATTGCAATGAAAAGGAAAACAACAAGAGAGAAAGAGGAACCAAACCCAGGAAAAATAAGTGGTGCAACTGCTCACCACTTGCTGACCGATGCCCAGCCAGTTTCTGAGCAGCAGTTGCTGCCCCCTGCCCCAGCCAACTCCCCCCAGTTTTTATACTGAGCATGATGTCTCATGGCATGGAATAGTCCTTTGGCCAGTTTGGGTCGGCTGTCCTGGCTGTGCCCCCTCCCAGCTTCTTGTGCACCTGGCAGAGCGTGGGAAGCTGAAAAGTCCTTGACTAGTGTAAGCACTGCTTAGCAACAACTAAAACATTGGTGTGTTATCAATGTTATTCTTGTACTAAATCCAAAACACAGCACTGTACCAGCTACTAGGAAGGAAATTAACTCTATTCCTGCCAAAACCAGGACAGCAGCACATCAGAAAAGCTCCAGTAACATCAAGGGATGTAGCTTGGGTCTGTGTTGGCTGAAGGTCGGGCCTTGAGTGGGGACTGTGTAATGTAAGCAAGGAGATAGCTAACGAGGGCATTTTACCTCTCATGGAAACCCACTGCAGATATAGAAAAACAACACGAGAGAGGATCTCACTGAAAAGAAGTGAGAAATCTGGGCACAATGCTTTGTGTTTTCAGAACTACCCTTCATATTGGTTTTATTGATGAATATCTTGTTAGAAAAATAAAATAATGTTGCCTGTGAGTTTAGAGCTGCTGCTGTCTTCTAAATCCTAGCATGAGGCATTACCCTGTAATTATATGTGAGATTTGCTGGTGGTAGTCTCTCCCATGTAAGTGGAAAAGTCAGGCAGGAGCTCGGGTGTCTGCCAGCTAAGGTTTGTTGCCATTCCCGAGACAGTAAAATTTGCCATTTCTGTTGTCTGTTCAAAGTCACATTATTGTCTTCTATAGAAGTTCAGTTGAGGTGGTTGTGAGGTTAGGAAGAGGGAAGGAGAGGTGAGAAATGTGGAATGTTTTCTAGTCTGCATGCAAGGCAGATGACTTACAGTATGCGTTGCTAGTTTAAAAGCCCTCAGGAGGATGTTGCAGGGCTCTGATGTAGTAAGGTATGTGCAGAATCAACACTTGCTGCCCTTATTTAAAATGTCATAAAGATGGGATGCCTACACTTTATGCAGGAGCAGGCTGCGTAGCCTCCGAGAGGTATGTGTAGGTAGTATATTATGGACCTTTTCCTGTTATGTGGCCAAAATACACATTAAATCCTGCCTCGTAGCAAGTGAATACTGACATGCTGTAGTATAAGCAGCCTCCGAACACGGCATAGCACATGTGTGTTCCCATTACGTAGGGGAGGCACCTTTGTGTTGGGATGCAGGAAACCTGCAGTTTAGGTTTGTGGTTGATGTATGTGTAAAACATGATGGGGGGGAAACCTGGAAGGCTCTTGGAAAGCTGAAATGGGATGAGGCTGTCGGAACGACTATCCAGCCTGCATGTGAATCCTTATGTTGCAAGTGACATGTATGTATTGAAACTAGCTTATTAAAGCAGACATTTAGGAGTCGAGGCAAATTTACAAAAGGGTTTCATACTTGCGAGCTGGGCCTTTGAAGCTGTTGTGCCTGTCTTTTATACAAATCAGGAGGCATGCTGAAACTGCAAACTGCCTTGTCATCCCTGGAATCAAATCTTCAAATGAAGAGGAAATCTTTTCTTTTTCCTCGAAAAGATGCACTCGCTGTGTCTTTTCAGATACTATTTCTATTTGTGACTAACTTTTTCAAGAAAATGAGCAGAAGATAGAACAGCATGCTGCTTCTGATTGTACGTTTCTTAATAGGCTTTAGAAATATTCACACTGGCAACATTTTTACAAGAAAATGCCTCATCTTTCATTAAAGAATGACTTATAAAAAAAGCTTTGACTTTTGTATAGCTGTGTATTTCATTAGGCATATTTCATACTTCTCTAACAACTCCTAAATGGCAAATAGTCTTGAGTAATATCTGGGAAAGCAAATTGCTTTAAATGGTTCATTTAGGTGAATTTAGCAATTTTATTTTGTATATAAACCAAAAAGGTTTTCTTAGCTCAGCTTTTCTGCTTGCCAGAATACAGGTGTTTAATTGTTGAGTGAGATCATGCATAGGACTGTTCTCTGTAAGACACTTTAACAAAACCAAAAGTACTTGCGTCCCAAATTATATTTTTAATCACTCCAGAGACACTGTACCTAGACACTACTGTGAGCAGGTAGAATTAGATTGTTTGGCACTGATGAGGAAAGCATCTTCATTAGGTTTCCTATAAGCTATTGAAGAGGAGCTGCGTGTGCCAAAAAGGAACTGAGTGAATGCTAACTCCAAGATAGCACTGGAAGTGAAGTTCTGAGTATTTTAGCTAAATGTTTTTCCCAAAAGTCATCTTGTAACTTTGATACTCCTTACACGGCTACTTCTAGCACAGATTCCTTTGATGCAGAACAAAAGCACTAAGTAAACAGAAAAGCCAAGCCCAAAAATATTCACAACAGCAGGCTTTCCAGTGAAATCATAATGTATTTTCAAGCAATGATGTCTCTTATTTCCTTCTCTTATTACCCTTATTTACTCTTCATTTACCCTGATGGTTGAATTAAACCGGTATACAAGTGCTTTTCTTCTCTGAATGTCCTTTAATTTGACAGCCTCATGGCCTCAGTGCCCTTCTTTGCCAAATATTGCTTTTTCATAGACACAAGTTAATTCCTGTCGTATTGTGCGACAGGGTTGAGCACAGCGAAAGCCCAGCTTGCAAACTGCCTCATTTCTTTCCAGCCCCTGAGGAATTCTGAATGTGTCAGTAAGAGCAGATAAAACCATCAGCATGTTCCTTCTGTTTTCTTACTTCTGAACGCTTTCCCCCAACCACAGCCTGAAACATGGGGTATTCTCTTTCATTTTATTTTCCCCACTCCTTGCCCCATCCAATTTCTTTCCATCTTCCCTGTTTCTCGCCTCCCCTATAGGAATGCAATGGCCATATATCTTCACTTAGTCTCCTTGCTGCAATTTGTTTGCATGGCTGGAAGGAAAGTACACTGTCAGTCATGAGCCTTTACACCTGCCAAAGCTAATGAGCTAAGTTTGACCCTCATTCTGGCTGGTTATTTAGAACTTCACACTCCTAGCAGATTTCTAATGTCCCAAAGGAGCATCTGAGGTGTTACTACAAATATTTCTATTGACAAAAAATCTATTTGATATGCTTTTCTCTATATAAGATATAATTTAATACATTTGTATTGTTCTATTTCATATCTAAAAATGCATTTTTTTGCATTGAATATAGTAATAAAAGTTTCAATAGCAGAAATAAAATAATGGTATTTTTATTGATAGTTGACACCTCAAAAGTTTTTTCTGACCAATGGAGGAAATGAAGCAATGGCAGTTCTTATCAAAGGTGATTCTGCCCAGCCTGACCCTGGGGTCCTAGCTTTTCTTTTTGGTGTATGTCCTCACGGTGTCCCTGATGGCAATGACTTTACCCCTGAGTGATGGTGACTGAGGTGGGATCAGAATCCAGTCCTAAAACTCATTGTTTTGGTGACACAACTCAAAACGATGACAAATGGGAAAAGGAGATGGGTAGTTGCCCTAAAGACATTAGGTGATTAGTGGTGTGTGAACATGATATTTGTGGTCTGATAAGAAAAGCACTCAGAAGACTAGACACATGTTTCCCAGAGCTCTTGTCTGGTGGGGAAGGGGGTGAGGAGAGGCTGGCGGTGCGCCCCTGGGACCTTCTCCAGGTCCATCAGGATCAGCAGCAGAGGGGAGGAGTGCTGCCAGTAGCACCCTGAAGAGGTGCTGCTGGTGTCCCCAGCCAGTGGGCAGGCTGGCACTCACCGGGGGTGTTTTTACCTCTGAGGACAGCGTGTTATTTTATGAGGAATTTGCTGATTAAGGCCTAGACAACCTAGAGAGCCTTTCAAAAGATCCACAAACCCTCCGAGCCAGTGTGTTGTATTTATCTCTTAAGGAACCTTGTCATTAGGCTCAAATTAAAAATGAGCTGTCAGTTTCTATTAATAATTAATGCTGAAATGTTAGCACTTTGAAAGACTGTTTCAAGTGCAACACATTCCATTTAATGCTGAACAGTTTTATATTTACAGTAATTCCACCTTTCATCCCTTAATGTCAACCTCTAAATCTTTAATGCTTTAATAACACTTCTTATTTTGATATCCCAAGTGAGCTGTTCTAACCTGTGTCCACTCCCTTTCGATAAGGTGCACATTTTATACTGGAAGGTTAGTCAGCAGCACTTGTTAATTATTAAGGAAAACAAAATGCTACTGCTGGAAAATTATGTTTGTTCCCAGCAGTATGTGTTACCTTTAATCTGTACTGACAAGAAGCAAGAGGAATCATAAAATAATCAGAGGAGCCAAGAGAGGATTGTTTGTGAAGAACATTACCCAGCAGAAATGTAGACAGCCTTGATTTGATTCCATAAATGAACCTAATTACTGGGTAATGTATTGTTCTATGAAAATAATATATCTGTAAAATACGTAGTTAAAAGAAGGCACTGTGAATTCAAAGGCAGATGATTTTTTGCTTTCGAGTTGTGCTCCCTATAACATATTCCTGGATGGCACTAACTGACTGAGAGCTTTTGTCTTGTGTGTAGACAACACTAAAAAAAAATCACCCAACCTTCAGCATATGTCTGTGAGCTTAGGTCTTTACTGTAGCCTTCCCATTGTGAATAGGGGCGAATTCTGCAGAGAAACAGGCCACCTAAATGTGTTGCAGAGTTTTCTTTTTAAAATTCTTTCTATGCCCTGTACATGTCCCAGAATAGGACAAAATAAATACTTGGAATTTTCTTAACTGCCAGGCAATTAATGCATATCCTAGAGACACTAGAAAAAACACTTAAACGGCTTGCAAAGAAGAGACATTTTTAAACTTATAGTTTTAAAACATGTTACTCTGATTTGTTTGGGTCTTCCTTGCTGTTTCAGAGTAACTCCTTGAAGTGAGATATATATAGTTAGCGGTATTTGTAACCAAGTTTACATAACATTAATGGGTTACAGAGCGATATTAAACTACAACCTACTGTTTAATTGCTGGGATCAGTAGAATGAGACTACCTTGCGTCTGGCAGATTCGTGTGCTCTGATGTATCGCTACCAATTTATGTTACGAGTTTGTTATTCAGGCACACATTTTCTGGGATAGATGCATGAGACCAACCCCGTTATTCCTGTGTTTCCACTGGTGCTGCTGTATGGAGAAGGCAGGCAGGCGTTTCCCTGTAACACACCTCCGCTTGCCCTTTCCTCTGCGGAGACTGAAGAGGAGGAGGTACGGTGCTGGGGAGGGACCTGCTGTGGCCTCTGGGCCCCCATGTTGACAGGCCCCATAAGGCTGTCC
>NW_008824053.1:2427006-2443107 GCF_000699105.1 Pygoscelis adeliae
GAATGCTAACTGTTCTTTAATAATGAGTTTTATTTCTTCTATTCCCCCTGCATCCCAAAAGATATGTTTCTTTTCTTTCATCTTGTTTGTAGGCAAGTTTTTCATAGGCACACTTGAAAAGCTCTCCTTTGGCTTTGCGTTGATGGCTAAGAGTTCAAATGCACTGTGCAACTCACGGCAAATAGTATGTTACTGCATGAATATCCATTTGAAGTCAGGGGACTGTTAGTCTGAGACACTCCAAAAAAATCTCCGTCCTGTTTGGCCTGGCCATTCCCACCCAGGCAAATAGTGCTCTGTTGATCAGGTAGTATTTTGCAGCCATCTCACCCAAGTGCTAGTGAAAGCATGATGTGCAAAGTGGTGAAGTATCAAGACTGCGTTACGATCAATTCTAGCAGCATTTCCACCTCAGATGCATGTATTTCAGTGAGACTAAACTGGAGTAAAAGGAGGTAGGATTTTCTCAGCCTCTGAACTTTTGCTTGTATTATCAGCTCTCAGCAATATCTGCTGCTTTTATCAGGCTCCCATCGACTGGGCTTTTTTCTAATTACATGAAGAGTGGATGAAGTCCTATTAAGTTGTCTGTGACCAGAAAAAGAATTACTGCGCTGATACTTTCAATCCTCACTGGTTTGTAAAAAAGGCATTCAGAGTTTACTGAACCTCCACCTCACACATCAAAAAAGAAATAGAAAAATTCTTGCTGCTACATTGTCATGCAAACATCCAGTTCTGTCCTTCCATACTGTGGAGCTATGCACAACATGCAGGAAAGCGTTAAAAATATTTATAAGATGCCCAACAGGACAAAACAAATGGACATGTGTAGTATATGTACATTGTTCATTACAAACATGATTAGTGTGTATGTATAATAGATGTGTTGTTAAAGCACAGTGGGTTCTTCGAAGTTTACAAGTTTGTTATGAATTGATTTATTCATGAAATGCTTTGTTTCTATGACAACTTTATTGGTTTGCCTGTGGTCTAAATACATATAGGCATGGCAGGAATTCCACAGTACAAAACAAATTACATGCTACCACCTGAATGGCTCGATGCCTTTAGGGAATGTACGGAAATAGTCCACAGTGAGGGCAGAAATCACCATAGACCGTGCCAGTATGAGAAGGCTTGCTTAATAAAGAAAAATGCTTAAAGGTCCTCCATGGCAATAAAAGAAAGATGGAAATGAAGAAAGGAATCTGGTAGGAAAACATGAAAGGGACCCAAACCCCAATTGCAGAGATACTCGTGTATTCAAGAAAGCCACAGATCAAACACCAGCACTCTCTCCCACAAATAATAGAGCTTGCAAGAAGCTATTAATATTCATAACAGATCTAGAGCTACAAAAGAAACTGGAGAGCTATTGTTTAGTGAGAAATTAGTGTGAAAGTATAGGGCATTAGTTGATAAAAGGATAGGGAGGCTCGCTGGGACGACACAAAATGGGATCAGAGAAAAAAGTCAGTAAGTGGATCAAATGACAAAAGGACAAATTCTAGAATACAGGAGGAATAATTAAGACAGGGGCTGGGAAGATGACAACTGTTATGGAGGCCGGAGACCTAAACAGTATGGAAAATGCAAGTTATATAGCAGGGCCTCTATGACTAGCCCCTGTGGCATACGGCTCTCTCCAAAACAGTATCCGAAACTATGGTAAAACAATGGTACTTTGGCTGCTTCTGTTCTGTGCGATACTAAGCTCTTTGGGAAGTGACAAGCAAGAACAGGGGAGTCTGTGAAACAGGCTCTCCTGCTCCATCACCCACAGTCTATCTGCTTTTCAAAGCCATAAACATCAGAAGAAGCAGAGATCACACTTCCATTACAAAAGCAAGTTTTCTGGCAGTGTTTTTAAATCTAAACAAAGATGCATGGCATTCTGGAACATTTTTAGAAAATCAGTATGAGAATTTCAAAGGGAGGAAGAATCACTGATTATCCTCTGCCTAGCCTGAGAGCTAGCATGCAAATGCCTTAAATTAGAGCAAACCAGGGCAAATGCAAGTCCTTGCTTGGTAACCACAGACTGCCCCACCAGCTCTTCTGTCTCTGTGAAGGGCCTGTGCTGTGGTGGAGGTGACAATATCTTCCCATGCTCAATTGGCTCAGATGGGGTTTGTGCCTTGTAATTTGACTGTTGGGATGTCATTCATTTAAAGTGCTACTGATTTCACCTCTTATTGTGGAGTGTGCAGAGCCTTAAGGGTGGGACGGGCAGATTTTGCAGCACTATGGGCTTAAGGATGCATCGCCTCCCTTGCACTGCAGTGAAGCCAGACTGCAAAGCTAATGGGGTTCAGTTGCTATGATTTGGCTCAATAATGAGTTCCAGATGGTGCCTTAGTCAAATAACTTTCTCATTTATTAACTAGGTAAACTTAATCACCTGCTCTGAAAGGTGACCAGGCTGACACTGACAGGACTGCATGAGAGCCAGGGTCCTGAGTCCAGAAAGCACAGGAGAAGAAAGCAATGGTAGAGATGTGAAGCCTCACGTGGTTTTGTGCTGGGCAGGAACACAGTGTGCATACTTCACTGCCACTCTGTAAGTGCCTAAGCCATTTGACTAATTTGACATGGAAGCACTAATAAAATAAAAAGCTTCTCCAATTAGTGCATACTCTCTATTATTTCTGACTTGTGTTCTGACCCAGTCCCTTCCATACTCCTAATTGCCTGTGCTGCACTAAGTGACATCGCCTTCCATGCACTTTTATGAGCTGTGGTCTCCTGCAAGAGGAGAGAATTATCTGTATCAGCCTCCATGATTGATCTGAAATGACTCTGTTACTTCAGCTGGTCAAACTGTGTATTTACAAGCCATGGAATATTTACAGAGATAGACTTTAGAGGGAGGGAGTGGTAACCTCTCTGGACAGTGGGCATTATCCTCAGCTGGGCATCTTTTTTTATGCTTGCTTCAAAGCTGTTCACAGTGCCAGAGTAGCAATGGAACATCAAGCCTCCAGTAGTTATTAAAATAAGGCCATACCTAGAAATCAAGAAAACCTAGAAGTCATCTTTACCCTGTGGGTTTTTTTTTAGGCTGGGTATAAGCCTTAGAGAAAGTTGACATTGGTCAAGTAGTGTCTGACTGCACCAGACCTTTGGAGTCTGAAAAACCACTGAGGTAAAGCTTGTTGGCATGCTGAAAGAAAATAGTGTTGTTTGTTATTCTTTTGGTCTCCATTTCTAGATATTGAGGAGTCTGCCTGTGGAAAGAGCAGTTGCCCCCCCAGGATTCAGTCTGGATATAAAATGTAGCAGAGGAGCTCTCTTTTCTTAAGAAAGACTTTTGTGGTTATTCTTTCTGCATTATTTAATTTCTTTCTTACTGGTTTGACCCTTATATGGTACAAATAATGCATTTTCAATTCAGCTTTTGTTTTGAGGAAGCACATAGGCTGGACAGCGGGACAGGGTATCCCTCAAGCCTGACTTAAGCTAAGGCAGGGAGTCAAAAGCAGTCCTAAACTTCCCTTAATGGACTGATGGAGGCTTCACTCGGCGCTTCTGAAATACCTGCTGGCTTTTGAGAACTGTTCCCAAGAAACCCAGCAAGGAGGGACTGCTGGTGAAAGACAGCCGGGCAAGGATGCCGCTTTGCACCAGGTATTTGGCTGCCGGAACAACCCCGGGAGCCAAGGCACCTGGCCAGAAGCCATCCGGCGTGGGCACTGGGGAGATGGGCAGCCTGGCAGTGCTTATACCACCCAGCTGTTTTGTTACACTTCTTTGCGCATCCCCTTCTCGTTTTCAGGATTTGGGAGATTTCTGGAATGTGCACTGCAGGGAGTTGTAGATCTCCAGCATCCAAGTGAGGTTACGGTTCCCACACGGTGTCATAAAAAAAATAAATTCTGGTTGTACCACATTAGCACAGCTCCTGGTAAAGAGTAGCTTTTGATAGACCCACTTGGCAGTGGATTTACAAACAATCTTTAGGAGTCACCCTTCTTCCCTCTCATAAATGCTTTTAGGACCCTTTCAAATGTTGTCTGAGCTACATAGGAAAATGTCATAGTTTATCCCATAACTAACCACAATATTTAATTATTTAATGATGGCTATAAAACAAGTGTAACAAAGGGAAAACTGTTCTGAACTTTCTTGACACTGTATTCAGCAAATACTTGCTCTTTATCTGACACACCATCATTTACTCCCTCAGCCCTCAGAACAGCAGGATAGCTGAACTATCAATATATTAGAAGAAAAATCATAGACAAGGAAAGTAAATTCTGACATTTTGAAACTAATGGTGTAGTTCATCTGATGCACTGCATGCCTAACGCTTGATGAGAAGTCTAGAGGGAAGAGCTTAATGCACCTTTTAAAATCTCTGCATTTCAGTCATGGATTGTGTGATGTCATATTTGTGCATATATATGTGTATATGTAAGGATATGTCATATATGATCTGCTGTGAGTGAATGCAGATGGTACTTTACACGCACATTCAAATGCTTAATAGAAGTGCCTCTATTCACAGCCTCTCTGGGTTTGGGCTTGTGTATGTGTGTGCATGTACGTGCATACAGAGGGGTTATGAACAGATACCCTTTTTCATTAAGCAAGTGACATTTTCATGCTGGTGCAGCATCTATCTATCTTCTTTCTGGCAAAGCTGTGTGCCTTTCAGTCAGCATCTGACTAAAGATCAATGAGAGAAAGCTTTTTGAAGGTGCTTTCAGGTCCTGCGGCAAGGGAGATGATCAGAAAGCTGCCATAAGCTTCAGACCCACTTGACAAATGAGGAACTATTTTGGTGCTCTGTAAACTGCTGTCACATCAGTTAGAAACACTAATTAGAACTACTTTGCTATTGAAAGTGTCCAGTGCATTAAATACCACTTTTGCTTATTGCAATTAGCTTATCCATTGACTTACACTTCATACCACAGGACTATCAAAGATGGAAATGCATAAGGGATTGTTTAATAATTTATGAGGGAAATTAGAACTGACTGGCAAATAGCTTTTGCCTGCTACCCTTTGACCTTTCATTCCTCGCACAGCATGAAGCTCACATGTGAAATGTGCTCGTCCTCGGTTTTGTCTAGCTGGAGAAGAGTCAAAAACCCAAGGTGCACAAGTAACAAACATCAGATTGGCGTCTTTTTCTCAGAGTGATGTGGAGATGAAGTGATGTGGGTAGCTTCTGAGAAGCAATTGGCCATCGTGGTACCACGCAGTCTGTAAAGCGAGAGAATTTTATGCTCTCCCTGTACTGTTCTCCAAAATGGTTCTGATTATTGGTAAAGCAGCAAGGCTTTGTTAAATAATCTATACCACGAGGAGTTCAGAAGAGGTGGCGATGATTTTTAATGCCATTTCCTTTCTTCACAGGGCAAATTTGTCGATGATGGAATCTAGTAAAAAAAGTTGTTTGTGAAGACTGAGGCAACTTCATATTTTTGTTTTAAAGTTTAATTGTGAGTCCATAATACTTCAACAAGCCTTAGGAATAAGAAAAAGGAAGCAAAAAGTTCCTCATGCCATAAAAGACAGAGGTGGCCCAGCCATTAAAGATGCTATGACTCTGTACACAGGTGTTTTTAGCTGAGAGGGAAGAAGAAAATATCACTCTAAATAGCTGGCTTGCAATCTAGCGCACAGTATAAAGTCACGAGGCCGCATTCCTCACCCTGCTTTTGTTACCTTGGTCTAGGCACTTATTCTTTCTGCTCGGATTCCAGCTGATGATGATAGTCCGTAGTTCAGTTGCCAGGGTGTTAAGGAAGATCAGGATTTGTAATTTGTTGTTTTAAACATAGGACAGCAATCTTGCCACCACTCGTACCTCTCAAGAGCTGGAATGATTTTCTCCTTAAGTGACGTTTTTGTTCTTAAAGTTTTTTTGTTCTTTGAGACCAGCTTGAAGAGCGCCTGTGTTCTGTTCCTCAAACATTAGTAAGGTATAACTGTAATGCCCATTTTTTTCTAAAAGTGTTCATTTAAAGAAGCAGACAGAAGACATAAAGCAGCAATGGGGCAGTTTCATCTAAAAGCTCCTAACAAGAATCACCTTCAATGATCTGATTCCAAATATATGAAACTCTTCCTATTTTCAAATTCTTTCGTATGTCCATTCAGTGATCAATGCAGAATATTCCTTGTCTGCCTCAAGTCCTACATCTCACCAGACTGCTCCATATGGAAATATTTGTGAAAAAAATTAATTACTCTTTCATTTTCAGTATTTTTAAGTGATAGTAAGAATAAATACAAAGGTATAAACATACATACACTCACCTAAGTGCAAGTAGAAATTACAGTAGGAAATGGTTTGGTTCTTTGAATATATTTACGAGTTTGGTTTTGTTTTTTAGGAAAGAAAAGGCTAAGCGGAATGGAACTGTAAGATCTCAAACCGTACAATGAGCCTCCTTAGACTACTAACACCAGAGGCCAAGCCAGCATCCTTATTTGTACCCTTCAGTTTTGATGTCTGTAACTCAGAGAAGGAAGAGAACTGGTTTGTTTTTTTTTTAATTAGATATATTTGAAAACCAAAGATGATGTAGTAGAAAATATCTCAGCATGACATGCAGAGCTGTCTGAGGCCTGCTTTGGTTTGGAGCAGATCAGCTTTGCGGTCCCTGGGGCAAGCTGCACATGCTTCTTCAAGTGGCTCTGCTCTTCTGGCTGCCGTAGCAGGAACGTGACTGAGACATTAATTTTTCCAGAAATTCACTGCAATGTTGAGAATTTCTGGCCATTTTGGAGGTACAAACCCATACGGGAACTATGGAAAAGTTTTGAGGTTCAGCTGTGACTCCACTGCCAGCAAAGGTGCTGTTGATGCCGGTGGAGCCAAGGGGCAACGCCTGGGCAGGAGGAGCGGAGGCTGTACGTACGTCCCAGCTTGAGGCTTTGCTTTCCTTCATTTCTAATTGTCTGCTGCCTTCTTTTAAGACTGGTAACCTTAGACCAGAGGGAAGAGGATTATTTTTAAGCATGATGAAATTTAACTTGTAATTGCTGTTTCCACAGCAGCCAATTGAGAGGTAAGAGCATAGCTTTACCAAGCAGCTCCTAATCTCTAGGATTTACAGATGCTGAAAATGGGTGGGAAATCAGGGCTGCAGTGACCTGGCTGCGGCGCAAGCGCAACACGCGTTCGCAGATATCCACACTAAAGACACAACATTCCTAGCAAATTTTACATCGCCTGCGCAACTTTGAAAATCCTCATGGTTTGGTGTTTGTGTCAGATTTCACCTAGTATTAGTCAGACCCTGCATCATATTTAATGTCAGTTTTGGTATCTGTCCGCTTGAGACAGGGTGTCACAATACATTCTGTTGCTGGCAAGTTTCGACAGGGAAGCAGTAACTTATGCATTGACTGTTTCCCATGAGGTTTCATATTCCTGTAAAATCAGCCATTTAGGAAAAAAAAAATGCAGTATTAGTTTAACTTGCTATTTCAAATGAAACTGCCAAGACAGTCCCTGTAAAAACCCAGCACTTCTTCAGATGTCTGGTGCTGTATGACATGCATTACAATGCTGCTCTTTTCTCCGACAATATTTTAACAGCCAGTACTGATTTAGGTTTTTCTTTTGTTTAAAAGCCCCTCTGTGGTGGCTGGCCAAAATTCTTCAATGCTAAGAAGGGATCTGATTTTCCTATACCACACAAAGTAGAAAGCGTGCTGTCATGTACATGGTACCTATTGAAAGCCTGCCCTCGCAAGAAACGTGCCGTACGAAAGAGTTCACCCCGTTCAGCCTTTTGCTCCTCAGAAGCAGCAAATGCTCCTGGCCCTGAACACAGGGGTGCACGGAGCTGCTGTCTCCCCTGAGCTTGTTTTACTGCCCGCTGTTTGTCGGCGATGCAGGTGCAGCAGGCTGGCTGCTGAAAGCTAAATCTTAAACTTGTTTGTGTTTGTAAAGACTATTGATTCAGGGTCGCTCTGGCAGGAGTGTAGGATTTTCTATACTAGAGCATCAGTAATGTTATTCAAATTCACATGCATTTTTCAGCGTGATCCCAGAGCAAATCCTTAAACACATACCACACACAGTTACGACGTACTAGGAAAAGGGTTTGTTATTGTCATTCTGTTCGCTGACTGCTTTTCTGCCTTTGTGTGATCCACAAATACATAAATGAAGTATTGGCAATATCTTTTGCAATCCCAAAGAAAACCTGAAAGAGGAAGTTATAAAAGTAGCTTTAGATAATTTCTTTTTCATTATACCAGAGACATTTTTTTGGCACTGTTTCAGACATTTTCGGTGCCTTTTTTTTGGGGGGTAGAAGGCTTCTACCTTGCTAGGTAGAATTTGGCCTTTTCTGTAGAAAAAAGGTTTATCTGCCAAATCTCTCAGGGTTTCATTCTTCACCTGAGAGGCGTTAAAACTTCCTCAAGTGACCTCTGTCTGTGGGGTAAAGTATGGCCATGTCCCAGAGTCGCTGTGGGGAGGGGGGAGCTGTGGCCATGCAGGTTTGTGCCTGATGGGGGGGTGTGTGTCTGGGTGGGCTTTGCCCCTTCCCCCTGTTAGGGGGCAGGATGTATTGGGGGGGGCCTCTGCAGTGCAAGTTCCCCTCCTGACTGCCCCCAGGTCTTGCCATGGGGTGCTGCTGGGACTCCCACCCCTCCCTGTGCCCCAGCAGCCAGTGGGATTCAGCTGCTTTTGGTGCTGAGGAGGTGTAACTATGTAGTAAGGTTATTTTTTTTACTCTGATAGAAACTAGTTAAGTTAATATACGAAATTTGTTTCGTTTAACCAATGTGAGTATTAAAACTCCCAACAGAAGCATGTGTGGCTAGGACAGCCCAGTTGAATGCAGTTGGCTCAGGAGGCAAAGGCTGTTCCTAAATTAGGACTGGACCAGAGGTAAGTAATTTTGTGCTCTGAATTAGTGGGGCAGCCAAATTCTTTGTATCAGCTTTCCTTGCCTGAGAAATGCTCTTGTGAACTCTGGCTGGACTTAGTCCCTTAAAACTTCTGTAGATGGAAAAAATCCAGTGAATGTTTTAAAATGGTATTTGAAAATAAATACGGGGTATATAAAAATACTCAATAAGCAGCTGAGCAGGAGAAAACTATAATAAAAATTGCTATTGTGTAAAGATATATAGTTGCAACAATAGACTGATATCCAATAATTTACTACTACCAAGTTCTGAAAAACATGACTGCAAAGTGTTTGCAAACCCATTCTTTTTCATCTGACATGTGGTTGGATTATGTGAACTGACTCACCATTTAAATGGGGCTACTGAGATTGGTGTGTTATTGATTCAGACAATCCTTGACCTCAGGGATAACACTTGCTTTAACAGAGGAAACTGGCTTTTACGCTAGAATTCTCCATCTCTCTCTGCATCTCTGTTATTTGGCAATACTGAAAACAAAAAGATTAGGGAAGCAAAGCATGAGTTAATACCAGCAAAGTCAAGCAGCTTTCCCTGGGCTGCTTGTTCTGATGAAATAGTGCTGGTGCTCTCCAAAAGAAAAATCCAGAGGCTGCTGAGACTTTAGTCCTTTTGGGTTCAAATTTTCACCCGAGCTGCTCTCTGTGTGTGTATATGCATATGTGTATATAAACATACACATATCTCAAAGCCATCTTTTATTTTTTGGGTTTTTTTTTTTGTATTTTTAGAGTTACACTGAGGTGAAGCTCCAGATGCAAAATGCTTGAAGTCTCCCACTCACATTTTTCTTCAGGGCAGATGCAGGATTCCCATAAAATAACATCAGGTTTGTGTCTGCATGATAAATTGAAAATGCAACAGCACCTGGGTTAGCCTCACCCCTGTAAGCACCCCTGCAGCTGAGCAAGGAGCAGCCCGGTAGTACAGGCATTAGTGCTGCGTACCGTACGGGCCTCGGGTAGGTGCTTTGACTGGTCCTCGCTGATGACCGTGGCACCTTTGTGCTGTGCTCTGAGACAGCCCAACTACCGTAGACGTGGGCTTGCCTACCCATGCACATTCATATCTTCATTTTGCTAGGTAGCGCTACCGAGCGGGAAGCCCGCGGTCAAACTCATCCATGCAAGGACTGCACTCAAGCCTAAAATAGGAGTTTAGTCTCCCTGGGGTCCCTGTAGAGTCAGCTGAGAGATACAAGCTGTTCTGCAAGGCAATTTAGAGCGGGTACCTATGGAAGGAGCCTTCTCTGCTCACTACGTACTAGGGAGACCAAGTCTCCCCAAAATGGCACTTACAATAAGTGACTGACGGCACTGTCAGTGTCCGCTTCATCCCATCCACAGAGCAATAAGCACTATTGGTTTTTAATGTCACCAGTGTCCTCTGCAAAAAGTACAGCTGTGTTGTTGCCAGGGAGGGGGATGTGGAGAACAGGTCGGTCTGTCCAAAGCATCGGGGAAGGACGGCAGCACCCCGGCCTGGCTCCACAGGAGCCTGTGGGGCTCAGACAAAAACACTGGTGAGCAGGATGGCTTCTAGACCCTGCACGTGGAGCAGAGTAAGTGAAGGAGGGGAGGGAGTTTTGTGTGTGTGGTGGGGGTTTTTTGTTTTGCTTGTGTTTGTTGTCCTTTTTCCTCTCCAGTCCTTGTGCAGAACACAAGTGTTCTGTATGTCACTGAGAAGGGAATCATGAGTGGGATGCATAGGAGAAAGCAGAGGATGCCTGGGATATATGGGATTATTATGAGATTTGGATGCTTCACGTTTCTCTGGATATCTCAGGAAGGACTTTGTCCAGAATTTGTCAAAGACAAAGAAAAGCTTTCTTTTCAAGAAAGCTATCAGCGGGCACTTGCCAGGCTGCCTTCAGGCCCTTTTCTTTGCAGAGAAACCCCAGAATAACAAATGAGTAACACAGCAGACTGCTGATCACAGTCTTAAATTAACTTAAAACTCGCACTTGTCTTTTTTTTTAAGGCTATCTTCCCTAGGTCTGTCTGTAGTCCAGGCACTGTGTGTACCTTCTCAACCTGTCATTCATCAAATTCCTAACAGTTATCAATCTCCAGACGTTAAGCGGGTAGCCTGGCACTTGCCCAACAGGTACTGCGTGATGCCGCAGCTGTTGAACAAGTACTTTATCAGAAATGATTTTCTGGCTTTTTATCAGCTATTTCAAATCCCAGGTTGCAAATCAGTTGCTTCCTTTTTAGCTATATGGAAGCAAAATGAGATGCACCTGAATGCTTTTAAAAACAATTATTTCTAATACTATTTACCAATGCAAACATCCATCCATCCTCAATCCTTCCTCTGTAGACTGTAATGCTCACTCCTTTCTTACTCTTTCATATGCAAACGTTATGTCTATGTTATAATCACTGAGCATAAGTCAGATAAAAGCAAAATCTGATGTATTAACAATGAAAATGTTCTTCTGAGTAAAAACATGGATTACCATGGGATTTTTTCCTAGGATTATACTGTATTCAATATGATTAAGAGCCTCAGAACTTGTCTCTGAAAGACTTATTCTTCTGATCAAAGTGAACATCCCATTTTTCTATGCCCATTTCCTAAGCAGGTTGAAGAATGATCTCATATATATAGTTTTTCCTAAGCACGAAATTTCACTAAAATCATTTGGGGAAAGGGCAGTTGGCAACGTCTTACAGCTGATCTTCCTGTAGTCTCTCCAGCGCTATTGAAACAAGACGCAGAGGGACTTGGTCTTTGGGAGCCTGCAATCTCCCCCTGTGAACGGTATTGTGAAAAGAAATCCCTTTGGCGTGGGAGTATCCGCACGGAGCAGGCTGATGCGGGCTCTCCTTGTGGAGCAGCAGCTGCCATGTTCAGGCTACGCGGCTGGTAGGTTCCATGGTGGGAAGGAGTTGAACAGGGAGCCCTGTGGGATGTATGTATGCTAGGCTTTGGAGGTATTTCCCTTGCAGTTTTGGACAGCTCCAAGCCACTTGACCTTTTGAAGGTTTCCTAAAGCTGTGAGTCAGAAAGCATTGGTGTTAGACGCCGATAGTATCGAATGGATTACATACAATACGTTTCACTTGCTTTTACAGGTTTAGATGATGGTCCGCTAGCGCCAAGTGGTGGCAGCCAAAAAAATTCATCGAAAATGGGTATGACATGGATGCAAGGAAGTGCTATGCATGCAGAAATGTTACTTTCCTCTCAGGACCCAGAACTGTGTCACTGAACTACTGATATCACATGCCATACGACAGGCCTACCCGTGACCAAAAAATGCAATGCCCATGTCCTGCTGAGATCTGTAACTCAAGTCAAGGTACAGTCAGACAGCACAGCTTAAGTGCGTTTTTCTAGCAGTAAAAGAAATCCAGTGAAGTCTTTAACAGTTATTCCTAGATGGATCAACATAGCGTAAAATAGTAGTGCACAGATCATATGAGTAATATTGAAGCCGAATCCATGCTGACAGAGAAATGCTTTCACTTCAGCAAGTTCTTGAAGCACCTCATTTCCTAGCAGCTAGATTATTTTTTCATAAATTGTGGACAACAAATAAGATGAGTTTAGCCCTTGCCTTTGTTGCTGAATGTGGCAAGCTGATCTGCGAGTAATGGAGCAAACAGCAATCTGTTCCAGAGCCTCCGCGAAATTTTCCATTGTTTGGGGAACGAATCAGTCCATTCTCTGCATGAAAGGGAAAGTCACGCTTAGGAACTTGATTTGTTGCAATGATCTTCTTTAATGCATTGCACTACTAGTGACATTCTCGCTGATATTGGGGTTCTTTGTGTGCTTTGTATCAGTTTTATTTTCTTGCCAGGAAATTGAAACACCTATATATGTAAGGAAGTCAATCTTTGATTCTTTCCAGCCCAGAAGTGCGCCTGCTAACATGCTTCAGAACACAGACCGCATTCGCAGTGGCACAGAACAAAGGTATGAAAAGTTTGTTAATGGTTTTACCCCATCTTCCTATTGCAGTGTTAAGTTTCATCTTAAAATCAACTCTACTTAGTTATATAGGGCATGAAGAGTCTTTTGGGAGCTCAGACCAGCCTTTGGAAGGGCATGGCTTTCACCGTGCTCGTGTGATTGCTAGATCGGAGCTGGTTAGATACTTTCTCTAAACTAAGACAGGACTAAGAGAAAAATCTGACTTGTGAGTTCATGTGATTTGATCAGTACTAACCTGAATGCTCCCTCCTCCCCAAGAAGAAAGATCTGGTTTTACAGGGGATTCCTACCTGGACCATGTAATTCTAAAGTAAAGAGTAGGCATCTGTATCGAGAAACCTTTAAGCAGGAGAAAGGCACTGGAGACAGAATTGAAAAATAAAGGGGAGGAAGAGGGAAAGGGAGTGAAGAGATGAAGTTTACCCATAAAGGCACCTCTGTCTACAAGGATGGGGAAATGGAGAATGCTGGCATTTTCCTTCTAATGAGGATGAAGAGCAGGTTTTCCCTTTCCCTGTTAAAAGGAATGTGTCACATATACAAAAGGTTGTTCACCATTATCAGGTGTTTCTGTAGCTGCTGGATAGGCAGTGAGCAAGAGCTCATGCCTCAGGACCTTGAAAAGGGCATGTGAAGAGGGGCTATAGCCATCTGTCCCTGCAGATGTGTGGCAGGGAGACAGACAGCCATGGACCATGATGGTAAGGAAAAGGTGGTAGATATGCCACCGTTCTCCATTGTCTAGCAACACGGATTGCTATAGGATGAGAGATGAAGGCCTTGCGGGGTTCAGGGGTAGGCAATGAGACTGCATTTTTGCCCTCTTGTATAGGGCTGACATACTGGTCTCTTCTCAGCCCAGGGAAAACCTGATCAAATAGCTTCTTTTCCCATGGCAGCACGCTCAAATGCTATGAAAACATGGCAGACACAACAGCTATCCTCATACCATTATCGTAACCTCTCTCTAGAGTCAGCAGATCTGCAGTCACTGGTGCTCGGCTCAAAGCTTTCGTGGCCTCCTTGAGGATCTTGCCGTTCTGGGAGATTTCTGACGTGGTCAGACTAGCAGGGTGCAGGTTGGTCCCAGAATTCAGGGTTTCACAGAGCACCTGCCCTGTGGCTTGGGGAGAAAAGCATGAAGTCTCAGCCTAGTGGCTGAGGAACAGCAGTGAAAACAGCAGAATATTAAAAACATGTTTTCTTTAAGATTGCTTATAAATCTTAGCAGTTTTAGGGCAAACTCGTTATGGTCTAAGGCCAGCCTCGTTATGTTTGGGATCCTAGGTGTTTGCAGTGCAGTGGCCCCATCAGCCCTGAGCGGCAAGCCATGCCAAGCTGGGATGGCTCTGCTTCTGCCCAGCAGGACACCTGCGACTCTCCCAAGCTGTCCTCATGTTGCACCTCCTGCACATCATGGAGCATTTCTGTTTGCCGGGTCCTACAGAAATGCCCTGGTCTTCCAGTAACCAGAACCCTGCAGCTCCCTGCACCTTGCCCGCCAATAACCCAGCAGGTGCCTCCTTTGGCAGGGAGCAAAGGGACCTGCCCAAGGCCTCCCAGCAGCTCAGGAGCTGTACAGAGTTGGTGCAGGGTCACTGGTGTAAATCCAGGACACCTCCAGGTGTCCTCTGGAGGCTGGAAATGCCTCCCTGAGCTGCTCTGGCTGAGATGCAGCTCAGTCTGATCCCTCTCCTCAGCTTAAAAAGAGACTGGGAAATGCTGGTGAGAAGTTGCTGCTGCTGCTGGGGAAGGGGTTAATTTTTCTCTCTGATTTTTCTTGTTTTACTCTTCATTTTCTCTTTGCTCCTCAGAGAGGAATGTGAGCTCAGCTTACAAGGACTTAAGACTAGGCCAGACTGTTTTTAAAGAAAAGCCTGAAATTCCAGGGAAGGATTTTACCCCTTTTGTCTGCTTTTCTGTGGAAGATGCTAATTAAAAGGAGAGGCCGAGTGTCAGCTGCAGGTCTATTAGAGGTAGAAACCAGCTCTAAAGCTTGACTTTGGATCCTGATTTCCTCCAAAGTCTGTGCCGTAATTCAGGTTTAGGCTGGCCTAATGAGCGCTGCTCAGGAATATGTCATGCAGAATATTTCTGGGCTATACTTGGGCTAAATTAACTCCTGGCAGCTTTCGGTGGTAATGTTTTGAAGTGCGGTCTGCGGGGTGCTTTTTCAGGGGCCGTTCAGCGGTGTCTCACCACAGAGAAGAGCACTATTGAACTCCTTGGAAAAGCTATGAAATTTCATACACTGGGTGCAACCCCAGGAGACTAATCCAGCCCCAAACACTATCACTCTTAGATTTGTGTTTCATTCAAGAAGTCATGAAGCAATCTATTTTGCCAGAAAAAAATCATTATTTTATCATCATCCTGAGTACTTTCCATGAGAACAAAATTTATCAAAAATGCCCGAGATCTTTGAGAAAGATCTCAATTGTACAGAAAAGCATTACATTGATTGTGAACTTAGCCTTTCTTTGGATTTTTCTGCTTGTCATTTTTACTTAAATGCAAACATTAATGAAGACCTAAACATGCCCTTTTACTATTGCCCTTTATTTTATTTTTCTATAAAGATTGCTCATAATCCTACAGCTATCTTTTTCCACTTAAAAGGTTCTTGCTTCTTATTGCTGTCAGGATAATGCTGTATCATTCCACCTAACTACCAATAAATAGAAATGCAGAGCCATGACTTCTATTCGAAAGCATGCAGGCTCCTTTGTACTGTTTCTGTATATACAAATATATCTTCCAACTTGTAGCTGTAGTACAACATCTGAATTAAATCATGACTTATTCTTTCTATTAAAGCTGTGTTGTCCTTGCCATTATCCCCTTTTCCAGTAAATGAGTACAATGAAAAATTGATTCTAGCTGTATTGGACTGCAGCAAAATAACAAAAGATGATTGTTACATTATCAAAGTCCTCTCTGCTTCCATAATACAGGAATTGAAAACACCTGTCTTTATCTTCTCAATCAATATTGCACCTGAGTCACATTTTCCTGGAAAACACTTGAAAGGTGTCCACTCTATGTTATTTAGATTTAACAAATGCATTATTCAGGCTGTCTTCATTTATTTTGATTACCTGAGATTGCTCTGCCATCCCTGTGAGTTATATAAAGCCTAATATTAAATGCCACGCTAGACTAGTATGTCAGTAACAATATCAGATGGCTTCTCTTACGTGAAGCAGTGTGACAGCTGAACCAAGTACACTTCGTAAAATGTACGTGGAA
>NW_008824053.1:2443153-2450217 GCF_000699105.1 Pygoscelis adeliae
GTGCTCTTTCTAAAAGGTAGAGCAGGGCAGAGGGCTTCAGTTAATGATTGCTGGAACAGGATGACCTAATTGGAAGCAGATTTGGGGAGAGCGACAGTGGACATGAGTCTGCATTGCCAGAAAGGATAAGCCAGTGTCGGATGCCTAAAACTGTCAACTGTGCTTTACAGCCATGCTTTTTAATATTTTTAACAGGTGATGCTTAAGAGCAGCTAATTTACCGCATGTCTCAATAGCAGTCTGCAACTATTGAGCATCTAGTAAGAACAGAGAAATAAGTGAGCAGCTCTAGAGACGCGGCCATCATTTCAACGTGTGCATTTGCATATTCCATCTAATGCCTGAAGTCAGATGCCTAAAATTAGTAGATTTATTTGGATGTGTGGAAATAATTGTAATTTGTTTCACAGCAATCAATTTGTGATGCTTTGATTTCCCTTTCTACAGAATTAAATTATTAAGGGGCAAATATGATTTTCAAGATACTTTTTATCGTTCCCTCTGCTTGAAGTTTTGTCAAGTTTGACATGCCATAACCCAACATTCAGCCATGAGTAATAAATATTAAAAAAAGCCAATCAAATAAAAAAATTAAGTATGAGGAAGGCAAAGAAATGAGGGACAGCAGGATAGTACCTTGCTAGGAAACGTGACCGTAATAGGGGCCTCTCTTCCATATCCACTAATTATCTGCATCATTTCTAGATGGCAACAGCAGTCTGGGTTAGGAGGCTGTGCCTGTCAGGCTCTGTATGGGGCTGTGTGTGGAGGGCAAGGGGGCAGGATGAAGGGTTGAGCTGTTCTTCAGAGGTGCCTCCATGGCCTTCCACCCATAGACCTGTTCTCTGGCAAGTCCGGTAAGGCATGGGCTAATTGGAACTGCAGTGACCCCATCCCAGCAGAGACAGTGAGGGCTGCTGCACCGGTGCTCAGCAAGGGGCATTTGCTCCAAGATTTGAGGCTGGTAACGGTCCTGCCTGAGGCAACGGGGAGAGGGGACGTGATCATCTGTGTCTGCTCCAGCTCCTCAGTTCCCTAACCAGAGCTCTGCGAGGGCAGAAAGGATGTCCCTGGTATTCAGAAGAGGTCTTGCACTACACCTGAGTAAGGAGATGCCCATATTCCCCCTGAGATGCCTGGTGGTGACCCACAGCGTCATGACAAGCACTGGGGAAAGCAGGAGAAAGCAAGCCGAGGGGTTCAACTTTTGGTCGGTACCTGAGGCTGACTCATGCCAAGCCCAGGGAAACCCCTGCGCTCCTCTGGCCCTGCATACCCGAGAGCAAGAGGCCACCCTTGCTCCAGCAGCAAAAGCAGCGGGGCCCCTGCCTACACTTGTTTTGCTTTTGGCATGAGTACCCATGTTTTTTCCATCCTCTGCCCTCATTTTGTTTCTCTGTTTAAAAACCTTGCTTTTTATTTTAGCAGAGGGGAAAAAAAAATCTGCTTAAAAATTAACTTCAAAGCCCCTAGTCACTGCACAGCTACGAGCACAGAAGTATTCCCTCTCAGTCTCTTTTAATCTTGATTTTTTTTTACAGCTGGGCACAGAAGGACTGAACTGAGCAGAGTATTCCTGTAGCCAGACCCTGAGCTGCGCCATGCCTACACGCAGCCACTGCTGGAAGCGCGCCCCGGGACAGCCCTGTTCGTGCCCTGCTGACCCATCACTGCAGCGTCTTTCCATGATCCAGCAAAGCTGCAAGATTTCCGCGCTAGCTTGTGCCTGTTCTGCAAGCTCCGGAGGGGTCGGTCCTCGTTGTGGCTGTACACATGGGGGCACTGAAATGTGGGGGGAGCAAAAGAGCCAGTGCAAGCGCAAAGCCGCCCTACAGCTGTCCTGGCCAGTTATGGGGATAACTCCACAACATCTGAGGTTCGCTTTGGCTCAGGTGAGACCCTGAGTGCCGGGATGCCTATGTCAAATGTTTTTAACCTTCAACCGGCAATGTTGCTTTGGTACCTTGGTGAGAACGGGCTTTCTCAGGAGCTGTGTGCACCTCTGCTGCCAGAACAGCTTTGCTGGTGGCATTTCGGAGCTTCTGCTTCTGATCCCAGCCAGAACGAAGGGAAGGAGGAGAACAAGAAATAAGAAATTATGTGGAAAATATGTGCTGGACCTGGGTAAAGGCTATTCCTATTGGAAGTTGACCTCCGTCCATCTTGTCCGTCCCTCCCTCTGCGTGCCCATCCCCTGCGCAAGAGGTGTACGCAGAGGGATATCGCAGCTGCAGCTTCTTCCTCTGCTCCTGCCGTGAGTGCTCAGCAGGCTCTGCCTGTGCCGGGGCGTCGTGGGGTGGCAGGAGGGGGCTTTAGACCTGGGCCCATGAGAACCTGCAGTCCTACCGTCTGCAGAAATGAGCTGCAAAGCTGCTGCTTAGCTCCAGGCCTTAATACATTCACGTTTCCTCGTAAATATAACTAGCAGGTGAACTACAAACTGAGCTTGTGATGGGATTCTGGCTTTCATTAAGGAATTTTGTACCTATTTTAAAAATATATGCAGGAGCATGTTGCTGATTATTTTAAGAACCTATGCAAATTTATTGATTTGCAGTAGGAAAAGCTTGCTGTGATGTGTAAATTAAGCCATTTAAATCATCCTGTTTGGTAACTGAAGCACCAGCTCTGTTTACTCAATGAGTTAATGCCCTATTACCCACCATAGTTTTATAGTTGCGCTTGTGGTCCTTGCTGGCCCAAAAGAGCTAGCTGTGGCTGTCCCCCTGCTTTTCTTTACCAGCAGATAACCCTCCCGCTGTCTGGGCTAGGTTTTGGTTGTTGCTATTTTATGGTGCCCCAAAGTGTGCCATCATCGGCCAGGCAGGACCGGCTCTCCTCGGTAGGCAAGGACATGGTGGCCTCGCGTGGGTGGCAGGATGCAGCCAGGACAGTGGTGGCCATGCCAAGCTCTGCTGTTGATGGCTACAGATGCCTTAACAAATATCTCTTTGTGGGCAGAGTTGCCACCTAAATACTTCTGCAAAGTGCGATTAGGGATGTATTCTGTTTCACTCCCACCCTGAGTCAACAGTGGGTCAGATGTAATTGAAGATTAGACAGACCCTAAATTTTTTTCATGTCCTCGCACGTGAACATTTGGAGGCTGCTTTAAGGATAAACCAAGGGATATATTAACACAAATCCTGCAGATAGTTACATTAGTTCTCAGGCAAACACACACGTGCACATAGAGCCCCCTGTATCTGTTACACCAGGGCTGGGCAATTGCTACCTGAAGTACGTAGGTGTGCTTGTAAATGTTTGCAGACACATGGGGTTGAGGTCTGAGGTAGCGTAAGAGGTTCCCAGGAATCCCCGACTTGGGCTCTGCCCTGAAAAGGGGCGCTGCACAAAATAACACATCAGATAAATGAGGACTCCTATAACAGATGCTCTTAATTAATCAAGAAGTAGAGAAGACAATTTTCTCTGGTGGATTGGCTTTTCCCTTCGCCCTTGTTTGATGCTAACATCATCATTTACGCTTTCACTGAGTTGTTAGCAAATCTGCTTTTTCCTAACAATAGAATAAGAATCATTCAATAATTGAGGGATTATTTGATGCAGGAATAATGCACATACCATCCATCAAGGCAAAACCTCCCTGACTTTTGAAAGCCTTGCATGCAATGTATGTAGCATTCGCCTATTTAGAAAACTCCAGGCTTTTAGGACAACGGATCATCGGCTGAGCCAAGCGATATTAAGACGAGTTGCTCAAAACCATAGCTCAGTCCTGGTAGGCAATGCTGCATCCTTTCAGGGAAAATACAATGTTCTAAAACTTCCAGATGAAAACTGGAAAAAAAAAATTAAATGCAAATATATAAATGCATGTTTTAGTTCTCACATTTTACAAATTTAAGAGGTGCTGAATTTTACTGACAGTTTTCTTGGCAGCGAGTGAATTCCAAAGATGCACATGCAAATATTTGTCAAAACTGAATTTTCAATTTTGCATGCATAAGGATTACTCCAGAAGTGCTGGCATACTCACTTGCTCACAGAAGAAAAGTAGTGTCATGTGGCACGTCTGGCCAATCACAGGAAAACTGTATTTTTAACTTTAAATATTCTGATTAATCTATAAAGTAAAAAAATATAGTGAAAAGAAAGTCGCTGAATATATTTGAATAACAAATAAATTCAAGATGGTGTGATTGGCTTATATATATTCCCTGAGCAAGGAGAGACGAAATTAATCAAATAAATTATTCATTTTGAATTATTTGTTCAGCTCTGTTTTTACAAGTGGAGGCCTAATACTGATGTCTGAATTTTGCAGTTCGCTACAAAAGCTCTCCTATCGTGTGTCCTATCCTCCTGAGAGCCACCGCTTTGCTTTGGGTCTGACTTCTTCGCACACGAGCACTGCGTTTGCTGCGATGATGTATTTTCTGTGAAAGAGTTGCTAAAAGCAATTAGGTCTTGAGTAGCAGGCACTGGAAGTCCTAACGTGCTCGTTGACCAAAAGGCATTAGAAACGTAATGTTGCCCATTTCTACTAAATCATTGCAACACAAATAGCGCTCCTTTGCCTTGGCCTTTGAGCAGAATTAGATTCAGGTTAGAGTGCATCTGTACGCTTATCCCGAGAATCACTCAGCGCGGCTGTCCTAATTGCACCCCAGATAGCTAGACCGGTATTTAGATAGAGGATTTAATGGCTCTACTACCAAAAGTCTGTTAGCCTTTATGACGTTTATTTTCATCAGGAAAAACTAATCATTGTTTTCTCTGCGATAGAGTAATTAAAATATAATTCTTTCTTTGATAGCTATGCAATGTGTGGTACTTGTCTATGGCCTTGTTCCAAGCTCGTATAGGAGGGAAAGCAGAAAGTTGAACTATTTAAGCATATATCAGTCTTCTGACACTATTAAAGCGCTGTACTGAGAACCAGAAGGGGACAGCGAGTTGCCGGGCAGGGCTGTGTGCTTCCTCGGCAGTGCAGCTCTGGGTCGGGGACAGCAAACTGTCCCCTCGTGGTCGATGGGGAGGTGAGGGCGTGCCGGGGCATGGCGAGGCCCCACCGTGAGAGGCAGGGTCTGTAACTTGCCCGACGCCCCAGGTCTCACCATTTCTGTGAAGCAAAGCGGCAAGGTGCTAGGGCATCGCTCTCCTCCATCTGCTATGGACAAGCGGTGGAACGCCAATCGGTGCTGCAGCACCGTCTTGCTGAGGGGAATTTAAAGTGCTAAACGATCTGTCTCTGCTCCAAAACCCGTGTGCGAGGCTCAGGGCTTTGCTCGGCGCCTGCCAGCCGTGTCCTGCTGCCCAGGCAGCAGCTGGGGCTGCGCCGGTGCTGCCCCAGCCTGGGCAGCGGCCAGGGCTGGTGCGGAAGGGGAGGTTGCGACGGGGCCGGTGAAACCTGGAGCAGCATGGTCAGCTCGTTTCATAAAAGCCACCAGATGATTGTGAATTTCGTTGCCAAACCTGACTGTATTTGAAACGCGAAAATGCACAAATGTAAGTGGCACTGTCAGCTCCCTAAAAATCACATTTTCTGCAGTCTGCAATACTTGTTCTGTTCCATATGTGGAGGGATTTTTATGAAATGTTCCAGGCAGAAAGTGAAAAACTCTGCGGTATACTGGCACGATAAAGCTATCTTGCATGAATGCAGTGCTTTCCACTTAAAGTGACTTGCATAAGTGGAAATATTATCCCCATTTTGCTGATGAAGAAACTGAAGCCCAGCGTTTCCTTTGAGTCACATCCAGTGAGCAAGGATAAAGCCAAGAATGAATGTGCTGACACGCAGGATTTCCCATTGCCACCAGACAGGTTGTCTCCACCAAGAATATTTCATTCTGACTTTATAGTCGTCTTCTCCCTGATTAAAGCACCATCTTACTAACTATTTTATTTCCACAGGATAGGAAAAAAAAAGTATTGTCTGTAGTTGCTCCAATCTTCTCCCCAAAGCATCTCTTAACGTGGTGGGAGACTTTGCAAGCTTTACTTGCGATGAGTGGGCACAGCTGGAAGCGGCCATGTCCTAAATTAACTGCTGCAACTGGTGCCTGTGCTAAATCTGTATATGTGCAGGTCTACAATATACGGAAGCCAGCAAAGTGTGGCTCCTGGAAGACTTATGTTGTCTGTAAGGAATCGTTATAGCTTTGGTTAGAACTGTTAACAATTCAGCAATATGATACAAGACATAATTATGTGAGTTATTGATCAATGCATATTAAGAAAGACCTCCATTTATAGGTCATTATGAAGCGTTATAGGGGCCTCCGGGTGCATCAATAAAATAAATTATTTCTTCACATGGAAGCTAAAGAAGACTTAGAAAGATGCCATGTGCAGAAAGCTGCTTGTGCCAGTAAATTATATTTACATCTGCTGCATATGGATAGACGGGATACAGGCCAAGTATGTGATGGTGGGAAGCAGCTTGCTGCTTCTGTTTTGGGAAAGTTCATCACGGTTGAAATTTTGGACAAATTAGATTCTGAATCAAACTAGAGAGAGAGCAGTAGATGAGCTCAAAACTTTGGCTGCTCCAGAAACTCCATTCAGAATAACATACTATCTCACGTGTCTTCTCTTTCCATCAAAGTTTTGAAGATGTTTTTTGGTTGTTGATGGGAGCAGGGATGAAGAGAGGATCTTGCACTGAAATGGAGAAAAACACGCACAATCCATTTCGCTCCGAGTTTCATGTTTGGAAAACGTAGGACATGGAAGAGGTCCATCTTCGCTGCAATTTGGATACAAGTGCAAAAAAAATTAAGGTATGAAAGTCAAACTACGCTAATGGTGAATCTGGTCTTCCACAGTAGTTTGTGCCCAAACTCAATATAATAGACAAATCCAAATAGAGTTTTTGGGCAAAGTGCAAGGCTTGGAGATGAAGGATACAGATAGAGGCATTTTGTCCTCAGAGGCAGATGACTGCAGTAATTTCCCTGTGTCGTGGTTTAACCCCAGCCAGCCGCTCGCTCACTCCCCCCCGGTGGGATGGGGGAGAGAATCGGAAGGGTAAAAGTGAGAAAACTCGGGGGTTGAGATAAAGACAGTTTAATAGGCAAAGCAAAAGCCGTGCACGC
>NW_008824053.1:2450482-2470483 GCF_000699105.1 Pygoscelis adeliae
ATCCCTTGGGTCAGTTGGGGTCAGCTGTCCTGGCCGTGTCCCCTCCCAACTCCTTGTGCCCCCCCAGCCTGCTCGCTGGTGGGGTGGGGTGAGAGGCAGAAGAGGCCTTGACTCTGGGTCCGCCCTGCTCCGCAGGAACGAAAACATCCCTGTGTTATCAACACTGTTTCCAGCACAAATCCAAACCACAGCCCCATAGCAGCTGCTGTCAAGAAAATTAACTCTACCCCAGCCAAAACCAGCACACCCTGGCACAAAACCAGAGCTGAACAGAGGCCTCCCAGGAAGGTCCTTTTGCCTAGTTTTGCACCTTTTTAGGCTCCTGCCCTGTTGCCACCTCCTCTCCATCTGGCAGTGGCCAGGGGCTGGCAGGGAATAACTTGGGGTGTTACCATCGGGGGCCGAAGTCTGACCTCCACCCTAGTGCTCCCCCTCGGGGAGGAGTTTCCCCTGAGGCAGGAGGGGTCCGGGCAGGGGCTGCGGAGGCACGGGCAGAGACCAGCTTTTGCCTTTGCTGGTTGTGCCTTTTGCCCCTCTGGAAGAGCAAGAAGCCCGACCTGCCTCCTAGTGCTGTGCTCGAGATGGGGCTAGAGCATGCTGTCCAGAGGGTCCGGCTGGCGACGCAGCCTGCCGATTGCTGATGCGAATCAGAAACACAGCGCAGACCCTGCCATTATTTTGCAGCATAAAAAAAAAAGCAGACTTTTCTTCAGAGAACAAGATAAAAATTGGCTCCTGCTTTTAATCTCCAAACCACCTGAAGTTGGCTTAGTGACTTGAGCAAGCAGAGCCACTGCCCTATAACCCAAACGACGTCTGAAATGAAGCTCGGTGGAGATGGTTGCGCTGCCCTTCCCGGCTGGGGCAGGAGGGATGGGTAGGGGCTGCTGCCTGCAGTCCTTTCGGAAGTCCTGCAAGTTGCAGTATGAATAGGGAAACCTGAACACAGGCGGGAGGGAAAAAAGGACTTTTCAGTTGCTGTGCCAATAGTTTGTTGACTTGTAGCTGTTAAATATGGGAAACTGGCTAAAAGGGCATTGGGTGCTTTCAGGCTTGGCTGCCGACGGGCGAGATCTGCGTTAATGTGACCGTGCTGGTCATAGCTGTCCCTTGTTTGCTGGGAATGAAAGCCTCACTCATGGGCAGTGATGGCAGAGGGGTTCAGGGGGAAGCAAAGCTCCTCAGCGTTGCTGCTGCTGGTGGAGTGTACTTACGCGGGGGCACTTACGTGGCTGCCTGCACGTGGCGGCAGCGCCCTGCCCAGCGAGCAGCATGCCTGGCTTTGTCACAAAGTCAAGGACACTTGCTGATCCCCGTGTTTTCCTTGGTCAGGAAGCCTCCGATCCCAGCATGGAGCACCCTGCAAGGATGCCGCTACCAGCCTTTGCTGCCCGGGGCATACCTGTGGATTATCTCACAGCACATATCTCTGTTCCTCCTGCAGCTAATTCGCTTTCATCTGTGTACTGAGTCAAGCCCAGGCAGTGACAGCTCAGCGTAATGGATCACAAACAGTGAAGATTTTGCAAATCTAAAATAACGTTTTTCTGCTGCAGATATGGAGCAGAGACCTTTTTCCAGGGCACCTGCCGCATAGGCCAGAGTGAACCTGACTCTGCAGGCAGGCTTCTGCCTTAAACTCACTGACTCCCAGGAAGTAAAACTACAGCAAGCCCCACAGCAATTTGTAGAGGTAAATACATAGTTCACCAGTAAAATGCAAATGTGCCTGGTGTAGTCCCCCAAAGTGCACGCTCCTGCTGCTGTCGCTTGTTTGTGTCTATCCAATTTTGGATTATGTTTGCCTTTCAAACGTAATAATTTTGACAAGTTAATTTCAGCCTGTTCTTGACAGGGAAAGTAGCTACAAGAAATTAAAAAAAAAAAAAAAAAGATGAGTGAAATGCTCCGGCAAAGTAATAGCGTGATATTGCATGGCAAGCTACTTACATTTCGAGACTACTGAGAGTGTTAATATCGAAGTGTATCTTGTTTGCCCAGAGAAAGGAACATAACATCTACTCTGAGAAATGACTGAAGATCCTGGAGCAGCCAGTTTTGTGTCCTGTTGGAAGGTGGCACATTTAGGCAAAACCAAAAGGCCTCAAAAAAGATAAAACAATAAAAAAAAAATTCTTGGATTAGCAATTTAAGAATATTCTAGGTATTTCCTTTCTGGGTCTTCAATACAACGGCTACAGCGCTTCGGGTCAGCCCAGTACAGGTTACGCAGCCAGAGAAACCTCCAGAGCAGCTGACCCTGCAGCCCGAGCGAGGGCTGACACTGGCTTGTCCCCCCGCCAAACCCTGGGACCAAATGATATTTGTTTTGATTCATGGTGTCTGGATGTGTATCAGTACCAGCCCTGGGCTCTGGAGGTTATCTCCAAGGCTGTTTCTTTTGGTGAAGGGGCACATCCCCTCTCCCTCCTGGGCTGCTGCGATCAGTACAGCGCTTCTCTTTTGGGGGAGGAATAGTAGAGCCTGTGACTAAAATCCATCACACCAGAGATGGGGCAGATGCCAGCAGGTCTTAGAGGAGGTGGTGTGCACCCTGCCGGGCTCCACTCTGGTTTTGGGGCTCCCTGGCAAGCCCTGCTCCCAGCGCCCAGCTCGGAGAGCAGCCCCCAGCTCCCCGTGGCCATGCACCCCAGGCACCGTGCCGCACGCCCCTGCGTTGAGGATTTCTGGCTGCAGAGGGAAGAGCTCTGCAGCTTACCCCATCCAGCCCCCTTCTCTACAGGTGATGAATACTTTGGTGTGTAAATTAAAGAAAACTTAAGAAAAATTGGCTAGAGAAATTAAAACTGCCTCAGGCAGCTTAACTTGTACAGCGACACATACAGTACTTAGCACCCTAGATTTCATTATTCTTAACAGCATAACTGGAGTCCTATTTTCACACATTAAATATTCTTGGATTTTTTTTTCCCCAATGAGCAGACATACGATTTTTTTTCTCCGCCATCAACATGCATGTTTTGTCCTTTCAGAGACTTTCTTCAAATTGGAATACAGATTAGTTTTACCTATGATTTAAAGAGCTCTAATACTTGGTAAGGCCTCGATTCCTGTTTTTTATGGAAATGCATAGCTGTGGGGGCTATGGGGAGCTGCTCTTTGCTTAGCATTTCTGAGGGGAGAGCTGTGCAAGACTGCACTGTTTTCACATCTCTTGGATTTCACAGACAGCGTGAAATTTGACTGTTTGCCATGAAGAAACAGTGTTTCTTAAGTAGGGATGGGCATGCTCTCGTGCTCTCCCAGGCCTGGTCTGCAAGCCCCTGACAGCATGATGGGAAAGGAAAGGGAAAGGAAATATCAAAGCCTACAAAAGGCAGGGACTGACCTACCAAGGCCAATCGTAATCTGCCTGAGGCAGAGGCTAAGGTTGTATAATTAGGAGACTGGCAATATTCGAGATTTCCATTTGTCACTGGAAACAGTGAAGGGAAAAGACTTTTCCTGCAAGCCCTATGGCAGGCAGTACGCTGGATAAACTACCCGCTGTGTGGGTGATAACTCACCAGAAAGGCATTTGCTAAAGCAGACTGGGGGAGGCTGTGGGCGGTCAGCCTGGAGGGTGAGTTTTGGTGAGTCCTGTCACGGGCTTTAGTGGGATTGTTGTCTATATTACCTTCACATTTCCACTTCTTGGCTTAAGACAGTGTGTCTAATGAAACCTTGTGCTTCAGGGCTTCAGTCAGGCACCTTCATGGTCTGGGAAGGCAGTCTTTGCATGCACGCATACCTGCCTAGATCTTGCTGGGCTCTTTGTTTCCTCGTGTCCTTCTGAAGTCCTAGAGCCTTTCAGGGTGAGGTTTGGGCAACGGAGGGCTAATCAGCAGAGAAAGGAGCCCAGGGAGTCTGCCAGCTCACCAAACATTGGTGTCTGCATTTGGGGGGGCTGAGCAGCTTGCTAGACTCCTCTGGTGTATTGTGTAAATCCCCACGGACTGCAAGTGAAGCCCAGAGCCGCATGTGGTGCACCTAGACTTTGGTGTCTTAGTGTGGGGCTCATCCTCGGGACTCAATGCAGCTGTAAAACAGAAGGTCTACTGCCACTTGTCACTGCCTCGCATGTCTTGCCTTCACCCGACACTCCTGGGGGTGTGGGTCCCTGCTGCTGCTGTGCTGCCCTACATTGAGACACGCCAGGCTACCTCACGTGAAGTGCCAAGTGGCACTAGACATTCATGGTTAGGGACCCAAATCCTTCCTTAATTGCCCTGGGACCAGAGTGGATGAGTGCTCTGGTGCAGAGTATCACCTTTCCTAAGATCTTCTTCAGCTGCCTAGGTCCTACTGCTCATTAAATTTAAGCCTCACCTCCTGGGATGATCTGGGCATCTCTCATCTAAATAATTCTTTGCTGTTGCAGGGGGCTTAGGTATTACTGGCAGCTTTGTCTTTCTTGTTCTCAACCGGTGGAGCACAATTTAATCTGAGGACTTGAAACACTTTAGTCTAATGAAGTCTTTGAGTTTAGTGCATGGGTGAAACGTAGTAATGTATACGGTACAAGAGGTCAGACTGGATGAACGAATAGTCCCTTTTGGCCCTAAATTATGAAATTCACAGAATGATTTCTAATAATGAATGCATTTGTAAAACTTGGATGCCTTCTCATGAATAATCTGCAAACAGGAAAATGACTTGTTTTGTTAAGCAGACTGCGACAAACAGTTCTTCCAACTTTATGCTCTGCAGACATGTATTTTTGGATATTCTTTGGGGGAAAAAATCTACTGCAGCCAAATCTACATAACCTGCAAGAAAAAGAATCTGAAACAAAACAAAAGATATATGTAGATTATGAAAGGTAGAGAATCAAGTTGGAATTCTAATGTAAATGTATGTCATTATCAGTAGAGATCACTTGTAAAGCACTATTTTAACTTGAAGAGTTGAGAACTGGAATACTAAAGTGAAAATCTTTTTACATGTGCATTTAGAACAAAAGCTACCCTGTCATTAGAAATGATATATAACAGTTGGATGGGGGTTGTTGTTTTCAGTGTTTGGTTTAAACACAATAAAGATGAACAAAATTAAAATGTGTTCATTGATGCATGAGGATGAAGTCAAGATCAGAAGTACAATTTCCTAATTTTTAGATTTATTCAAAGACTATTCCTTTGTATTAACTCCTACAGATGTTTAATGAATGCTTAAAACCAAACACTGCTTCCCCCCCCACCCCCACTGTGTTCAATGCATTTCGTACAGGCAACCTGATAAAAAGAATATCTGAGAGGAGGGGAAGGCAAAATCAAAGTTGATGTATCAGAACATCTACTGCATGTCTAAACACAATGAAATTTGAACTGTGTGGGTGTATTCACTCATTTTAAAGAATGTTCATTGATTTTAGTTTTGTTATGTTTGGAGTTGTGGTATGTTACACAAAGACCATTTTACTGATTTTATGATTCCATAAAAGCCTACAACAATTCGGATGAAACTGGCTGCGCTATATTTTTTTCTTTGTTTCTGCTGTTAGACTTCATGCTTAGCTCTAGGTACAATGAACACATACAGCTTTGTCCTCATCTCACCGAAAACAATAGGAACGTTGCTGCGGACTCCGAGGCATCCAGCCACAGGGTGTATCCTGGAACGTTCAACAGAGACACCTGGTTTGGCCGTGTGTGGATTGGTCTACGAATAGCATGAAGTTGACATGAAACGAACCTGTGGTAAGTGCAGAGTGCTGGAAAAAGGTATCAATATCTAGCAGGTATAAGTTGGTAAAGATCTGTGAGCAAATTTCCATGAGATTTCAGAGATGCAATGCCCCGTTCTGATGAGATTCTCTGGCTGCCCATCTGACGGTCCACTTCCCGGTGTGCTCTTGGAAAGAAGGATAAGCTTGATGAAAAGTTGAGCCAGTGTCCGAGCAAAACCAGGAATCTTTCCTTTTTCCTTAGAAAGAAGCGAATTGTAGTCAGAGGAAAAATAAGACACAATATCCAAGAGTGTCAGGTATAGCCAGGGAACGGTAAGAAGGACTTAGAGCGGGGGAGTGGGAGTCCTGAGAGTTGGGGTCTATTTATAACTCTGTAGAGATCCCACTGTGTGGACTCGGACAAAGTGCTCTGGATTGATGTGGATATCAGTAGCGATACATAAGACCCCTGTTGGCTTCCACAAGCTTTGAAGTATATTTGAACCAGACTTCAGTGGCTCAGTACGTACTGCACTACCCGCTCTTGTTCTCCTAGGCTGAAGCGCAGACCTCCCGTGTGGAGCTGTCAGGCCAAAGCTTTTTCTCCTCGAGACCCAGAGGAGGCAGAAGAAGGGTGCAAGATAGTGGACAGAAAGGCTTTTGTGCTGAGAAGACTGGACTTGCCTTCTGCCACGAGGCGAGATCTCCTGAGCCTTCCCCTCTCTTCTCCAAGGAGCTGGCAGTCAGGAGACCCTCAGCGCCAGGCACTGCGGGGTCTGCACCCACCCAAATCCATTGTCTCCTTCTTCTAAAGGTGGGTGAGCTGCACCTCTAGGTAGAGCCAAGGTCTGGAAGGTGTTACTTTGGAGGAAAGAGACCCCACCTGGTTGGGCACTCCTGCCCTCAGGTGCCCAGGGCAGTTCTCTGGGCGCAGCAAGGTCTGTTGGACACACTGAGACATGGCAATTAATACTCCTGTGCCAATTAGCCAGTACTTGCAAGGAGGTTGGATGGCACAGGGTTACCATGCAGCTGGAAGCCAGGGGGGACAAAAGGCCAGTTGCTACCAGGCACATGTGGACCACCAGTGTAACCTGCACCTTCCAACCTGCTGTTTGCGGCTGTGAAGCTGCAACTGTTTTTCTTTTCCGTGAGTGAGGTTTCACGCTATGGTTTCGTTTCACCTGATGGATGAGACATGTTTCCCATAGTAAGTTGAATAGACAATGTATCATCCTGGCTACATTTTTCAAGGGTGTTTTTAAGTTTGTGCCCACAGGTTTTCCACAAGGAGCCGCTTTTCACTCACATTCCCTATTTGTTAGGTGACAGCCACCGAACCGTGCGACATCCAAACTCTTAAGCACGGAGATAAAAAAGATTTCCCGGGGAAGGGAGCTTACAGTCTAATTAGCTGATGGTGTTTCTCCTCAAACAGTTTCTACTTATGGATAGAAGGTTCAGGTGAGTTAAGTACTGGTTTTTACCACAACGAGCACCCAGAGCTCAGCTAAAGTCAGTCAAAGCCCAGGCTGCCCAGACCCAGCTTTATGCCCTGTTATACCGGCCACTATGAAGATGGAGACCTTAAAACTGTTGCTGTTATTGCTGATCCCAGCTGGAGAAATTTCAGTGTAAGAAATAAGCTCATGTTTAAAGAGATTGTTCTCTAATCCTGGCATGTTTCAAAATCCTGGGTGAGATTTAATTAAATCCATGAAGGGAAAAGAGATGAAATTCTAACCTCAGTATCCACAAAATTCCTAAACCAAAACGGGCAACGCATGATTATTAACGAGCTTATTTCCATCTCACAGACACGCCAACACGCGCGCGCACCGCCTGTGTGACGCGGGGAGGTCTGGCGTGCCAGGAAGCTGGGTGACATGTCAATGTGCCGGGGACGCCCATGGCTGGACACCGGTAAGCCTGTGCCGGCACAGTAAGTGCCGTTGCTGCCCGACCTGCCTCGCTCTTCTTTTTATTATTAGCTAAACACGAGTCTTTGTTCAGCTACCGTGCCGAGACCATTGGGGTTTGGAGTAGATGGGGATGCAGGGACCAACCGTGTGCTATGTGGGAGACCGGGCTGCAGGAAGGGGCTGCGTGGCGCAGCAATGGGTTCCCCGCTTCCTTACTGGCAACTGCGCACGAAGTCATGATTAATTATCACCCAGGTTACTACTATCGACAGTCTCAACTGAATTACTGTGTGAGGAGAAGGGGCCCAAGAAGGAAAGTTTCTGGTTTTGTGACACAAACCTCCTTCAGAAACGCTGGTTCAAAGGGCAGCGTTGGCAATGTAAGCATTGGGGGTGAGGAAGCCCGACGCTGCGGTGCTCCTGGCACTTGGCCACGCTATTCTTTATCTTTCCCAATTAACTTCTAGAGCGCTCTCGCTACGGCGGCACCAGTTCAATAGCTGTGTGGGGGAAGTCAGCAGTCCTGATGCAACAGCACAGCAACGTGCTTCCACTAGATTTTCCAAGAGAGACCCTCCAGGCTTCAGCTGGAACGTATTCATGACTTCTTGTATGTGAACAGGTCTCTTTCAAGACTCTGAGTTTTGTTCTTCAAAAATGTCCCCTTTCTCCCCAAAACAATAAAGTTGAGGGCTATGGGTTTCCTTTAACTAACTTGTTAATGAATTCTTCACCACCACTTTGTTCCACGCGTTGTCAAAACAAGGAGCTCATGCTTCGGGGGGAGGCTGGGTCATCCTAACTAGAGTCTTTCCACTGTAATTTTAAAATTTATTGAGAATATCAGTAATTTTGTCTGGTTTGAAGGGATCCAATTGCTTTTTTTTTTTGCTTATTCAGAATGCTGCTGATGAGCCTCCACTTTTTGAAGTAGTTTCATTATTACATGGTTTTAATGTGTGCACAGAGTGCTCAGTTTCCTTTTATAGGTGCTTGCTGTTTTGCAGGGCATGCGCCACAGACCCTACGTAATTTTGCTTAATTTTGAACAAACAATCCTGGCTTGCGTGAGAAATACACTTATCTTAGGTGGTGTCTACCTCAACGGCCAGTAGTACAGTCCGTAAAAATGTCAGAGCTGTGGCACGTGTGAATTATGTGCTCAGACTGGCCTTGGTGTGCAGGTACAGTCAGAACCCGGGCTTGTGAGTGCCATACAAAGGGAGACTCTCCTCTTCATGTAGGCAGCTCCCATGGCTGAAAACTTCCCAGTTTCCTTTTCCCTTGCTGGGAATATCGCGGTAGTCCATGACTGCCTGAGAAGCCAAGGATGGGAAAGTCCTGGTGCAAATTCTATTAAGAAGTTTTCCAGGGTGGTTTTTTTTGGACAACATTGTCCCTTGCATTCACTTGTGCTCTTCCAAAGGCATGATGCTATGGAGGGCATTAGAAGGATTCAGATACCCTCTGGCTTTTAGTTTCAGTTTTGCGCCCACGTTTAAGTGTTCCCAGATTTTTGCGCCTGACTATAATTTACTGCCGGTGCCAGTGTCAAGATGTAGCCATTTAGCTCACTGATTTGTGGGAGCAATGAGGTAATTTTATGCCTAGGTCCTCTCATTTGTACCTGCCAGCAATGCAGAGGCAGTCTTTCCTAACCAGGCCTTAAAAGTTCCTCTTGATTAATCTCTGACTGTATCGGAGCCATTCCAGATTTAAGCCAGTGAAATTCATTTCAGGATCAGACCCATTAAGCGTTTTCCAATGAGGGATATACTGTGCCTGCTCTTAAGGGTTTCTAAAATCACGGAAGGATTGATGCAGATCTGGGAGATACACGGTTCTTCTGACTACGCTGGCACCTTCTCTCCCCCTCCCTGACTTTTGGAGATTTTTCTCTAGGTGAAATTTCTTTATTTCCATTTCTTTCCGCGTTGAGCTGGAAGCATTAACAAATGGTGAAGTGCGATACTGTCGATCCAGTGCTCTGTGTGGCCAGGCAATCAGGACAGAAATAATTAACACAGAAAGTTTCCTGCCAGTATCCTAAAAAAGAAATCTGAAGAAGTTCAAATACAAAAAGATTTTTTAGCTTACCACTTCTGGGCTACACGTAGCAATAGCCATTTGGAAGGACAACTGCCAGCTTCCATTTCAGATTGCTTGACAGCACTAACTAGAGCACTAAGAGCATCACTCCATTTCAGCGGGAGCCGTTAGCCAGATTTGGGATGCGGAGCATTATTTCCAGACAGGAGAAGAGATCAAAGAGCGGACCAGGTGCTGCTCTGATGTGGTGTAAGAAGGTGAATTCCTCTGAACACGGGAGGAAACATGGCATGGGGAGTGCCTCTGGTTTCCAACCTGCCAGGCAGCTGCTCGCAACGCCCTGGCTGCATGGAGACCCCCTGCTCCTTTCCTCGCTGCCGCCTCCCGCCACCGCCCTGGGTCTGTCTGTCCCTGCCTGCCACCACGCAGGGACAATGGCTGGGCTCATGGGCACGGCCACGCACCTTTGCCCTAGCTGTATATCGCGGTGCCTGTGCCTGTACGGTGATACAGGAGGGGGGGGACCCCTGCAGCTCTCTGAAGACCACTCTCCCCTCCCTCTTTCCCCCAGTTTTAAAGATGGCTGATGCAGCATGAAACAGAACAAAGGGTGGCTGTATAGGTTAAGAAATCTTCCTTAGGAGCGGGGACCTCTCCTGCTGGAGAGGTGATGTCAGGTGACGATCCCCTCTTCTACCATTGTATTGACTGAGCATCCACAGCCAGGTTAAAGCTGTGTATTTGTATGACACCGCTGTCCTTTAGCTCCTTTCTCTGGCTTTCCCTCCCATCACGCTTGCGGAGCCACCCTGCTGCAGCAGGATCCCACGCAGAGAGTAAGGAAGTAAGGCAGGACCACAGTGCTTTACTTACTGTAAACTGGGTACCTACACTGATACAATTGCAGCTGTACAGACTAAAATTAGTTCTGTCCTGGCGAGCACAGAAGCTGCTGCATACCTTTCGTGCCCTACAATTAGCAGTGCATTGCTTTGTTTCACATCTGCCTACATCAGATATATATACTTGGTGCTTTCCGTGTTTTCAGAAATGACAAACGAGTAGACGAATAAGAGAAACAAGGGAAGAGAAAAAAATTAAGTGTAGCAAGCCTCTGAAATGGTTTTCCTCTGGAAATTGTTCAGACTGGTGGGCTGAGATGCCTGTGGCGAGACTGCGTGACTCTGCGGTGCCTGCCAGTTTGCATATACAATGAACTGCACAGCATTTCTTCCAGGGTCCCCCCGTTCTGCCTTTTCACGCTTCGTGATCCTGAGATGGTCCCCTCGTACCTCTGCCACTGGTAGAACAAGCCATTACCCCGAGGTCTTATAGGCCATGACCTACACTGTAAAGCCACGGCCACCTAAAGAGAAAAAGTGCTGTGCAGAAGCTATGCGTTGTTCATGTTTACAGGTAAGTCTTTCCCTTCCTTCACTTTTGCTCTGTGATTTGTCTTGTTGAGCATGAAAACGATGATCAGCCTCCTCTCTCTGTTGTGAGAAGGAGTCATGATGGAGACCTGAGCAGAGCGGAAGGAGCACTAGGATCTAGTTGATTATTAACTTCAGAAAAGGGCTTCATCAGCTCCTTGTGAGATTAGTGTTTCTCACTGACATTACATCACTTGCCTCCTATCAGACAAGCTCTGTCATCTTGGCCTGGACGTCTGGTGGAGCCTTGCCTCTTCTTAGAGCCAGGCATGGCTTGAGATGGTTTATTAAAATAGCGCCACAATTATTATGAAGAATTTGACTTGAGGTTTTACCATGGCTTCCATCACGTCTCTTTTTTCGAATTTGTACTGAATACACGTATTTGATTTTTCTCACGCATCCTGAATTCAAGTTTTAAACCTGACCTTGCTTAATTTGACCTTATCTAGCTAATTTATCACGGGCCTGCGTTTCTAAACAATGTTAAATGGAGTACATTTCCTTGTATCTTCCCAAGTAACTAAGTCTCCTGCAAAATTCAAACCATTAAAAGTGAGGGCGATAGGAGAAGCTCCAAGAAATGAGTGAACTTAATATAAATATTCATAATCATGTCAATTCCACTTTTTAAACAATTTCTGAAATGTTAGTTTGCTCTAACGGCTGGTCAGAAGCACAAAGGTTAGGTTAAGCTTCCTTCGTTAATGGTTTGGCTCAATGCACCCAGCAGTATAATGTATTTTATCAGTGAGGGAAATGATATTGGTTTAAGAGGTTTCATGTAACAGTCATATCCTGGCCAAATGTAATTTTGAAAACAATCAGGGCCATTATGGCTCACACAGAAAGAAAGATAAAGACAGATAGCTGTATATGGGTTTTTAATAAGTAATTCACCCTGGGTCTTGAAACATCAGATTGCCAAGTAATATTATTAATGTATAAGCATGTTGGTAAAATCATGTATTCTTTCCCATTGGTTGACTATAGATATGTTTCTGATGCAAATATCGTGTAAGTGTATTGAATCCAAGCTATGTAAATAGACTATACAGTACATCCATCAAGCAGTTGACTTGATTATTCCACACACTAAAGAGCATTTTCTGACATTAATCTACATTCTGCCTAAATAGAACATTTTTCACCAATGATATTATGCATCATTTACTGTATATTTGATACTAATTGTTCAGCATATCGATCACCTGTCACGCTGAGAGTTTAGTGATCTTTGCGACTTGTCCTAGCAACTTGGAAGTTACAGGCAGTTGGTTACCCAGCGTCTGTAGTAGCAGACCGAGATTTCCTGCATGGCGCTGAAATCTTGCCCCGGGCGGGCAGCGTGGAGAGAAGAGTGAAGTGGTGGGTAAGGGCCTGCCAAATCGATGCTCGAAAAGGGAAAAACGACACCATTTTGACTTCCATAAAGTTTAGCCGACCGCAGCACACAAACACACTGCAAAGATTAACAGATGCCACTTATTCTGCACCTTTCTCTTTGGAAGCGATATTTTATTAAAGGGTCAGGATGGGGACTGACCAGCGAAACAGGAGGACGGGGAGGAATACCAGGTGCCGATTCACCCTTTATACGGATGCACTGCGCCATTTTGTTTCGTGTGCATTGCACAATGCATTTTGTAAAGTGCATTTATTTTCGAGTGTAGGATGCAGAAGCTCTGCGAGCTGCTTCTCTTGCAGAAGTGGCTAAAAAGAAGGGGGGTATCCAGGGATCGAAGGCCTTTTTTTTTTTGCATGCAGAGTCTTCACACGTGGCAATAGGTTACCTGTCGAAGGACAATCGTATCGATAGCTAAAGGGCATGGCTCTAACTGTCAGAACAGTTTCAACCGCCTGATAAAACAGGATCTGCTTTAATATAAATATGTTGAACACTGATCAATTTTAAACATCTACTTCATATAGGAAAATGTGGAGATTTTAAAATAAATTTAGCTGCAGCTGGAGGGGGCTGTTAATATTGACTGTTCTGTATCTGTCACAGCACATACATTATTGAACTAGAAAACTACTGGAAGCAAAGGCTTCAGAAATAGGAGAAGAATATATTGATTTAATCATTGCATTTGTTCAGTGGTTCTTTTATGACTTTTTTTACAGTATGGAGCGTGGACTGTCTACGTGCCACACACTTTATTCACCGAGCAGGTCATGCCTTTACTGTATTTTCCTTTACAACCCCTCTGTGTTCCAGGCTTTTCCCTCTCCAGACCATCAAAGCTCTTACCCAGGTTCTCATCCTCTGCTGGCTCAACTACCATCATCTCTTTCCCAAAAAAGTCGTCCCCCTCAAGCCTATTCTACAATCAACCTCCAATGCCCCCCTTGCCTCCTTGTCCTCATGAGCTGGCCACCGCCTTGCCCTTGTTCCCCATGGAGGCTTCTCCCCACTAGCACCCAGACTTAGGATTCACCCCATCGCTGTTCGCACTTGGCCACAATATTCCCACCCCAATATACACAGCACAATAAAGCTTTCTGGAAAGATATCTAAATTCGCTAGCTTTACCCCCCTCCAAATCCTTGCTTGAGTTTCAGGAGTGCTGAAATGCCTGCTGCCCAGCGGGGAGGCTTGGGGACACGACTGGGGGCAGCCGAGCATGGAGGGACTGCAACTGAGCTGCCCGCAGGAACGGGGGAGGAAGGGGCAGATTAACATTGTTTTGTGACAAACAGTAAATTTTCTGGAAAGCTTTTCAGGGTAATCAAAACCGTTAACAAATTAGGGTCAGACTCAATAGATTTTCAGCCAAGGAAAAAATATCTGGGAAGTGGCAGGTGGCAAGAGATTTTGAAAACCTTGAGACAATTCACTCTGACGTTTCAAAAAAACGAGCCTGTTGACTCTTTGCTTTGAAATGCATTTCTCAATTCCAAACTGAACTGAAAGAAGGGAAAAAAAATATGGAAAAGGATTAAAATAACCCCCAACTTGAAGCAAAATTTTGTCTTGAGTTGAATGACAAGATCTGACTGATCTGAACTGGTTTTACCCCATGGGTTTTTTCAGTCGCAGAACTCAAGGTTGTGTTATTTTCCCAGCTCCACCCAGTGAGCCACTGGTGACATGCACCAACTGTACTGAATGTACAGGCTGGCTGTTTCTTTCACAGCCTGACCCCTAAACTTTAGTCATCTGTCTCCGCTCCTTCCCTGCGTTTTGCCTTTTTCTTAGAAGATCAACTCCTTCACATGAAAGTTACAGTCTCCTTACCAAAGGACTGCACATTAACTCAAAAACTGGGCCAAAATCACTAATATTAAAAAAAAAAAAAGTGCAAGAAGTTATATTAGCAGTGTCTCAACGGCTTTGCTTTTCTTAAAGGCACAATCCTACGCTGCTTGTACAGGGATGCGGTCTCCCTCCTGCTCCGGGAATCGGCAACCTCGGAGGTGGCGGCTGTCCATGTTTCTCATGAATTCCCGACTCTGGGGTTTCAGACTTCTCCAAAAGGCTTCTCTGAGTCATTCTGGGGACATCTATGACCCATCATCAAGCAAGTAAAGGAAGGGCTCATATTCGGGAACAGAACTGCCTTGCCTGTGTATGTTTTGCTTTGGATCTTTTCAGCTGTCATTGTGGAGACCTTCTTTGCAGGCTTTATTTATAAAAGACGCTTTGATTCACGTGGCCTGTGGGTTGTATGCGTGTCAGGTAGTGCACACGGTGCCCTCCCCGCAGCAGCTCCTTCATTCTCTCTGCTCTCCCCTCCCATCCTCTGCACAGTGCCTCGGCTGTCCCCTTCATCTCTGCCTCCTGGCTCCCTCCCTCCCACCCGCTGGCTCCGTCTTCCAACACCAAAGGAATTTGCTGGATCCGCAGCTGTTTTGGGAGGGAGAAAACTGTGTAGCGGCAGCTGCGGCAGCAGTCGTAGCAGCGAATTACATGAGGATACAGATTATCTGAGCACTTGTTTCAGAGAGGTACAGATTATCTAAGATGTAGACTCTGCATAAGCAGTATGGAAATGACAGCAGCCCAGCGTGACGCTGCTGGGTTGGTTTATTTGGGCCCTTCCCTGCCGGGGCCGGCGTGGGCAGTGCGGGGAGGTGGGCGCGGTGGGGCCGGGGGGCCGCGGACAGACAGCAGCCCTGCCTGTACCTCTGCCTGCCCAACTGGCCCCACGCATGCCCACGGCACCGGGAGCAGCCAGTGTAAGCTCCTCAGGGCAGGAAACGTTTCCTTTGCTTACCCATGAAGCATCATGCAGAGCAGCGGTGGTTTATAAATAATAGATGTTTAGAAACACTCAGGAAAAAGCCTCTGCAGAACATACACAGTGAAACGTTACCGAGGCATCCTTGAGACTGCCAGAGCCACGGGCACGGTGAGCGAAACCGTAATGTCCCCCATTCATCTCTCTAACAGTCACCACTCTCTGCTTTACATAGCTGTTTACTTTTTCAGGCATCTTATGCCATAGCATTAAGACACGACAGGGTGTGCTTTACTGGGACATTAATAATACATCGGGTGCGTTGTGAGCCATGGCTGCAAAGGCTGAATTACTTCAATAGCCCAAGAAATGTATTAATGCTCCAGTAACCCACATCCGAGAGTGGTAATTCAAGTTTCATTTTGTCACTTTATTAATGAGGCAAGTTACATGACATTATATGTGACGCCGTCTAATGGCACGCATAGGCAATGAGGGGACAGCGAGCCCACGGGCAATGCTGGGCAGATCGGCTTCTGTCCCCTGCGTGCGGGGAGGGCAACTTTAGCCAGGGAATTTTAACTAACTGCGTGTGCTTTGGGGGGAATATCACGGCAGTAGTAGGGATAGCCTGTGGAGACCTGTCTCACACATAACAATGAGGGCGGCAATGTTATGAAGGGCACATATACATCCTAGAAATGGGAAGCTGGATGATTTGCATGTGCCTAACGCTGTAGCTAATCACATCCTTCAGTGGGAAAAGCTGGGCTCCTTGTTAGCAAGAGAAATGATGCAAGATAGGAAGAAAAAGAAGGAAAATTATATCCCAAAGAGGGCGAGAAAGAAGGAAAGACAGACGCCAGTTTGTAGGAAGCATCTCACCTCATTAAGCATCTTAATTCCCTTTTATCGTCCACACTGCACCGAAGCCTACAAGATGCACGCGTGATTTATAACCAGCGCTGTGCATCAGCTGAGCAGTTTTGTACAGGGCTCTGGAAGGCTGAGGCACGTGTGGTGCTGGGGTTCGGGTGGGGTTTTCTGCAGCGTTCGAATCTTGCCTGCTTTCATTCACGGTGTCACTGGGCTCTGCTGTGCTTGCACGCTTTTATTTTGATAGACGTTTAAACACCTCTACACCAAATGAAGCCAGGTAAATGTGAGCCCGCTTTACTCTGACATAATTTTAAAATCAATTCATACCTGGATAGACCTGCATTTCATTAAAGTCCACCAAATAAGAGTCATCGATGCTCATTCAGAGCCAAGAAAGCTTCACGGATAATTTTACAGTCGTTTAATAATTTTATTTGTTCAACTTAGCATATTTCAGATTTTCTTATTCTCTTAACTGTGTTAGCTGTACAATCATGAAGAAAATCTGAAACAACAATGAAAAATGCTGGTGTTCAGGTTCCAAGATAAATCCAATAACAACTCTGACAGGATTGATTACAACAGAATCGGCAAAACCTCTGGACTCTTTTTAATGTCGTTTGCGACATAAAGAAGATAATGAAAGATGTTACTTGACAGTAGTAGGATCTATGTTTAGAGCTAAAAGCAAACCACTCTGAATTTTTGTTTTTGTTGTTGAAACATTTTTCCACTGCGAAATATGATTTTTGTCAAAATTGACATATTCATGAAATTACATTAATTTTGATGACATTTTCTGAAAAAAAAAAGAATATTTTTTCAAATGATCCTTTGGAAAATTCTATTTGGGAAAATGAGATAAAATCACAGACTGAAAGTGCTTTTGAAATTAAATTCTTCATGTGTATTTATTGTTTTAACCTCATTTTACGTTATGCCACCAGCAGTATTATTTTCTGCGGTGGTTTTATAGAACCTAGTCCTCTTTGCCTTCCCTGTCTGCAGCTTTCTGCATCTCTGGGTAATTTCATCCGCAAGCACGCAGTCAGCTACCTGCCGCCTCTGCGGGGCCGACTCGCAGATCTACCTGTGCGCTCACGACCTGTCTCCCCTGGCCAACTTCAGCTCTGGGCTTGTTTCCCTGTCATTTCATGTAGACGACCGTCAGTCAACTCAAGCTCGGTGCGGGTGAGGCAGAGCTTTTAATCTTCCCCAATTCACGTCTTCCCTGCTAGTCCCCTCTTTGATCACGGCGGACAACCTCACCACCCTGCCTGTCACTCAGGCCCATAATTTGTGTGTCATCTTTGACTCAGACCCTCTCTCAGGTCCTCACATCCAGGCTGTGGCATACTCCCACTGACTGCTCCTGCTTATCATCTCTAAGACGTCGCCTTTCCTGTCCATCCCCATGGCGAAGGCCCTTGTCTAGCCTCTTCTATGTCTCAATTAGTGCAACACATTTTTGATCGGGCCTTGACAAATGCAACATTGGCCTTTTGGTGCCCACTTAAAGTGCTGCTTCCCACTTTTGAGAGGACCATCCTGCAAGCGGCCGCAAGCTGCCTCGCATCCTCCTCCCCACCCCACAGTGAAACTCTCCGTGCCCTCTTTTCCTTACTGCTAGGCTCTTCATTTGCTGCCTGTCCCGTTGCTCAATATCATCCTATGTTCCCCTGTACGCCATCATCCATTTTTCTGTGCCCCACTTTCATCTCTTGCCTTATTCTTATGTTGTAAGGCTCTAGGAGCAGGTACCATCTTTCTATTTTGCCTGATACTTTGAGGCCCAGCCCACAATCAGGTCTCATGGGGTAGAAGTCCATTATACTCATATGTGTGCGCACACAGACATACACATTATGATAATATAAGCTTATTCTTCATTAATATTATTAGTATGAGAATATGGCATGGCATATATCAACTCTCGCCTTTTTATGACTTATTTAATATTCTATTTTATTGTCCTCGACTTTTAGATTATTATTGTTATTTGAATAATTAACTTTGCCAGCTATTAAGTACAGATTTGAAGCCTCTTATTTTCTGGATCAAAGCGTCTCTCACTTCTGTTATAATGAAACACTTGAATTCTTGGACAGTCTGAACAGGAAACAGGTAAGAGTCACAGTGTTTCATTACAAACAAGCAAGAGATGCTTTGATCTAGAGAATAGGATTTTAAATATTAATTTTTCATCTTAAAGATAAGATCTAGCACAATAAAGTGCATTGTAAATATAAAGTGAAATCACAAAAAAGTTCAGCTATTGTACTGCATAACGTACGTAAGGAATATGTCGGGGAGACACATTCATCACATGAGGCGTGTCAGAAGGCTCCCTGGCCCCCCCCAAGCTGCTGGGAGTTTCGGTATTCAGTAAGCAAACCGTCCTACTCTAACGAAACTGGAGTTTAAAGCCGGGAGGACATCTCTGGGAGCTTGCTGTGAGGGAAAGGTCGAGTCACGCCACAGCTCGAGGTGGTGGTGGTGGTCCCGCTCCGCAAAGGGTGACTACAGAGGGTCTCAGTGGATCCAGCTAGTGCAATCCACGGCTGCTGCTGCCACTAGAGCAGATCGCAGCCTGTGAGGGATGTTTGGGAAATCTCAGGTTTGCACTGTTAAAAAAAAAAAAAAAGTCAGTTCAAAGTTAATTTTTAAAACTTCTTTCTATTCAGGCACATTTTGAAACGTGGCTCGATGCTCTCATTTATGGTGGGTGTGAAATAGCTGCCTTTCCCATGAATAGTTGTTCAGGTTCTGGGTTTTGACCAGCTTTTGCAAGTATATCTTTTAGATTTCCACTTAAAATACACCATTTTGCTATTTTACTTTGCTGACAGAGTGCACTTTAGTGTGGGTATTTTGCAGTGTCACCAGAAAGCAGCAGGAGAAAAGTGCTAAAAATTGCCAATGAAAAAAAACAAAAAATTATTGTGAAAGATTTATTCACCGTACACACGTCTAAAAGCCCTCTTCACCCAGAGATGTCCCTTAAGCCATGGCAAAGGTGACCATTTCTTAGAGAGTCCCCCCTGTCTCTGCTGAGAAATCCGGAGCTATCGCCTCTTTCAGGGCCTGAGAGCTGCACAGAGGTGCTGAACTCCCAGAGATCCTTTTGGGAACTGATAGGTGATGGATTAATACATTTCATACCAATCTCCATAGAGACCAAAACTGGGGTGGCATCCTCCAAACTGACAGCGATAGAAACCCCCCTCGGCAATGTGGGTTAGTGGGTGCTCCTCTCGGAGTCACAGGCTACCCCGGGGTGATGCAGTTTACCTCGGTGTAAATCGGACGTGACTCAGCGGCAGACACTGCGCAGCCAAACGTGCAGAAAACTCGCGTCAGTGCTGAATCGAAGCCTGAAACGCGGATCATTATTTAAAGAGAGTTATGAGAACGCCGTGAGTTTCGAGAAGAAGATCAACACTGCTGAAGAAGTGAGAGCCAAGAATTATAGATATAATGATAGGAAGCCCTTAGGATTTATTAACTGTTTTGTTTGGCCTTATTAAAAAGGAATGACACCCGTTAAAGTATATCACAGGAATGAGCTATCTAGCAGCCCCAGGGCTGTGACTGAAGGGGAGCTCTGCGATAAGGTGAGGGCTCTCTATTGCTTTCCAATGACAAGGCACTCCGTAAAACAAAGAGAAGGTCTTGCTTTATACATTGCTCATTCAATTCAAGAGTTTTCTCAAACAAATATTGTTCTATCTCTAAGAGCAAACGGCCCAGTTCTCGTGAAATACATATACTTAGGCGTTAGTCTGAGAAGTTTCTGATATTTTTATGACAATTCAAAGCGCTCTACGGCCGTGTTGTTTAAGGAAGATGCGCGCTGGCACCGCAGA
>NW_008824053.1:2470498-2472509 GCF_000699105.1 Pygoscelis adeliae
TGCGCGCGTGGCATTTGCCGGTGTGAACTCGGCAGCACTCAAAACGTTGGCATCGGCGTGGAGAGCGTGGACAAGCGATGCTACTTTGGCAATTCCTTTTTGCTGTCTCGTCACAGTGGTATTTCTTCAGGCTGCCAAACCGCAGGCTGGGGCCCCATTTCTGTATTTACGTAAGTACCCGTGCACTTCGAGTGCTGTAGGAATCAGCCATGCTCCTCTCCATCTTCCCACCAGCCGCTGCGTGCACGGCTTGCAAGCTTTGCATAAGCAAGAACCACAGCTGGCACGGCTGGGACCGCCCCCGCCAGCGGGAGCATCCCTTCCCGTCCCTTTCTGTTCCTTCCTGCTGCCTGTCATCTCTTTCAGCGTTTAGTCACTCTTGGGTGTCAGCAGCTTTATTGCAGTGCAGATGTGAGCCGGGTACTCAGAGGGTTTGATTCGAGAGCTGTACGTGCACGCTCGCTGGGTCCTTTCAAAGCGGTGTTTCTAATCCGCCCCCCGTGAGGGCGTGTTTGGCCCGCTGCCGCTGCCTCCCGCCCGCCATGCCTCCCCGGCACCTTACTGGGGCTGGGGTTTTCTGCTGTGTTTCTTAATAAGCAAGTACAAGTCGCAAGCTAAGATAAATCCCTTCATCTTATTTTGTTGCATCTGTACCAGTCATGTCAAAACAACAAGTCTGCTGAGGAGCGGCTGAGGGAACTGGGGTTGTTTAGCCTGGAGAAAAGGAGACTGAGGGGAGACCTCATCGCTCTCTACAACTACCTGAAAGGAGGCTGTAGCGAGGTGGGGGTCGGTCTCTTCTCCCAAGTAACTGGCGAAAGGACAAGAGGAAATGGCCTCAAGTTGCACCAGGGGAGGTTTAGATTGGACATGAGGAAAAATGTCTTTACTGAAAGAGTGGTTAAACATTGGAACAGGCTGCCCAGGGAAGTGGTTGAGTCACCGTCCCTGGAGGTATTCAAAAGACGGGTAGATGAGGCGCTTAGGGACATGGTTTAGTGGGCATGGTGGTGTTGGGTTGACGGTTGGACACGATGATCTTAGAGGTCTTTTCCAACCTTAATGATTCTATGATTCTAACTCTGGGATTATTTATCTGCATTCAGGAAATTCTGCTTTACCAATGTACGTTTTAGACCCTGTGAAAACAAGGCTGTTTCTTTTCAATGGTAACTGGGAGTGGGGAGTTTGAAACACAAACGTTCCAATCCGGTTTTGTGGGAGCTCAGAGAGCACTGCTCAACAGGTTATAAAATACTTTTGCAGATGGAGTTCCAACATCTACTTGAGCTATTTGACCATGTCCCTTCAACCAGTTGTTTCTATAATTCAGACCATTTTTCTTTTCAGTTTAAAAACAGCAATGTGTTGAACCTAACCAGGATAATTGAGATGCAGCTGGGGGTAGCTGCCTTTCTTTTTTGGAAAATAATTGTCAGCTCCCCCTGCGATACGGCAATAGGAGAGCGTCAGATTAGAAATCCTGTCTCATGCTGTTTTCTACCACCGTCCCATGAGGACGCTTGGTCCTTTGTGCATACATCCTTTTTTTTTTTTTCATTTGGGTGAGCTTCATTGCAGCTTATTATTATTGAGAGTTAGAGAACAGATTGAAGACTGATTACAAGGATATGGTGTACCATGGGAAAAGCCTAGTTATATAAAAGCTTTGCCTGAGACTCAGCTACGTTGTGTTCTGCAAAAGCTACCGCAGACATCCCTGTTGTATTTATTGATCTTATAGATTCAGTACTGGGGCATTTAGAGTTTAGCTAAATTAGCTAAACATTTAGCTTTGCTTTGGAGACTTGCTTATTTTACTTGAATTTGCTCAAAAATCTGACAGATTTTTGAATGCTGGCCTAGAAAAAGAAATAAAAAGGTTTCTCGTATAAGGTGAGCCGGCTGCCTCCAGAAGACGAGTTATCACCCCATACTGTCACCAGATTTCCTGATGCCCAGAAACTCCCATCAGGCAGAAAGCCTCTGCCGGGGCAGGCAGAAACATTCC
>NW_008824053.1:2472525-2476005 GCF_000699105.1 Pygoscelis adeliae
CAGCCACGAGTGCCACGTGCAGCCGCAGCGGTTTGGCGTGATGGGGCCGAGCCCTGCCCGGCCCAGAGCCTCCCGGCAGACGGCGGTGGGTCCAGGCTCCCGCTCCGCGGCAGAGCTGGCACCGTACCTCCCCGCTCAGCCCGAGCAGCTCCTGGAGATCAGCTGGGAATCCAAGCCCCGAGCTCCTACGCCGGGTACCTCGCTCGCTTTCCCGATCTTTACTGCAGCGGCATTTCCTGTGTTTTTAACAGAAATCTTTTAAAACTGTTATACTCCCAAGGATATAGAAGAGTGCTGTAGCTGCTATTTTACGTAATATTAAAAGGTTAAAAAGCCTATGAAAACATATAGCTATGTGGAAATTAATGATGGTATCTCTTGTAAACTAGTGCTGTGTATGTACCTATCCACTCATGATGTTTTAAAATATACATAGCAGAGTGCAGATAGTGATAACACATTTGATTTTATCCACTACAAATATATATATATATACACACGTCAGACAAATAACCTACCTCTCTTCCTACTCTCTGTATTGATAAAATCCATAGAGGATTTAATCCATCCGAGTGTGCTTCTCCATGTTATTCATCTCAGCTGTGCACTCAGAAAGTTCAAATATTTAAATTGGTTTAAAGTCAGAATATTAACGGCTGTTCTTAGAAATTCAATAACAGTTACATTTTCCCAGTTGATGGATACTGTCACAAATGGCTACTGCAGAAGCGTACACAGTTAACTACTTAGCAACAATTAGGATCTTAGCCCAAGTGTACGAAGACTTTTACTAGTACGTGTAAAGAGAGGCACTGAAGTCCTCTCAGCTCCTGATTGCTGAAGGAGCGTGCTGCTAGCGATCCTAGCTGACAAAGCTTAAAGCAGCTCAGGACAAGCAGGATTGTGTATCACCTAGGCGCAAAGTCTGGGAGAATTCAGGTTACCCCCCTGCACAGGACACAGGATTTGGTGTAGATGAACATTGGTTACTCTTAAAATATCAGTCCTGGCGAAAGAGAGGACTGCCGAGGAGAAATACAGCTTCTCTCCAAAAGGGCAGGATTTCAATTAAAAACACAGAAAGAGAAACCACTCAAAACTTACAAAGAGAATTAATTCAGCAGGCAAGGAAGCAAGCCCTGTGCAACGTTACACTGCAACTAGCCACCTCCTCTTAGTGCAAAGCCAGAACACATGCTTCATTTCAAGCCCGTTTTTAAATACACCCCTAATTATGAAATCATTACCAGAAACCTGCATGATAAGGAAAGAAGAATTATATTAACCTGGGGTCTTCAGTGCACTCGGAAGCATCACGAAGCAGCTCTCCCACAGTCAAAGCCTGCGCACTCCCTCTTTTCTCTCATCCAGTGAGTCACTTCTTCCCTTTAATCTCCCATTAAAACCTTTTCTATCCTCTTCAGTTTATGACTCTGTTGCTGCAAGGTGGTTTGTGGCACTCGGTATGGCTAATCCTTGGGATCACATCGTATCGAGAACAGAATAATTGAAAACAGCTTGAAGCGGTTGTAGTTAGGCACACAAATCAATGACAGATAATCATTTAAGCACAAACCAAAACAGACATTAACATGGAAAACAATCATGGCCTTGGAGTTATACCCCGTTCTTGCCATGCAAAATCTTTCATGGATTTGGCAGAGTACCCTCGGAAGCTAAAGCCCGTTGCCAACGTGGCCATCCCCTCGAGACGGCACTGGCAAACCCCTGCCGGAAACCTGAGCTCAGCTGTAAATAGGTTTGCCTTAAAGGCCGTCCAGCTTCGGGTGAAATAAAACTGCACTGCCCCCCAAGCCGTGCGAGAGAGTCGTGGGCTGAGATGAGCAGTCCGGAGCTGCGCAAAGCCACACAGCGGAGGAGAGCACGGGGCTGCGTCCCCCCTTTCGGGGTGCTGCTCCCACCCCAAGTCCCCGCCAAGGGAGGCGGCTCGTGCTCCGGTGCACTGCGCTGTGTATGGAAGTGCAACAATAATAAAGAAAAACTCCCGAAGCGGACTGTTTCCTGACTCGAGAGTGCAGATGGGAGCACATATTTGCCTGTCATTTTCTGATGACAATCATATTTATACCAGCTGGTTAAAATGTTTTAATAAATGATTACCTGATGAGAACACTTTCTCATGGCTACGGTGCTGGGGTTTGTTCATTTTTGCCACGATCCAAACAACCGTTCAAATTAAAAAGCAGAACAAAACCAATCAAGTGACAATTTTAGACCTTTCTGAGCATCTTTAAAAAGGCACCTGGAAACTCAAATCCCAGCTCACCTCAAGTGGTAAGTTGAAGAAAATGTGTTGGGGATGTCACGTGCTGTCTGTTGTTTGTCCTGGGGGGCTGGAAGAGCCGAGCCTCCGTCCCTGTCTGAGGGCCCGTTCCCAGGCGAGTGAGCGAGCGCTGTTACGTGTGTGGCTCCCCTAGCTCTGAGTTTCTCTGGGTTAATTTCTCTACAACCGTCCAGTTTAGAGACGTAGGAAGATCCAGAGCGAATTCCCCTCCGATTCTGTGTGAGGCTGGGGGGTTACGGCTTCCCCAGCACCCCCCGGCCCCCTCCCTGCTCTCACGCGGGGCCTCTGCCAGGAGCTGGCCGCCCTGCTGCCGGTGTGATGCACATGCACGCACAGACGCCAGCCAGAAAGGGCTGGTGATCCAGTAAGTTTTTATTACTCATATCTACTTATAAGTAGGCGAGTGGGACTTTTTTCCTACTATTTGGCCTTTTGCTTTAAAAACATCAACATCTTCACTGGAGAAGTTTCAAAAGTTTGGTTGCCAATTTTCCCTCCACTTTCTGTGACTCCGGTGAAAGGGTATTATTTATCAAACTAAGTGTATATTATAATCTTTGCAAAATGGTAAAGATCAAAGACTACCTTGCATCAAGCAGAATTACAGTGCCATAACATTTTATCTTGTTACAGCTGATATCAATCACAGCATGACAGCAAGCTACAGAGAAGGTTTTTTCAGTCAGTATCACCGACACGCTGCAACATCTGAAATACGGCAGCCAGCTAGCATGTGCTCTGGGTGTGAAAGGGAAAAAACAGCAGCATAAGTAAGTGCCTTCGGTATCCATGTCATTAAGTGCGGCCATTTGGCAGCAAAACATGTGCACACGACTTTAATTCTGCCTGCGGCTGTTGCATCCTCATGAGGGAAGAGATAAAAGCCTCTACGAGAAGGGAGGGCTTGATGTCAAGTGGCAGTGGTGACATTTTCAGCAACGACCCCCGGGTGCGGCAGAACCACCATATGATACTCTTGCCCCAAAGGCACGTGCATCATCCTCCTCTCGCTGGGAAGAGGCGGGAAGCCAGGTGAGCAGCCGGGGCTGCCCGGCACTGGGCGGTGAGGCACCGACCCGGCTGCGCCCCGAACCGCAGCTGGCTCCGCACACGGTGCCGCTGCCAGCACGAGCGCTCTGCAGCTCTCCTGCGCCAGACGCGAGCCAGGTGATCTC
>NW_008824053.1:2476433-2486239 GCF_000699105.1 Pygoscelis adeliae
CCCAGCAGCGGGAGCCTGCGCCAGCGGGGCACGCTCAGGCCTCCGGCTGCACCCCCAAACGCAGCCAGCAGTCAGCCGGCGCGAGCAGGAGCAGCCAGAACCAGCCTGCTGAGCCGGCGCACCACCACACGCACGCGGGAGCCCGGGGGCTCCAGGCAGAAGGGAGGCTGTAGTTGTCTCGAGCAGTATCGATTCTGGCCATGACTGGAGCGCTTTGGTTTCTGTATTTGGGTTATATTAACATCATAATTTCATAACAGGCAACTTCACTTCCAACGGTCCTGCAATTGTTTCTCAGAGACTTCAATCCGGAGGGGGAACCCTTTCAACGTAGCAAAGAGGAGAAGAAGAAACAAAGCAAATGCAGTCGGGAAAGTACAAGGGTTCGACAATTTTAAATGTCTTGGGTTTTCAGGATTCTCCTGCTATTTGAACAGAAAACTGCATTGTTTTAGACAAAGTGCCCATCTTCAATTTTTCAGTCTCCTTTCCCTCTGTTGTTGAGAGCCACACAATGTCCTTCCCCGCCAGTTACTAAAATGCTTCTAAAAACTTGAAGAATTATTTGAAAAAGGGCATTCCTATTCCTTATGCATAAAACATGCATGCATATTCATATAAAACATTTAGAAAAATTTGTACCAGTTATAATTAGCATGTTTTGTGCATCTATTTTCTTTGCTATTAAATAACAAATTTGTGGTAACCATAGCAACTGGAACATCACATGGTACTGGTGCTATTTTGGGGATAACATAAGTACCTTTCTTAAAGAAGCATTCACACCTCTAAGCTATGAATTTTAATAATTTTCACCATAAAGTATCTGTTGGGTAGATTGTATTCATCCCTCACTATAATGTTGATTTGATGTGGAATGCACTACCTTGTTTTGCAGTGCCTATGACCACTTAAAAGCGCTAATGAGTCCTCGTGTTTTGCAAAAAGGCAAGAGACTTTTAAGAAAGGCGAAAGAGAAGCTATGTGACATATTAGTGGAACTTGCATCGAGGGGAAAAGTATAATAAAATGAAGGATTTCGGTTATTTTTTCAGGGGAAGGAGCTAACGTTGGTCACGTAGCTCTTCGTGCTTGAATGGAGGAAAGCAGAAGGAAAGAGACGCTTTCATCTTGGACTGGTATAGCTCCTACTGGAATAAGCAAGAGGTGTTGCGTTAGCTCTACTGGAAGCTGGGAGAGGTCCTTGGGGACCTCATATGGGAACCCCTGATCAGAAAAGACCAGCTGAGCCATCTTGAGCATCTGCTGAGCCGCTGCAGTCAAGTGTGTTTGTCTACAGAATCTCTGCTGTACACAACACCACATGCCACGGGCCTTCCAACGTATCTCAGAGCCTTATAGCTAATGAGATAAAGAGCAAGAGACCGAACCCCACCACAGTAATGAGCCATTAAAAGAAATTAGGTGGCAACAAGGTCAATATCCATGTGCTAGGCTCCCATTAGGGCAGGGATTCTCTTAAATACAATTTGCTGGAGCGCCACATTACAGATAAGAACAAAATGCCTCAAGAATCCCTGTCAATGTTGTGATGAATTGAGGAAAAATGGAAAAATGTGGAAGAAATTCCCGTCAGTCTCTGAAATTGGTAATTCAGTTAATCGTGAGCATGTAAGCAGCATGAACCAAACAGGCACCCATGAGAAATGAATGCTATTAAAAATATCCTGCCCACACTGACATGCTAATGAAAAATGCTGGTTGGCATGATTAACTGTTTTATCATGACTGTGTCTGCATAGATGAAACCCGCCCTGAGCTAGCGGGATGGCGTGATCCATCTCCCAGACCAGAGGTAATGAGGGATCATTCACCCCGGGTGGCTCCTACACAGGTGATTTGGGTTAATACACATACTAAAGAGGCCATTAGGCTGGGAAATGACTGGGACCAAGTTTGCCGGCTAAGGTGGAGTTTGGAGCAGAGGAATTTTACCAGAAGGTGAAGAAAGGCGTCTGGGGTGGATGAGAAGAGCCGTGAATCCGAGCCGTAAGGAGAGGCACGGCAAGTACGTGCGAAAGATGAGGGCTGGCAGGGGTTGCAGGGCCAGCTGGGGCCGTGCCAGCAAAAGGGTGCGATGCTCGGGAAGCGCCTCCGACCTGCGGCTGGAGCCCCTGGTGCAGGCGAGGGCTCACCGAGCTGCAGGCTGGCTCCTGGCAAACCCCAAGGAGTAAAAGTTAATGAGAATTTTAATTTTACAAGCTCACCTAGGCCAAGCCTTGCAAATCTGAGCCAGGCTGTGGGAGTTAGCCTGAGTTAAGATTCACAGAGTGATGCTTTGCCTCTGCCTCCATTCTGTTCTGCTTTCCTCCCGTTTTCCCCCATTCAGGTGTATCATTGGGGATTTTTTTGTAGAAGTTCATCTTTACTTACTGCTATTTTTTTTTTTTAGCACAACTTTTGTAGGAGGAAGCTTATTTCTGCTTTTCTCCTATTTTAGAAAAGTAGCTTTTTATTATTATGAATAACTATAAATTGTCGAATGCTCCCTTTCAGCCATTTTGCAGTGAAGGATTTTGTTTCAAAAAGTGTTACGGTAAACAAATAGATTAAAAAAAAAATAAAGAAATTAAAGCTAACACTCTGATATCTCAAAAATGGGAAGCTTTGACTAGCCTCAGTTAACCCTTAATTGTTTTTTATGTTTGATCTGCCCAAAAATAAATAATCCAAGATGGAGAAATCCTTTTTCACCCCTCTCTTGCTGAGTCTTCGGGGACTTGCAGCGCTTGCTTCAGGGAGGCCCTGGCAGGATGATCTGTGCGGAGGCTGCCTGAGAGAAGAGGCCCTCCCGGCCCCCACCTTGCTCACTCCACGCATTGCGCTACTGATCCTTTTGGACTTACCTGCTTCGTTCTCCCTTGCTGCAGCTCCTGCTGTGCTATACGTTTCTCTGCCCGCTGCCTGCCCCTTCCACCGGTGGCTGGTGCATCTTCTCCCTTTGCCCGTGCGGTGGAGAGGGACTGGCCCTCGGCTCGGCTGAGGGCGACTCCGCTCCAGCCTTTCCCTCGCCTTCTGGTCTTGTTCTCCTCCAAATACCCGCTGCTTAAGAAAAGTCTTGGGAAAAGGTCTAAGGAGGCAGCAGCGTGGCGTTTCAGCTGAACACATACGCTTCCAGGATCCCTGAGGGGTGAAGCAAAAGTAAACCCATTAAAGGCAAAAAGGGAAAGTTGCACAATATGCTTTTTCTTTTCTTGATCCATGCCGCGAAATGGGAACTTCCCATTCTAACTTTCTGTTTGGAGGGGAAGAGAAGAAAAGAAAAAGATCTGGAAGATGCTGGCAAGCGATAAAATACAAAGAAGTTCTTTTCTTTATATAGTAAATGAATGGTTTTCTGCCTTGCCTTTTGTTAAAGCTCTTAATCCAGCCTGTAAATAGGGACTTTCCCTTTGGACTGACTGTTTAGATATAAGACTTAGAGCTGATCTGAAGTAATGGGATCAGAAAACAGAAGATATATATCAAAGAGAATGATACATATGCTCATACGAGTGAACCTTCTCTTGCAGCACTCCTCGTATACTGTATGTAAATGTTTGCAAATACAAAGCGCACTTCATTTTACTGCAGACCTAAGCTAAGACACCCGCTTGAGAAGCCTGCCTGTTCGATCCCGGGGGGGCAGCCTGCCTGCCTTCGGGCAGAGCACAGATCCTCTGCAATAAAGCAGAGCGCGAGAGGTAATTTTGTTGCACGGCCTGACTTGGGTTTACTAAATGCTGGAAGAACTCGGCATTTAAGGATGCTGGAAGCGGAGATTCACGCTCCCCGATCTCAGAAACGGCGGTAGTTCACCTGACCGAGCGGAAAACCCAGCGAAACAGGGACTCGGGATAGAGTCAACTCTTAATTGAAAACCAGATGATCTTCAAAGGAAAACTGTATTTCACAGTCGTGAAAGAACTCTTCACCCTGCCTGTTACGCTACCCAAACTCTTACAATGAAGCTGTAGCCCTTCTGGCCGTTTCCTCAGGGCTGTGCCATGGCTTTCTGTGAGCGTGGCTGTGGCAATGCATGGTTCTTCTTGGGTTTGGAAACCCTCCCAACTCCTATTCGGCTGCCGTGGAAAAAAAAAATCCCGAAAATTCACAGACTTGTCTTGTTTCCAAAGACACCTCTGACCCAGGCAATGTATTTGAAAATCCTTAATCACTTTCTACTTACTGAAAATCCTCACTGACTGAATAGGAATTTTTCCCAAGTCAGAAATTGAGAGAGATGAGATTTCTACTGTGGTTCTTAAAGATTAACGCAAAAGTATATTGAGAATATAAATATAAAATATGATGCATATATCTTCTTTTTATTTTAAAATGCAGAAAAGAGTCACTTGCCTTCCCTTTTGTATTTAGGAACATTTGGATGCCAATTGATGCTATTTATATTTTCCAGGGCAGCTTTTCATCACATAAATTTTTTTTTGATAGGTGCTACTATGACTATATTTTAGAAGAGATTTGAAGCAATATCAAGAGGTAAACCTCCAACCAGCACCATCAAGGTAATTTGAAACTGTTGCTCAGACAAGAGAGCTCCGAAAACAAACTTGGTTTCTTCCACTTCTTGCATTAATCTTGTGTAAACCAAGTGGAACTTTGCAGATCAATAATTAGACCCAAGGAAAAAAAAATACCTAAACAACATATCTCCTCTACTGCCCGGATCTGCTTTACGCATCAGCAGAAGTAAAGATGAATATTTGTGAAAGTTGTTGGCCTGAGCAGATTTTCTTCCCCATGGAAAATACTGTGTGAATAAAGCGGGAAATGTTTGGAGGAGGCCGTGCAGGATCTGCCCTGTGTTCCCAGAGTCTGAGGCTGTCGGCGCAGAGCTAGTTCAGCTCTTCCACTGAACGGTATGAACAACGGACTGACATCCCTGTGCATGCTCTCTTTTTCTTTAAAATAGTCTTTATCACCATCGTACGCTCTTCTAAACTGTATGGGTGAGTTTTTCTGTACTGCTACTGTGTTTGGTTTTCTTCCCAAAGTAAACCTGGTGTCTGTCAAAACCACAAGTTACATTGTGAGCATTTAAAATGGCTGTCAGTATTTGTATTAATACACTTGCCCCTGATCGGCTGAAAGCTGTGAGAAGTTTGCTTTGAATTCATCCCTAAGATATCTTTTTAAATACCAGTAGAGGGGATGTTTTAATTCTACTACACAAATAGCAGCCACTTTATTCTTTTTTTATTCTGTGCTTTAAGCAGTACAACTGCTTGAATGTCTCCTGCTTCAAATATGAAGCCATAATATTTAAAACATTTGGAATAAATACTTTATTTGACTTCAGTATCAGTATGACAATTACTAAAAGGCGTGTCCTTCTTTGCCTGTTTCAACATCACACCGAAAGGCCGTCACTTCAATTGAATTAGATCTCAACTAAGTTAACTAATAAACAGGAGTATCGGGTGATGGCACGGCACCGCCCCAGTCGCTAATGCAAAATGATGAGCGAGCGGCGAAAGGTCAGCCCTGGAACTGGGGCCTGCAAAAGCAACTCGCTTTTCATATTGATTGTGCTCTCCGGTGGGCTTCAGGTCAGGCGCTGAGACCTCGGGGCTCGCTCTGGCTGCAGCTGTCTCACCGTTTTCCTAGCTTGCCTTGAGCCAGTTCTGCAACGTTCCTGGGCTGTTCCTCCAAGAATAAAATAGGTCTAATGTTTTTTCAGTGTTGCAAAGGCACCAATGCCTCCAAAAAGGTCTTTGGCGTTCCCTATGAGGAAGATGCTGTGCACAAGAAAAGATGCACAGTATGCATGTGCATGTATATAAAAATGTAATCTCAAGGGTTAATGTTTCTCCGCAGGATATTTGCTTTTACCTAGCATTAAATCCATTGTGAATTAATGCTTTTGTTTAGGTTTAAATGGTCTTACAGACAAAAAAAGAGACGATATAGGCATCTGTTTAGAGAGAGGAGCCACGGAGAACTATATATGTTTTACCAAAAGCATTTGTTGATACAGAATGGATCAATGTGTAACTGCATAATAAGGTGGAGAGAAGATGAGATTAAATGTTCAAATACATATACTAATTAGAAAGGACGCGTACATCCACGTATAGAGAACCTGACAGCGAGAAAATGACAGAGATTCAGCACTACAGTGAATTATAAATGTCAAATTACAAGGATGCATGTAAAAAAAGCTTGTAACCGTTAGGAACTAGACTCTGTATTCATGTGAAAGCTGTTGCCTTTATCATCTTCTTAAATCCCTCTAAGGTGTTCTGTCATTCACTGTCAAATTTTCTACGTAAGATAATAAGACATATGTCACACAAGTGTCCAAAACTGCTTCTCTGCCATTGCCAGGACACACCAATATATTTTGTTGTTTGTTGTTGGGTTTTTTTAAGCAACGAGAATATTAAGCAGGAGATCTGCTTAAGTATTAGCAGTCAATTACAGAATGTTTTTTTCCCCTCAGATGTGATAAAATCTAACACGTGATGCCCAAAATGTAGGGGGGAAAAGGGAACCAGCAACGTGTGTTCAGATTTGGCTGTGGACTCAGTAGGTTGTCAAGAGAGCCATAGGATGCACAATAAAAATGGATGCTAACTAAATTTCGATGTGCAAGCGCATGTGTTTAATTTGCAAGATGTTTTGTTTAATTAAAAGGTAAATACCATTTATAATTCTTCTCACAGACTGTTCGAGAGCAGCAACAACACCTACAGAGCTCTCAAGCCGCCTGAAGAACTTCTTTGATGCATCTCATCCGTGGGGTAGGTACACTCAAATGAGAACAGTTCATGACTTTATTAAGTGATATTTTTGTTTTTATGCAATATTGGTTATTGCTTCTAAAATTTTCTAAACATCAGTTGCAAGATGCCAGCTGCATGAAGCATGTAAAGTACTCTGTCATGGAAGTGTGGTGAAAATCCTTCCCCAAATATAATTGGCTCGGAGAGACAACATTCACCCTGGTGCGCAAGACTTGCATCAAGCCAAGCCATCACATAAATATGAAGGCATAAAACCTGTCTGCACAAGCCATGTTCACACCCCTCTGCATACAGGGCAAACAGAACCGCTGCCGAAGCAATCGCGTCTTTTTGAGGCTTGCTTTTCTTAGCTACGTCCTCTCCTTCCATGCAACCCCCCAACCTTGCAGAGCTTACAGCTCCTTTTCATTGCCTTTAAGGTCCTGAGACTCAACACCCCGTTATAGCTTATGGCCCCATGCTCTGCTTTGGGCTGTTGTGGTTCCTTCAGCAGAACCCATCATCTGCCCAGGCTCCTCCTCGCTCCCCGGGGGCTGAGGTGAGTCCGTGGCCGTGCCCATGGCAGGAGCTCCCCGGAGACATCACACGTTTGGCAAACAGAACGGCTGAAGCCAAGACAGGAACGACAGTATCGAATGGAAAGGCAGCACCAGTGCAGCGATGGGTGTCGTGCGTGGTCATGTCACCCCACTGCGTCTACACAGTCGTGCTCTGAAACCCGAGTATCTTCTGCCAGCTGCCCAGCAGAACTTTGTGGCTACAGCCGCTGGTAGGAAAGTGTAGGGGAACTGCCTGGCTCTGAGAGACGGCTACCTCTCCTACCAGCGGTCCTTAGGGGCGGCATCTCCGGGTCAGTTTTTCCAGCGGGGAGCCCAGCAGCTCTCATTTTGTTAGGTTGTTTTTTGCGCGAGAAGAATGGCCAGGAAGAGGTGCAGGCTGCCGACACCCAGCTCTCTAATATGCTGAAGTTGGAGGCTGTTCTGCTCAGAGGGTCTGATGGTATCAGCCTCCAGAGAATCAGTGTCTGACACTCCCAGTCTGTTGTTCATATTGGTTCGGTCTCAGCTGAGCTATTTCTAACAACGAAGAACATATCTGAGAGAGTTACAATTTGCTGTAATCATATTTTTTCCAGTTTTTCTCTGTGATAATTACTCCCATAAATATCATTGCTTCACCTCAGCTCAACAGAGCGCTCTCTATTTCTGCGCTCAGTCTCAACCTTCCATGCTCAGATTGCCGGGGAAGGACAACGATAGTATTTGTTATTACCGGGACCACCCCAGCTATGGGGCTGTCGGGGCTTCCGGTTTCAGTCCCGTTTCTGTGCTGTATTAGCAGATCAAAGATTGCCGTCTGAAGTGAAAACTGGCGAAGAAAAGGTGTTAAACTGCGTACGTTTGAATAATATATAATAATAAAGCTTTGATTCGGTCTTCGACCGGGCAGAGACTTGAAAACCAGAAGTCAGGAGGCAGCTTCGCTGTTCAACGTCTGTGACTTCACTGCTGGCCCCTGGGTTTAGTTCAGTTTAGAACGTTTTTAACATAATCCATGGGCTGCAGATCTCAGGAACTCCAGTTCCTACTGTGCTTACCGACTAACAGCTTTTTGGGATAGATCCTTAAAGCAGATTTTATAAGAGTAGGGGCTCTTTTTAACTGTCAGCCTAAGAGTCCCAGGCGCGTTTGGGCTTCAGAGGACCGGGCACCAGGAGTACCCAGAAAGGAGGCACTTGGTCCGAGAGCATACAATGCAAGTGGCTACATGGGAAGGAAAAAGAGGTGAGAACGGGAACGTTACTGTCCCCATTTTAAAATTGGTGAAATGTGGCAAAAGGCTACAGGCCTCACCAGAGTTACCTCTGTTGCCTACGGCGTTCAAAGTGAACTCTCCAGATTCCCCATGTACCCTCTTAACTGCAAGGCCGTTCTTCCCCTCCAGAAGATGATATATAGGTGTATAAATGTGCATTGATGTAATGCCAAGTTATAAACCACAAGCCTTTCAGGCCTCGTGTCCCTGATAGATTGCGAAAGAACTTGAAGTCGGGAGAATTGTGGTTTGTCTGACCTTATGCTAATCATTCTCCCTACTTGTGTCTTGGTCAAACTGAAAATGGATAGAATAATGAACCCTTTTGAAAACCGTAATTTCTGGGTGTTGGTCACGACCCAGTTTTCATAAGTTGCTAGGATATGGGGATAATCAGGGAAATGAAGATTCTATCTTATGAGACAAGACCAAAAAGCTTGATTTAAACAAAAGAAATGATGAGAAGGAATATTAGTACACTGTGAGGGGAGTAAATATCAGAACTAATTAAGTTCAAGGACAAAATTGGCATCTGAACAAATGGATATAAACGGGCCCCTAATAAATGTAGGCTGGAAATCTTAAGAAGCCGAGTTATGACATTCTGGAACAGCTTTCCAGGGGGAATAGTAGGGCCAGAGAAAGTAAGTGCTTTCTAAACGGCTCTCCATCAGTTTATGGACTGGGTATCATGCTGGAGGCAACCAGAGCCACGCAAGTCCAATGCTCCCAGGTAACATCACCAAGCTAGAACGTCTTGGTGATATTCTGGAAAAAGAAGTAGCCAGCACCATGTATCTCACGTTGCATCACGCACATCTCGTTTTTTAGGCTCCTCCGTTCAGAGAGTCTCTTCAATTCCCTGATTATCCCACCAGCCCAGCACTTGAGGTGTTCTGCGACATTTCCAGCTAATCCTTCCCCGCTCTGAAGTGCCAGTGTAGGAACAGAGGTGGAACAGCTCAAGGCAGCGTCGAACGCGGAACTCTCTGCCGGCCGTCGAGGACGGGAGAGCAGGGGTGGGCGTGAGCAGGGGCGGGTAGCCGGGCACCACGCAGGGCTTTCTCCTCGCGTGGCTGAAGACTCTGCGTGCAGCGCCTTGCACCCTGCGCCCCACCCGTGCAGCCCCTGGGGGGGGGGGGGGGGACCCCCCTCCCAAGAGCCTGCTCGCGCGGCTGTTTCCGAGGGGGGGCGCCCCCGGTCCTGCTGCCACAACACGGGGAG
>NW_008824053.1:2487578-2488569 GCF_000699105.1 Pygoscelis adeliae
CAGTCCGCCTGGCTTCCCGGGAGGTTTCCCTGGGACCGGGAGCGAGGAAGGCAAACTCTCAAGTTGTGCCCGGGGAAAAGTTGCCCGGCTGGGGGGGAGTCGGGCGGGATCCTGAGCGCCGGCACCCGCCTGGCCCTGTTTGGTGCTGGGTTCTTGCCTTGTTCTTCGGCAAACCCGGGGAAAGGGCAGGCTTTGCCTAGGAAGCTTCCCATAGTCGTATGGCGAGAAGGGGAGAAAGAAAACATGTCTTCAGAGCGGCACCTCGCCTTGTTCTGTCTTCTGCTCTTCTGGCCAGGGTCGGAAGAGGGGCTGAGGATAGCAGGCGCAGTGCTCCGTGCCCTGCCTGGTGCCGGCTCCCTCCGCTCGTAGCCCCTCCTAAAGAAACACGTCCGAGCCCTCGTGGTGAAGAATCAAAACCAACAAAAGTTGGCTCTTTTTCGAAAAGGGGGCCTGGGGGGCGCCGAGCCCGGCGGCTCCTGCCTGCCGCACGCCCGGCTGGGACTTGACCTGCAGAGGGCAATAGTTGGACGCAAATGCTAACAAAGGGGGCGACGCTCGTTGGCTCGGCACGGTGGCCGGGACCCAAGAATGCTGTGTAGGTAGGCAGCAGTGCTTAATTAATGTATATTGAAACAAAAGATGGGGTAAATTGTTTGATTTGTCTTTAGGCTACGTTTTCAAGGCTAATCTAATTCATAACTGTTAGATTTATTCTAAAGAGACAAACACAAACTTCCAGGAGAGGCATGCAGTTAACTCCAAAATTACCCTGAACGCTAATTGTTTACCGGAACATTTACATTCGAGCCGCTTGGATCCGTTATTATTAGCGTTATTATTCTCTGCTAATCAGATAGGCGAGGTGGAAACGAACGGGAGCTCTCCTAATTGTTGTAGCGATTGACAGGGCGACCGCGCAGACTTTGGAGGAGGAGGAGGAGGAGGAGGAGGAGGAGGCGGCGGCCGCCCGGCGCCCTGCGCGGCGGTGACG
>NW_008824053.1:2489101-2490340 GCF_000699105.1 Pygoscelis adeliae
CCCCCCCCCAAATCATATTTATCTGAGATTATGTCAAATTTCGGTGATCGGAAATGTCTTGCCCAAAAGCCATTCCCGCTGGAAAAAGTCAAAAGGGTTCCTGGCATTAACACGACCTTGCGTCATTCCTGATGAAATTAGCGGCGCTGCATGTTTAGAGCTTTGCTACGGATGCACTTTGGTCACAGTAAGAAGTGAGAGATTTGGGGTTTAACCCCCCATCTGAGCAGGAGCCGTCTGCTTTCACTGGCCGCGAACCCCGAGACCGGCACTCGAAAGCGCCTTAGACCCGCAGTCCATTTTTTACTTGTCTTTAAGTGCAAGCGATGGGAATTGCTAACCTCGGCTAAGAAAATTTCATTTCCCCCATCCTGCTAAACGGTTCTGGTCGACATATGTTTGTTATCAGAGAGAGGTGCTATGAACACAGAGCCATTTTCTTAGCAGCTCTTTGACTCTGTGTTACCATAGTCCCACACGGCATTGGTCCTTTCCCGTTGGGAAGTCATGAATAAGAGACTATGAAGCTTGCACGTCAGATCTTCCTCAATTAATCCACCATTAGCATGTTTGGGATCCTCTACTGGATGGTTAACAGCAGCTTTGGTAACTGTATGCTGTCCATACCCAATTATGCTCTGCTAAAAATGAACTCTGCAGAACAACCTTCCTGAGCTGTCAGTGTCTCCCGTTTTCCTATTTTAACGCTTGTGTGTAGTGGCAGGGGGCAGATGGTGTAGATCAGATCGATTTGATTGCATTAGGCGATTTTTTTTTTTTTTTTCCTCCTCTCCCCCCCGACTCCTTTTCTGGAAGCCCACATTCATCTGAGAGGCGATCGCCGGGGACATGGGAAGAAAGAGCAGCCGCCGATGTGTGAAAGCAACGAGACATGGCCAGCCAGAGGCGCCGGGGTCCCTTCCCGGGGTTTGTTAACATGGTAATCCGGCACCAGGAGAGAAAGCCGCTTTCTGCTGCCCAGAGCCCATTCCCCATCACACATCAGATGACTCCCTGGTTTTACACACAGTTGGAGTTCTGCTCGAAACCTGGATTTAAAGGGTAAGCGCTTCAATAGAGGTGGATTTCTGGTGGTTACTCGGGTAGGTGGCGGAAGGAGCGAGCTCCCGGCGATTTTAAAAAGAGGCTGCCTTTGAGCGGGAATGAATATTTTCTTCCTTCCTCCTTTCTTTCTTTTCCCTTTCTTTTTTTTTCCCCCCCTTTTTTTTTTTTTTTTTT
>NW_008824053.1:2491170-2492013 GCF_000699105.1 Pygoscelis adeliae
GAATAAGGCTGGCGCCGCGCGGCTCTTCTATTCCCCGGGAATCGCGTTAATATTAAAAAAAAAAAAAAAACCAACCAAACCAACCAAACAACCCAACAAACCCCGAACACCCCAAAGTTTGGATTTCTGCCTAATTCTCGATGCATTTGTGGAGCGCCGCCAAATTTCGGAGAATACCGGTCTAGGTGTATCACCGCAGAGTGTTTTCGCCACGACTCGGTGCATTTTACTTTTTCAAACGGCTTTTGTTCAAGTTGAAGGAAACCCACTGCGTCAGTTATTTGAGTTCCAACGCCAGCTAATGGGGTTACAGCCTTCAATTTCACAGCGGGGAAAAATTACAGTGTTTGTTATTTACTTTCTATCTGCCATTTAAAATGCAACTTGAAAGCTTGCTGTGTTAGAGGAATATAGGAAATTGCACCTAAAATGAGATTAAAATAGAGGAGAGTAAGTCGGAAATATATTTTTTTAAAAAAAATTAAGGTAATGTGGCTATCGAAGTATTCCTTTTTTCTTTCTCTCTTTGTTTTTCTCTTTTCTTTCTAATTCAGACGGGAGTCTGTGTTACAAAACAAATGCTGTCTTCTCGCACGTTTTCGTCGGAAGCGCGGTGGTAATATGTCAAGGAAGGCAAGGGCTCATGTTAAGGAAGGAATCTGTAGAAAAAGCAAGCATCTTGTCTTAATTTCAGTTGGAATCTCATCAACAAGCTGGTCAGTTACCGAGTGCAGTGGATAATGAGAGCTGTGCGTGCTGCATAATCGCTCCCGGCTGGAGAAGTGCGGAGTACCCCTGCTAGGTGCGGGTTTTGGCCGTGCGTTGCTAGTTTCATCCCCCCCG
>NW_008824053.1:2492767-2493687 GCF_000699105.1 Pygoscelis adeliae
CTTTGATTTTTTTTTTTTTTTTTGCTTTCTCTTCATCGCTTTCCTTTCCGCCCTCCCTCCTCCTGGTAGCGCATCGAGTCAGTGTGAGTCAGGACTTGTAAAATGCATTTCCAAAGCCCAGATGAAAAGTCTCTCAGGCGTGGCTGCCGCTTTATCGGAGCTCTCCCAAGCCCACCTATGCAAACAGATTCGTGATATTTGTGTGCTTAACCGTGCATCTCTTTTACAGGAATCTGTTGCTGCGTGTGACATCTCTTGCAAGCTCCCAGAGAGAATTGATGGAGCGTACGGCCTGGGAATAGGATGCCAGAGAAGCACAGAGGAAGAATCCAGGCAATCACCAGGTAAACTCAACCTTACTTTGATTTATTTCCTTTCACCTCGCCTGCAAGACCTTGCCCGCTCCAGTAAGGCAGCAGGAGAGCGGAGGGACTGTACGCGTGTGTATTAAACGCCTGCTCCTCTCGTTTGCCTCCGCAGGATGGGAAGGTTCAGCGTCCGTTGGATATGGGACGAGATCACTCGGCAACCCTTGTGGATTCTCCTTCTTCTAGAGGGGAATTATAGTTGTGGATTTATTGTCCCGGTGCAGCACTTCCACCAGCAGCAGCAGCAGCAGCAGCGGCGACAGCAGCAGCTTTCTGACTCTCTTCGGTGACGGGTATTCTTGGGTGGATAATACGGATTACGTTGTTATTGCTTAAGAATACGCGTAGTCGAGGAGAGTACCGGCGGCGGGCAGGCAGGCAGGCAGCGCGACCGCCCCCAGCCCACCAGCTGGCTCCTAACCTCCTCTAGTTGCCAAGGTAGCACCTTTTCCATCTTTTCCTACGCTTTGCAATGTTTCGCTCTGTCTGTGTCTCTGCCCGGGCGGGGGGAGCTCGGACGCCCTGTCCCCTACGGAGGGGGGTGTGGGGGGG
>NW_008824053.1:2494620-2497040 GCF_000699105.1 Pygoscelis adeliae
GGCCGGTGGGTTTTTTCCCCCCCCGGGGGCCCGGGGGTGGCTTTTTTCCCCCCCCCCCCCAAAGAGCTCAGGACTCCCCAAACACTGCTTGCAGGTGGGAGACACAACCAAGGGAGTGTTGATTCCCGTTACTGGCCGAGCCATGCTCCATCTCTGGGGCTGGCACTGAAGAAGAGGTGCATCCATCCCTCTCTCCCATCTCAGGAGCAGGGCACGGGCTTTGGTTAAAAGCCTGGTCAGCCTTTCAGACGCTGTGCTTAGGAAAATCCAGGCATAGCATTCATACTTCCAGTCTTTTTTTCCCCTGCTCCTCTGCCCCCAAGACTGGCAGAGACAAGGAGCGGGGTGTGATCATCCCTGTGTTTTCCCATTCGAGACCTCTCCACACGCCCAGATGATCCCAGGTCTTGTTGCCACGTAGCCGCAATCGTGAGACCAGATTTCAGCCTTGAGAGAATTAGATCAGAAGCCATTTTAAAGCAAGAGCAAGAGTAGTGTGATGAGATAGCCTTTTTGAACGGATCCTTCCCCAAGCTCAGCTATGATGAGGCTGAGAACGATTTTTAACATGGACGAGCCAGACGTGGGGTGATCGTTAAGTTGTGAGTGCGAGGCGGGATGATGGAGAATGTCTTTCTCCCTGTCTCTTGCTTAGCGATTGAAAGGCCATCTATGTTCTGCTTAATTATTTCCAACAACTGCCAAAGGAATCTTACTCTGTTGCCTTCGGTAGCGAGTGGAGCGCTCGTTGTTACACAGACGTGTGGATCTGTTATTCTTTAGACACATCTTTGATGCTAGCACTCTGATCCTTGGGTTTCTCTAATACCACCTGAAAGCAGATTTTTTTTTTCCTTGTAGTTTAGTATGTTCAACAGCCTCAGAAATAATGTTAAATTATGCTTTAAAAAGACACGAGCAGCTGCTAAATCATAGTCAGTTCAGCACCGTAACACAGCCACATTCACAAGTGCTGCAGGAACAGCGATGGAAACACTATTTTAAACATCCAGGTTTGTATTACAAACCTTCCTCTGATCTGAGCTTTTAGTTGACATTTTCCCTTGAGTCTCGATTTAGAGTATTACCAGGAGTTCCCATTTCATCACATAAAGGATGTGGTTTTGTTTGCTCTTTGCTTGGTTGAGTATCTTGTGCAGTATGGATTGGACTGGTACCCATAAATACAAGCTTAGCAAAATGTTTCTTTATACCTGGTTTCATCGAGTTGCTTTCTGTTTAGCATGATGAGCTGGTTTTGCTGAATAATGCCTTAATGACAGGGCTGATGCATTTTTAATGCGTGTACTCTTTGTCATTGTCAAAATTAACATTTTGATGATTGTAGATTTCTCTTCTCTAAAATCTTTCGGGAATTGCTGTGATGTGTGGGTTAAAAGAGTGAAACTGTAAGGTCCAAATCGGAGATACACTGGACGTGCTCACCGAAATAATTATAAAATATTGTGGAAAGGCTCAGTAGCATAAGGGCTCTTAGAATGATGTTTCCCAATGGCACGATCTCGGAGTGGCTCTCCCCGTTCATTAGCAGTTCCTGGGGTCTGTCACGTATGTACATCGAAGGACAGAAGCAGTTGCTTCTGAACAACAGATCTCTAAGAGGAGACTATTTATGCTGCGGGCCTGATCCCGGGAATGCACGTAGCTTCCACGGGACTGCTCAGGGGACCAAGGTCGCTCATGTTAAATCCAAAATATTTGGGGCCAAATCCTACCATTCAATGCGATAGCAAAGCCCCAATTGATTTCGCTGCGGGAAAGATTAGACCCCTAGTGAAAGGGATTTTTACAACGCTACACTTCCTGCTTTTTTGCTTTAGAAATTGCGAAGCCTGTGTGCTAAAAAACAAGTCTGAAAACCCCCTGCCTCTAATAGTCTAATGATATTTTATTAACAGCAAAAATTATACTAAAAGTCTAGAGTGCAACATAATAAGGAATTACTTTATAAACAAAGGTTTTTAATTGTACCAGTACGGGTATTTGCTAAGACAACATTTTAGAATGAGGTTTGTGGCAGCACCAACCGTGTGTTAACAGCTATTTTGGCGAGTGCATATTTAATTAATTTAGAATACTAAATTTCTGTTCTAAAATTGTTTTTGTAATCTGCATCCTGGTAGAAAATTAAATAAAGAATTAGCCCAAAAATAATTACTTGAACTTAGCCTTTCTTTAAAGGCCGTAATCCTATGAAGATTTATATCTCTGGGTAATTTTATCTGCTGGAGTAGCCTCGAAGGCTGCTCCCATAGGTAAGTCTTTGTCGCGCCAGGGCCCCCGTAGCAGCGTAGCCGATTGACGGAGGCGCGGACACTGGGGTGGCAGCCGCCCTGGCGCAGAGCAGGGTGCTGCAGGGCCCCCCCCGCGCAGTCACCCGTGATGCTGGCTGCTCCCCG
>NW_008824053.1:2497070-2515359 GCF_000699105.1 Pygoscelis adeliae
CCGCGCACCACGGGCACGTCGTGCCCCACAGCGGGAGTGGGAGAAGGAAGAGTAGCTTTGGTCCCCGTTGACCTGTGCAGGCAGGGGAACAGCCCTGCCTGGGTCTGCCTGCAACAGGAGGCATCACCCTGCTTAGCAATACCCTAAATTAAGTGATGAGGACTGCCATTTGATTCCAGGCGCTCTTTCCACGAGGACTGCCATTTGATTCCAGGCGCTCTTTCCACAAATACTTAAGCCTGCAGCCCTTATGTACACACATCGCTCGGAACGGATTGAATATATATGTATATACGCACGCACGCACATATATACACACACCTCTCTCTGAAGGGAGGCTACGGCGTCGTATGAAAAGCCCCACTCTCCCAGACCCGACAGAGGCACAACTCCCACTCACCTCGTCAGGGCCCCTGCCGTTGCAGTGCGTATTTATGACCGCTGCCGTGATTCCGCTCGCTGCCTGCAAATTTGCCTGAAATAAATGCACACACTGTTGCATGTAGATACGTACGGTTATGCAGATGCCTTTCCTCGGGATCAGTTCCGCTTGCTTTCCACTTTTAAGACTACACCTGGTTTTAAGGGGAGCGCGAGATTTCTTCCCATAACAGGTTACTGCCTTTCGTGTCAGTTTAGGTGGCTTCTTGTGTTCACAGGGTTTTCTTAAGGAAACTGAAAACAGTAATACCTACACATCCGCACAGCTATACGCATACTTTGCAGCTGTAAGAATAAGCTAACTAGCCTTTTTCTCTGGGTTTTTACATCACACTAGAAGTAATGTACACAACTGGATTTTCATGCTGTTTTTTTTTTTTTTAATAAATAGTGTCTTTACATGTACAAAAGGCTTTTTCTTCTCTTCCTTTTAAAAGGTTACTGTTTTTCTGAAAAGCACCCCCCCCAGGCATAACCCTTAGCTGTTATGACACCTCACCGTTTAGTGTTGTAAAGGTAAATCATAACACTCATTATTAATAATCATAAATTTTTATCAGATTCAGCGTCTGCCTCCTGAAAGCTTTAATGGTGGAAACATTTCCTGGGCTAACGCCCATGATGCTTGCATGCTTTTTTTTGCTGTCATTTAGTAACCAAATTGCTCAAAAATCAGAGGACTTGATTATCACATACCTGCAACGCGTAGAGCTATTTATAAATGTTGGCTCGATAATAACAATGACTCAAAAGAAATTTAAATGACAGGCCAAAAATAAGAAATCTAAAAGTGAAAACCTGAGCCAGAATTCATAGAGGTGACGGAAAGAGTCTGACATCAAAGGACAGAGAGGATCCTAAGGAAGGTGAAGAGAAGAGGCCTGGAGGTGATGGTAGAGGGTAGATGTTCCGCGGCTTTGCGAAGCCGGAGGGCGGACGAGAGGAGAGGCGCCAGGGAGGGCAGGCGAGGAGGTATCGCAGCGTGGCGCTGGGAGAATGCGCCAGAAGTGTGGAAACCAGGGCCGGAACATCACACGCGTTTGGTAGTTTGGCTTTCTGGAAAAACAGTATCTAGTTAAAAGCAGCCGACAGAAAATGAGGTGAAATGTTCCAGAAACTAGAGGGGTTGATTGATGGGAAAAATAAGAGCTCTGAATATATAGCTGAAAGGAGGGTTTTTTATGTGTATATGAATATACATACCTAGCCAAAATTACATAATGATGCCCATATAGATAAATTACATGAGTAGCCTGCTTTTGAAATCATTCTACAGAAACCAGTGGGAATTTTCCATTGATTTCAGTGGGGCTGGAATTTCTCCTGCCTGCAGGAAAGCGATGTAGCCTGGTGTGTGCAAACAGACCTAGGAGCTATGCAGGGAGAAAATGCAGCGCGGCTATCAAGAAACGTTTCCTTTCAGTGAACCCAATACCTCTCTGGCCAGCAGGGATGATATAAAGTAACGGAGCAACCTCCAGGCAGGAAAACCCTTGCCTGGGAGATATGAAACTAGCTTGGCCAAGGCACCGCAGGCAGCAGTCACCCTGCGAGGGCTGGAGAACCACTTGAGGAGGCCTTCTTGCCTCTGATTTCTGCGATACACCTCCGTGGAGCTGAAACGGATAACTCCCCAATACTTTATACCACTGGAAAGGAAGAGGTAGGCCCATAAGAGGCTACTTGAACTTTCCAAGCTTCTCTCAGAGTATTTCAGATTATGTCAAACTTGATCTTTTATCTGTTTCAAGGTCGATAGTCACCACAGTATTGTTCTGTATCAGTCCATCTGAGTTGTATGCAATGGACACCCCTTTCACATTAATACATTAGGTGTGAAATGTTGGAAAAATATAGCTGACTTTTCTTTAATATTAAGAATTGCTGATTCATAACCTTGTTTGGAATATTAACAGTTCTCTTCCTAAGTCAGGACAATATCACACAGTTTATTAACGTTCACAGGTCAAGCCTAGCTTTTAAATCACTGAAAATCAATGACAAAGTGATCACCATGGGATTGGTCTTCTCTAACTGGAGAAAGAGGGACGTTCTGAACCAGAACTGTACAGCGTCTGACTGTGCAGCCTGTTACCAAAAAAAGAACCATCTCACTGCATCTCACAGAGGCATTTACATAGGTAATGTAGATTTCATACGACTTCTTTTTGATTATCTGATAGTAATAGCTTTGCAAGTATTCACATTCTCCTAACAAGAAGTTGGTAGAAAATTCAAATAAAAAGGCATCGCTGCAATTACTGCATTATAAAGGATTTATTTTCTTTTTTTAAGTAAGTTAGGTTGGAAAATAATAAGAGCAGGGAGGCTTGATGCGTTAATGCTTCACACCATCTGGAAACTCATCCTTTAACAATCATTCTTCAGGAGATAACTTACCTGCTTACTCCAAGAAAATGTAGAGCAGTATTACCTCTTCGTCAAATTGCCAAAAACATTCTTCCGAAATCCAAAATTATGCAGTTCAATGCCCGCTGTTTTACTGGAGCAACAGATATTACAGTCTTGATGCTCTGGTGGTTAAGAACGACCGCTACAGGGAAAAGTTGTTTCTTGTTCCCCTACTTTCTTTCCTCCACTGCCTGGCTGTCCCCCTTCCTGTTTATGATACATGCAAAAAGTTTGAGGGGGCGGAAGGGTTTTTCTTTCTCAACATGTTTTATTTTAGAAATGTCAGCACCGTTTCATTTCCTAATTTTTTTTCTGAATGTCTTGAACTATAGAGAAGAGCAGTGGAAACTTTCTCAGACCTCAGTTTAGGAGGTGGTGATTTTTCCATTTTTAAGAAAGAGAACTTTTTCCCTGCGTGTTTGCCAGGGGTCTGAGTTGTGCAGAGGACAGTAACGTAATTACTTCCAAGGTTTCACTACAATCCTTTTCTTTTTGACTGCGCATGTCGCATTGTCCTTTGGTGTGCTATGACGTCACGTGGCTGTCGTACATGTGATAACATAAACCCATTTGCCTTCAGCCATTCATAGAGCCCCTTGGTGAAAACAGGATCTGCAAGTCCTGCTCTAGGAAGCAAGAAACAAAACCACTCCCTTTTGCTCTCCTTGTTTAGGTGCTCGTCATTTCTGCGTATGTAAATTCTTACCAGCGAAGAATGCAGGACCAGTCCAGACCCTCGGTTGGAGATGAAAATAGACATGTTTAATTTTCATTTGCTGGAGCTGCAGCGAGTCAGAGCTGCTTGCTCTGCTCCAGCCTCCCTGGTACAGAGGGAGGAAAAACTCCAACAAGGGAAAGGGGGCTTGAATGGGCGTGATGCGAAACCCAAGGAAAGCAAACCAAATAAATAAATCCCCCCCAAAAATACTTAGCTGGAGTTTTTATGTTTTAAATTTTACCAAATGCCACGCTATTTAAAATAGTCCACATTTCCTGAATGCAAAATTTAAATAAGTGCCCCATAGAGAGGCTCGGAATAATAACTCTGCTTTCTCTAATAAAATCTCTCTTCTGAGATTAACTCTGGAGCTAGCAGTAAGGTCAGTATTTCATTTCATAGAAGTCAGCTCACGCTGACAAGGGTTCGGCCTTCTTAGTGATGGGCCGTTTGCTGCTCAGAAGTGTGAGGAATGGCTTTCTGAAATATCGATAGCTTGCCTTCGCTAGAGTTCATGATCAAATTTAGCCGGCACGTGTCAATGCACTACAGCACCCGGACTGAAGGGCTGAGAGGCTTGGGCCTTGGGCCAGCCGCTAAGGTTTGCTTTTTAAATCAGAGGCTAACTCTTCCATTAGTGTAAGTCAGTGGTTTATAATAACGTCAAATGAGATTTGTGTCGGAGTAGCCCAGACTACAGCCTGGTCTTGGGATTTGAAAAGGAATAGAAAAATTAGGCCGAGACCATTAGTATTCTGTTTTCATTTGGTTTTGGTGGGTGGGTGTGTAAATGCGCCTACGCACACATGCGCACACGTGCAGAGCTGCATTTCATTCCCACGGACGTTTCCCATGGCCCTGTGGCTGCCATTTAACAAGGACCTAAGTGCACAAAATCTTCATCCTGGTGTGGTTTGGTTGACATGTGCAGAGATCTCACATAAAGGCTCTGGGATCCCGCTTTTCATCCATAAAAGGAAAGCAGGCAAGCTTCATGCCCGGCTAAACCCTTTGCACGATATACATCAATAACGAGGCAGCATCTATTTATACATTGCTCGCTGGAAATGACTGAATTCAGACAGAAGTTGGTGAGGCAGCCTCGAGCTCCACCAGCCTCCATGGAGTCTATTGTTAGTACCCAGGATGACTCCTCCGGCAAACGGGGAAGAGAGGCACGATTTGGAGCCTACCGCGCCACGGGGAGGAATATCAGCTTTGGCACTTGGCAGGTGGTGTCTCCTCTCGGAGAATGCCTTCGACGGCTCTGCCAGGACCCGGCAGTCACGGAGGAGGAATGCGGGAGAAACGGTCGCGAGAGCAGGGGGCCAAGAGCGCAGCCCCACTGCCGCTCCCCGGGAAGCGGCACGCTGTCCTGGGCTTACCCACAGGCTGCGAGCTTTCTTCATGAGAAAAGGAGAGGTCCAAGAGGGAATGGGAGGAAGGCAGTAGTAGCTTGATACACACCGATGCCTTCTTGCCATGTCATTGCAGAAGGTTTTCAACAATATTTCTTCTTTACCTAGAAAAAAAAGATGCAGCAAAAAAGCCCCATCCAGCATTACGACGTTGGTTAGGCAGGTCTGTGTGGCTGATAGTCCAGTGACGAGGCTGAGCTGCAGCGCCGACACATGCCCGTGACAACGAAAACTTGCTTGTCTATGAGAAGTTTAGCATAAATAAGGCACCCAAGCCCCCTTAGCAAAGCACAATCCAGGCAGTGCTTTTGCTCCATGCCCTTTTTTTCCTCCTCCTTTCCCCTGTGGCTCTTGTGTACTTTGCCCATATGCTCTAAAGCTGTTTTTTTTTCAGTTTTATGTATGCTTTATGTAAATTAGAAGAGTCAAGCTCTTCTGCTTGCTAAATTATAAATTGAGTGGAAGTTGGCTGACCCTCTTTAGACTACGTCTATAAGTTATACAAAATGTAAGTAATCAAGCTGAGCAGGCGGGGTCGGGGAGGGAAAACACATCAATAGCGTGGGCCACGTGAGCTGCGTCCCCGCGTCCCCGTATACTGCCGCTTGCCTTTGCAGCCTTGAACCTCTCTTTCCTCCAAAGTGCCGATCTAACTCCTTTTAGCCCATTCTCCGAGATGCAGGTTTATTGCCTCCTTTGGTAGTTTGCTCAGCATATTCATTACGCCTTGTATAAATGAACTGCTCTTAAATGCTTGTTTCCACTCTTTTGCTTTAGGACCAGAGTAGATCCAGACTGCCTCCTCTGGGAGCACTGGTTCATTTTGTTTTCCTTCTTCCCCCTGTAAGTCAAAATGCCTGTTGATTTTAGTGTCTGTCTCTTTGGCTTACTCCCTGCTTTGGCTCCACTTCCCCTATCTCACACTAATTTTCGTACGCTTGAGTTTTCCCCTAGATTATCTTTTCCTTAGTAGCCCACTGCAACCCCACAGAGTAGGACCGTGGTTTAAGAGCGGGAGCCCGGCTGCGGCTGGCAGCCTGAGAAACGCTGCCAGGAGAGCAAGGGAATCGGCTGGTGTCTGGGGCTCTGTGAGATGGTGGAGAATCTGCCACAGGGCAGAAAAGATAGCCCTCACTGTGGCCTGTTACTGCATAGTTAGAGCAAGTTTTAAGAAAAAGGAGCCTAAAATCAGATCCCCGAATCTATCTTCACGCATTTAAAAGTAGGCTGAATTTTGGGAGTCAGGTAGGACCAGCGTTATCATAAGCAGGTATGGGCATGGCCCTGCTCTACAGTCTGACTTCAGGGTTCCTCTTAAAAATGTCAATTTTCAGACGATTGTGACAAACTAAACGGCCCCTAAAAGAGGAGTCTGACTGCAGCCTCAGCACAGGCAGGGATGTCCGGCAGGCAGTGGCCGTGCCAGCAGCCGCACTCTGCCCGCTGACCGAGGGCAGCCTTGTGCTGCTGCCGCCGGCAGCCCGTCCACCCCACGAGCGCCGAGCCACGTCGGGGGCAGAGCTCGGGATGGCTCCGCTCTCTGTCCTTTACTTCCACGCCAGCCGGAGAACAGAAAAAAAAAAGGTCTTCAGAGAGGTGGTGTGGTGCAGTTCTCCTGAAATCTTGACCAACATTTTAAGGCCGGCATCGCGGAGACTGTGAATGCCATTGCCGTGGAAAATTCCGGTTAGAAACGAGTCGCTGCGGGGTGGGTAATTGTGGGCGGTGGGTGGGCTCTGCAGGCACGGCCCCAGGGGCACAGGCCTTCGGCGGGTAGCACGTTCCCACGTAACGCGCAGCCCTGTGCGCCTGCTGGGTCCTGGGGTGCCCACGGGGGTCCCCAAGCCCTCCCAGCCCAGCCCGGCTGCTGAGAGGTGCCGCTCTTCGGGCACGGTACACTCTGCTGACTCCGGCGGGGCTGAAGCGTGTGCTTTGTTAAAGGGGATCCCAAGTGAGTCGGTTTTGCCCGAGTAGACAGATGGCCTTCAGGAGTCTCGGGCTAGGACTGCGGGGCACAAATGGGATTCTCTCTGCTCAGGCTCTGCCCTGCAGTTATTTGAGTTTGGGCTGTCTTTCACTGAGTTCATAAAATGCATGCCTTTTTTTTCATTCATTAAATACCTCGATTCAGTGATATGCCATGAGAACGTGGTTTATTCTGTCCAGTCAAATGTTTACTGAGAAGCGATAAAAAATATCCAACCTGCCTTTTTAGAGCTGCTTGTTTTATTTCAAAGGGAAGGCATAACCTTTCATTTCCTGGTGTGATTTTTATTAAACCTCTGCCTATTTTATTTGTCAGATCACATATAAATTTACTACCACTTGTGTTTCCAAATAAAAAACATATAGGTTGGTAAGCAGTCTATAAATCAAGCTGCTATTCCTTGAAACTCATAAAAGGATCATTTTAATCCATGGAATTGCTAATTAAAGCTGCTTCTCAATACACAAAAATTAAGTTAACAGTAATTAATGTAGCCAGCCTGGAACCTTAGGAAGCTACTGCCAGCAAGTGTCTTTTGGTGCACTCAAGAGGATGCAGTTTGATTGTTGGCACCAACAGACAGGTTGGGAATTGTAAACATGGTAATTAGCAGTAAGTTTCTGGATCTCAACTTGCCAGACTGGCAGTCTGATTCTTGGAGTAGTTGTCGCATGGGAGGAGGGAAAAACAAAGTAAGGGAATTAGAGCAACCTTGCATTGCTCCGCCAACATATGCCGCTGGACCAATGTTTTTCTTGGCAAAGGTCTCTGACAAGGAGTTTAAAAGCAGCGTTGCAGCCCTACTGCAAACTGTGAGCCTCACTGCAGGCATCAACCAAGCAACTGTCTCTGGCTCTTCTGCTCAAACTATGAGTGTTGCTCCATGGAAAGGAACTGTAGAGTCTGAGATTCCCCTGCTCCACCTCTACGGTGGGGCACGGTGTTGATAAGGTTATCAACAATAATGGGATTAAAAGAGTTAAAATCCAGCTTTTGCAGTAATCCCAGAGTATTCTATTGTTGAACTATCAAAGATTAAGGTAATAGTAACCTTATTAACCCTTGGTGTAGTGTAAATAAAAAGGAAATGTCAACCTTGATTCCACCATGAAATTAAATCTTCACTTCTCTCAATGATGATTCAGACACAGCTTACTCCAGCCAACGTGGTTTATGAAAATACGGAACCCATGTGAATTTAAGAAAACCCATCTGGGAGAGAGAGAGGGAGAAAGGGGCGATAAAACGTGGCATTTGTCTTGTTCAAAATGAAAAAAAAAAAAAAATCACATTCATCCAGCTTGTACGTCTGCAGGAACTATACCTAGAGCCAACAAAGTATGCAAAGAATAAGGTAGGGACCTTATGCTCACGGTGTAAATCCCTGTGAAGCAGTGAACACAGCTCCCCCAGGCTGCAGCAGCTCAGGCTCTGGCCCTGGGCAGAACAGCCGACCCTGTGCCAGGCAGCAGCCACAGCACTGCTGCTGGTGTCCCCGTCCCTGTCCCCTGCTCGCCGGGCACTGTGCGGCCTCGTTAGTGCTGTCCCAGGGACGGGGTGCCCCGGCACGAGAGCTTGAACCGAGCATTGCTCCACCAGCGCTTCCAGTGCCAGAGACGAGGTGACGAAAACCAAAAAATGCCAGAAATAAAATGGTTGCTGAACCTTCTGGAAACAGAGATACAGGTGCTGGTGGGAAGGGCACAGGTTTTCCTGGCTAAGCGGATTTCCAGGGGGTGGGAGCTGCCTCTTTCGGCAATGGACCCTTCCCTCCTCACCTGTGCTGGGCACGGCCCCTGCTCCCCCTGCCCACAGAGGCTGAATCTATTAAGTAGGTCTGAAACTGCCCGCTGGGACTAGCTCTCCTACCTGAAGAGAGGGAAGGACAGACAGACTGGGCTGTGCTTAGAAGTCAGTGGAACGTGGTCCAGGTAAATCCGTATTTCCTTGTGGGGAGCAGGAGGGGAATTACAGTAGGCAGAAATGGGCTGTGCGCCCTTTGTTATGCTTTTTTGACTGGGAGAAAAAATGAAGTAGTGGTAAAATGGGGTGATTCGGAATGATTCTGCATATTAAATAACGCAAACACTTACTCTGAGTCTCTAGCAGAGAGGTAATTAAGTATTAAGGAGCTGCCTATAGCAGGAGGTGAGCTCTCTGGAGGGCAAGAGGCATTGCCAGAGAAAAGGGATGGTTTTAGTGGGGCTGTTCCCAGGGAAAGGGGCTTTGCCACTTCAGCAAACCGCTGTCTGCCCCCTGGCATCTGCACCTCCTGGAAATTACTGGCTCTGTGGATTGATAGAGGTGGGGAGCGGGCACGCTCTGCCTCTTCGTATCGCTTACTCCAGTCCTCATGAACTCTGGTGAAGTTGTGTTACGAAACTCAGACTCATAAAAGAGCTCGGTTTAGGATGGTTTTTTTCCCTCCACTTACTGAATCATCCTCTTCTCTGGTGTAAATTGTCACACCTCCAGAGCGTGCACCAGTTCAGCTGCGCCTGCTGGGTCCTGGGCTGCCTCCATACCCACTGCTGCTGCAGTTGCTACCACAAACACAAATTGGCTCGCTCTGGCTCTTCGTGTCTTTCCGCAGTGTAGGAGTAGACAGTGTGCCCATGGGGTTGTTCAGAAATATTACTGGTTTCTAGTGCTGGCATAATGCTCCCTTCTAGGTAGTATCCCTTTTCTGGACAATTTCCCAGTAAAATAGTAAATGGCAACTGCAGAGCAGTAAAGGCGATGGCGTATTTGTTTGACTGACATTTCAGAGCCTGCAGAGCAAATGCAATTAGGATCCACAGTGTGTTGCAGCTTCCTTTCTTCATTTCCCTATCCTGGAAGAGTTGCCGTTAGGTTCAGTTTAAGCCTGGTCCCCGCTCCATGTCAACCTTAGAGTGGAGGAGAGGCTCTGGGGAGGGAGGGAGGCATGTCCCCGAGCCCCTGCGGGCACCCTCTACTTCGGGAGCTGCCAGCATCTCGCAGGGTTCAGGTGGGACAGGAGCTGGTGCCGCTCCGCTGCCGGCACTGCAGCCTCGGGCAGGAGAGGAGTGATTTTGTTAGTAGGCGTGAGCTTCCCCCGGATTCAGCAGAGCTGGCACCAGGGTGGCCCTGCAGCGCTCAGACCTGCACTCCTCGTCGGGGAGAGATCCCCGTCAGTGCCTGTGGATCCATGCCAGGCAAAGCAGCCTGGGGTTTGGGCTACCCCAGTCTTCACCGGGGGCAACTGATGCTTTCTTTGGAGTTTTGCAGGGTCAACAGTTGATGCGCTGTGAACGCTTCGATACACACTTGGCATCAGAAAGAGGTGGGAAAAACAAAGGCGGTAATCATTCAGATTTGTCCGAAGGAGGTAATTGAAAACAAATTGCTACCAAAAGCCAAGGGCCGCAGTTAATTGCGGTGGAGCACTGCGGGTCGCTCACCTGCAGGGAAAGACTGCTAGAGAACAGGCAGGGGTCAAAATTGTTTCTCTCCTGGTGGGGAAAGAGGGTCTCAGCCATATAATTTGGTTTGTGGGGTTATTCTGTAGCTCATAGACCTTGACATGAAAATCCAGGCCCACAGAGCAGCGCTTCAATCGCTGGAAACAATGCAGTCGGTGAAGGCGGGGGCAGCCGTGGCGGGGGTGGGCAGGCTGCAGCCCCCCTCCTGCCACGGGCAGGTCCGAGCTGGCCCCCACAGGCAGCAGACGGCAGGAGAGACAGGGGCAGCTGCCGAGTCCCTCCTCCACCGGGTCCTACTCGAAGGAGGGGGCATGTAAATCCTGGACTTGGCTGAAGAGAGGAGCGGCATGGTGGAGGCTGCGATGTGCACAGAGCCACCACGCTCCCAGTCCGCTCCAACCGGGAGTTTTACTTTTCGGTTTGAACACTGCTGCCATGCATTGTTTTATTTGTTAACAAGTTTCAACACCGCAATGTTTGCTATTCCTGGTGCTTCTTAGATGTCTGGACTCAGGCAGACATCAACGCCCAGGTAAATCGGTGAATCGTTTTGCAGCGGGTCCTCTGGACGCAGAGGCGGGGGAAGCCGGGACGCAGGGTGGCACGGACCCACTGCCCGAGGGTGGGGAGGGGATCTGCCCTCGCTGGGTGGTGGCTCCCCGGGGCAAAACCTCTTCTGTCTCTCAGAGAAGCTCCTTCCAAACCACTAAAGCCATTGCAAGGATTCAGGAGATGAAAATAATGATGACAAAGCTGATCTAATTCTTACTAAATTGCACTTTTTCTAGATATTTTGATTCAGAGCTCCTGCAGGATAAAAGAATAATTTCTTCAGCTTCCTATATCTGGCAACAAATTCAGTACCACCCTCTCTCAGGGCAGGTCCTTGCTCCTGACTCTCGCACGTTTCCTTTGTGCTCGGGTAACCGAGTACAGGAGGGTGCTACAGCCCGAGCCGCTCCGTGTCTGCTCCTTGAGCTGATGCTGCAAGTGGGGGCAAGCCAGGACAGCATGCGAAATGGGAACCAAAGTTTCTTAAAGCAGTCTAAATGCAGGGCAACCCCGCTGAAGTTTGTGGTGTTACATGAGTGTTGGCTGTAACAGCTCTGAGGGTCGGGCCAGCCCGATTAGAGCCCGGATTCCAGTGCTTCAAAAAGGACTTTAAAGTATACGTGTGTAACACAAGCGTTAGAATATGAATACCCCTATCTAACCTGAGATATGGGAAGAGTGATCGCCTGGCTCTCCTTGGAACTTACATCCTTTGATAGTTCAACTTATCCTTACATAGAAAACCAAATCATACGCTGATTTATTTGACTTACTGTTATTATTAAGGACAGCTTTTGGCAAGATCGGTAACAAAGCCATTTCTCCTCTTCTTTTGCAATGAAAAACCCAAACGCTGTCCGGGCGGCAAAGTCTGTCCCCAGACTGCAAGCCCGGTGCGGCAGCGTTAGTGACACGCAATCCCACCCCCCCTCCACGGGAGCCTTGCCTGCGCGAGGGCTGCGGGCTGTCCCCACGGGGGCGGCAGCTCCGCTGCGCAGGGCACGTGAGCGATTGCTCTTGTTTTTAACATGTCAGATCATAACTTGCTCATCCGTTCAGTGTCAGGGCTGAAAAATACTGTCGAAACGAAAATGCGGGAGCTGACCAAGAAATCAGTGAGTATGCTATCTGGGAGCTCCAAATTTAGACGTGATTGATAAAGGATATAAAATATGCGACTTTTTTCAAGGAAAAAGACACTCCATTAATATTATGCAATTTGAACATGTTTGTTTTAAGAATAACAGCTCTGTTTCACAGCAAGCGTGCGCACCCGTGTGTGCAGGTGCACACGTGCACACATACTGCGGTAGCCCAGCATTGCACGGAGTTAGCTGCTGAATTAAGCTGGCAGTATGAAATGTATTGTCAACTCGCCACAGGGTCGGGCATAGTACCTGTACAACAGAGTGGAAAAGTCTGGGTGGTGCTGGGTGAGAATGTTTTCCTAGCTAAATTCGCCGGTGTTCAATCTGCAACTTCACAATCCCCTTCTTTTCCATTATTTCACTTTTATCTATATAAGTGGAAGGGAAAAGAGGGGGGAAAATGGCTCTCCCGTGGAAGGAAAAGGTCTTGGCAGGACAACAGCCGTGTGTGTGCTGCTGAACGCTGCTGGATGCAAGTAGCCGCTGAACACAAGGTGTATGCGGTGGATTGAAAGAGTTTATTGGGCCAGTGTGGCTTTTTTTCATGACAACCCCAGGGCCAGGTGGGGTCTCCTGGGGCCAGGACATCTGGGAGCTCGGGGAGCTTCAGTGGTCAGGGTGGTGGATTATTGCAATGAACAGATACAACCTGATCCCCCAGAAAAATAACCTATGGCCACATGCTCAAAGGCTGACGCCACGCTGAAGCCATGGCCATCCGGGTTTCTCCCATCCTGCTGCTCCCCACCTCGGGGTGCGGTGCCGAGGGCCGGTGCCGCTTTGCCTTAGCGTGGCTCTCTGCGTGGAGTCACGACCGGCAGGGCTGGCTGCTGGGGGGACGCTGGAGCCCAGCGCTCCAGCCCTCCTGCTCCCTGCTGGGGTGGGAGATGTCTGCGGGGGCCCTGCCTGGGTGGGCAGGGATGCCGCCCGCGAGGCGATGCAGCAGCAGCTTGGCTTGCCGGGAGGTTGTGCAGAGCTCCCCAGGGGCAGGGCGGCTCCTCCCTGCCCCGCTGAAAGGATGCGGCTCAATAGCATCAGCAGGGCCCCTGCGCTTTTGACCTCGGATTTTCTCTTGCATATGCATAAAGCACGGTGTGGTGTTAGAGGGTTTTAATGGAAGGAAACGGAGGAAGCCAGTGAATTCTTTCCAGTGGTAAATGTTTATATTCATGCTTTAAAAATTCAGTGCATTTTTTCCCAAAAATTTAGTATTACCTTTAGAATATGGGAGTGGGAGGTCACTGGACATCATAAAAGAGGAGGGTCTCAGTTAAAGAAACCGCAGCTAAGGACTTCTCTCTCTAGTAACTCTCAACGTTTCTACTGATGGATTTCCAAATAGCTACTCTAAAGCTCTGGAAATCTGAGTATTATTTCCAGAGGGTATATCCATACAATGATTTAAGCCTGATTTTCACAAGACAGAAGCTATTTGTCGCATGACATAAATCCCTGCGGTTCAGTCCCTTCTCTGGGTTAACTCGCTCCCTCAGTGAAAAGTTGGGGGTCACCAGATTGCCAAGTGGGTGGAGAAAGGTAGAGGGAATTGGTCTGGTGAGCCGAGGAGTCCCGACCCCCTGGTGTAACCCAGGCAGCACCCTCCCTGCCCAGCACTGTGCTTCCAGGCAGGATTCAAGCCTCCAAAACCTCAGCAAAAAAATTCCTGCCCAACTACATGAAACGAGATCAGGAAAAAACCTGTTTACTACAGCATGGTCTAGTTTTTAGATCCAAACAGATTGCTGTACATTGGGTGTGAAACTCCCTAATGTTTTAGTAATGATGCTGGGACCTCGCTGACTGACAGCTTTCTGAGGTTATGTAAATGCCTAAAAAGAAATCTAACCCCAAATCTTAATTGTGTAGCAGATTTGAGTCCTGTGAAGCCTAGGCACTGCCAGATTTTAAGGCCATGCTGCTACCTTACATAAATACTCATAAATACTTACAGTAAGTGTCCTAAAAAGATCTTTGGCTCATCGAGTGAGCTAGAAGAAGGCGTTGCAGGGCTGCCCCATCTCCGCCGGCTGCGGGCGGCATGCGGTGCTGCCCGGGCCTGCTCCGGCGAGAGCGGGGAACCTGGTTCCCTTCAAGTCCAGCCAGAACTGCGGGTATCAGGGATCACGTCCCAGGCAGAGGAACGGAGCTACTGCCATTTCTGATGCCCACTAACAGGGCAAAGAGACCTTTCTTTGTGCTTCTGTGCTTTAGCCTGGCGCAGAAACAATTATAAAACATGTTTATAAATTCCACCCGGGTGTTGCAGCCCTTGCTATGAATCTCAAAATATATTTGAGATTTATTAACGTTGTGCTGTTTCTGACACAAAGGATGTGGGGGACAAAGAGCAGCAGCTTCTGTGCTATAAGGAAGCACATAAAAACCTGTCAGTACACTCGTATTTTCATGCTTCTAGATGTTGTTATCCAAACGTCATTGTACTCGCAACTATTCTGTGCGCATTAATTCTGAGGTGTAAAGTACTACCTGGTATTAAAAATGCGATAGTTGCGTGCATGGTTAGAGTACATCTAATGTTTTTGTGAGAGCTCTTGTTAGCTCTTATTGCCTTGTCCTTGGTGTGACTTAAGGCAGAAAATCAAAAGTTCACTGCATTTAAAAAATGTTCAGAAAGATGTGCTTAAGTAAACTGATGTCTTTATTTTCAGTGTTTGAATAGGTATGTAAAGAGAAGGGGTTTGAATAAAGGCAAAGTCCGTGTGATAGAGCTTACTCAATAATGGTTGCGATTAATTTTGCAGAGTTGTCCATGAATAACTGGTAATATGTTTCCCATATCCCACAACTCCTAGAACTGGCTGACTCATTGTTGTACGCGAGGAGTGGTACCTTTGAGTTGCGATCTGATGCATATTAAAAATTGTCATTGATTTTTTTTTTTTTTTTTGAGGGATTGAATCAGGGTCCTAAAGGACCCGTGACATTTTTCATACAAAATACTTGTTATATCCTTCCTTTTTTTGTTGCTTATCCTAGGCTCGGTGAGGAATCAGTGCTAAATCACAGCAGTGCCCACCTCTCCTCTCCTGGAGGGAGCAGAGGAGAAGGACAGGGCACTGGAGCAATGACTGGAAGGGAATGAAGGGAATGAGGAAAGGAAGGGAATGACTGGAAATAGCAGAGGAAGGGCAGAAATAGGAAAAAGCAGAAAAAAAAGAGAATCAAAGAGAGATAAGGGAATGAAAAGGAAGAGAGAGGAAAAAGGAGTAGAAAAAATAAAAGGGAAGACTGGATAAACATGAGTAAGTTCAATAATTAATTCTCAGTCTTAATCTTTCAGCGTACTTCTTAGGCAGGAGCTCCATGTGATTTGGAGGTTTGTGGGGTTTTTTTGAAGCAAACCCCACCTCCCCCTGCCCTCCCAGCGCTGCCTCCAACAGCTTTTCTGCCTTTTACCTTGGCCGGAGCACGAGGGCTTGCACAGCTCTGCCGTGCCCGACAGCTGCCCCGTGGGTTGGCCTGGAGAGCCGCTGCTGGTCATGGGCTCTCTCTGATGCTCATCCATGTTCAGCCGACCCGAGGTCTACAAGGAACATGAGTAAGCACCAGCTCCCGGTTAAATCTCAGCAGGTTTATTGTTTACAAAACCGTGACAAAAGATGAAGTAATGTCCTATCTGGCCACATACTGGGCTGTAGGTCCTCTTTTTTCTAAAAGGAGAGCTATCTGATGTGTCTTGTTACTGTCAAAAAGAAAAAGAAAAAAATCAGTTATTGTGATTTAGAGGAGCTAAGTGTTTAAGATAAAATATACATTCAGTGTTCTCATACAAAGATTCAGCGATAACCAGGTGACTCAAATCAATGCACTCTTCTCAAAGCCCAAAGGCTTTTTTTAAGGTGTTTATAGACTATCTCTGCTGTCATTGTGCCCTCTTACAATTACAGATGGGGGCGATGAAAACGCATGGTCCCGTGCAAGTACTTGCTGCCACCTTATAAAAAGCCAAAGCCTAATGAACTTCAGTACAGAGTAAACTAATAGCTTCCTTGTGAAAGAGCAACCGGGGGAGTTTTGCTCTAATACTGACAGTGAAAGCAGACCTGTCGATGAGAATAAGCCTTCATTAAAAGCCAGGTTTAAGATGAGATTTGAAGGAGTTTGACTCAGCATTTCCAACCTGTTGAGAATGAATTCTGGACCTGGGCTGGACAAGAGTTAAGAGCACGTCTTCTGTAAACCTTTACCTTGTGTTTTGGAGAGACCAGTACGCTGTCCTCTGGTAATCAGCAACATCAGCCGCCCTCGCACGAAAAGCAGAGCTCTGATAAACGCACCGATCCCAATTTGTGCATCGCTTTCCAAGTCATCAAAGCGATTTTAAAATCAGTATGTTATGTTTAAGAGGGAGGCCATGCGTTCCTCTCTGGGCAGGAATAACCCGTCGAGCCTGCGCAGGGAGAGTTAACATCCTAGATGCAGCATTTTGTACAAATCAGAGAGTATAAAGAATATTCCGGGAAAGCCATAAAGGGAGATGACGCAGTAACGGTTTCTGGGATGTTAAAAATACAGTTATGCTTATGAGCTGCTGTGTGAGCCTGACTGCAGTGGCTGACTCGGGGTGATACTGTGTGGATGACAGAGAGAGTTTCACAAATGTCAGGAGCGCAGGGCCGAGTCCCAAGCAGCTCCTGCAATTTTAACACGTAACGAGGCCAGAAGACAGCTTGGTGCAGTAATAATAATTTAATGCAACTAATATATGTAACGATGCATCTGAGACAGGGTTGGTAGATCTGCCAACAGCACTTTGTTAGACAGCACAGTGATCAATCCGGGGTGGAGGTTATAGGCTTGAGTACATGTCTGTGGGATCAAGCCACTAGTTTTTAATGGGTTTGAGCCATTCTTAAATAAACCTTCATTCGTTAGGGTGGCACCGCTAAGTCTGCTTCCTACGGAGCAGCAGGAAGACAGAAGGAGCATCTACAACAGTAATAGTTTAACACAAATTGATTTAAAGACTGGAATAATAGGCAGCTTGGAGAGCTTGCATAAGGGATGAAGGAGTTGGGCAGAAAGAGGTGGAAACAGAGAGGAACAAAGCCCAGCTGGCTGCGGACGGAGGAGGAATGTGTCTCCTCCGTGTTCTTCTGCCAGCTGAAGCACACCACACCGCAAACAGGAGATGCGAACGCTTGCGACGCACCCAAGAAACCATTCTCGACCTTGTGACCTGTTTACGGCGCCGGGCGAACGGCCCCTGGGCAAACCGGGTGCGCTGCCTTTCACACCCTTCCAACTTCCCACTCCACAACTGGGACCCACCGCAGGGTCGTTCAGGCTGTGGTTTACTGGATGATCTGCTAAGGGGCTTGACTACGGTCTCCAGTTTCCAGAGATTTTTTAGTCTGTCCGAAATACTTATGCCTGCAATGTCTCAGACCTGTCCATGTCCTTTTTTGCCTGCTGGGTATAAACTAGTTTGGCTTTTACGATGTGTCTGCATACAGGGTTTTAGTAGCTTGGCTTGCTTTTATATGTTTATAGTGAAAGTAACAGCCCCTTAAAAAAATTGATTATTAATCATGGGAAGACAGTAGATGTTTTTAACCTTTAGAAGCAGAACTAAAAACACATCAAATTATATAAAGTATTTTATTTAAAGGCATTTTATTTTATTAAAAACACTACAACCGTTGTTTGCGGAAATGGAATACATTTTGTTTCTCCATACGAGGGTTCAGGGGAAACCATGGTGGGAGTTAGCCCTTCTCGCTCAGCAACTGCACTGGTGTCAATAAGTCAAAATTAGACTCTTCCCAAATTGCATAAACCACTGAAAGATTCTAAAGTAAGGATTTGGAGAGCTGTAAAATTCCCATTTCAGCTGATAAACTATCTGCAGGAGTTGTGATCTTTTTGCACAGATGTGCACACGACACATTCTTTCTTTACTGAAAGTTTAGGACTACCATCATGCGTGCCTGTACGTAGGTATGATGTGTAGCTGCATGTATGTAAATGTGTGTGTGTGTATATGTACATATTTCTAAAACTATACACGTATTGCACTGTGTTATGAAGAGCCAAAGGTTGCTTTTGGCCATGCAATCTGTGCCATTTCTGAGTATGCCGAGATCCGTGGGTGCCTGTAGCAGCATCTCCGACTGTCCCGCTCAGCGCGTGGCTCTGGCTGACCCCAG
>NW_008824053.1:2515403-2542373 GCF_000699105.1 Pygoscelis adeliae
CTTGTTGCGACCGGGTGCCTGAATTTGGGGGCTGGTTTGTACGTTCCAGAATAGCGGCTCTGCCAGATGTGACCACGGGAATGTGAGGCCCGTGGGCTGAGCCTCGTGAAGCAGAGAAGAGCTGCCTTTAGCCTGGAGTTTGCACATTCCACCATTTCCAAGGGCTAAGCAGGAAACTGCTTCCTCCCTGGGAGAAGTCAACCAAAGAGGCATTATCCATTCAAGGAGGCTGGTGGGACTGTGCGAATGCCAGTGGTCTTTGTCATTAACCAGATCTCTTCAAGCTGGCTGAGAGGCTGAACGTTTCTGTCGATTAAATCCCATCCCTTCACAAGGCAGGAACAAAATCGCCATTATAATGTTTTGGCAAAGCAAAACACTTTTGTTTGCTGGCAAGGGTTTAACTTGTATGCAGCCATGCTCCCGACGTAGGATGTCTAAGAAAGAGGCTTTGCTAGTCAAATGCTGTCTGCCTTACCAGCCCGCGTTACCCCGATGATAAAGTGCTCCAGTGACAGAAGTCACCTTCTGTGTTCAGCTGAGCTCAACTGGAATCATGCTCTGTAGCTCTGCCGCTAAGCGACTCTGAAGACGTTATGGGTGCAGAGCTGTGCCACTGTATTTCAAGTGATAATAAAAACTCACCGGATAAATTGAAGGAGCGTGGCTTTTCGTTGCGGCAAGTTGGGACCGTATAAGCAACTCTATCATTGTGCTAAGGCAGCAGATGCAGTCAGTGTTTGGAGGAAATGGTTCATGACCCGATGATGCTTCCCAAGAGATGCAGCCAGGAAACAAAGACGCTGGGGGCCCCTCGAGTGGGAGTAACACCGGCGGGGCGGGCGAGGGAAGCAGGAGAATCAGACAATGGGAGAGAGCGAGGAGAAAGGTGCAATGCAAGCAGAAAAACCCTTTGCTGTGCTTCAGGCTCACTCTTGCACTCAGAGCTGTGGGACAAAAAGCGATAGCTGGGGGAAGAGCCCTTTACCGAAGACCAGCAGAGCACTCCAGGAGGGTGCTGCAGCCTCTGTCTCTGCAGCGAAAGCAAGGAGCAAAGCCACAATCAGCACGGCACGGACTGCAGGGGTCAGATCCAAGATCTGCATCACCCTGAGAGTTGGGCCCAGCAGGTCCCCGGAGCAGGGGAAGGCCCTCGCCCCACACAGGGAGCCACAACCTGCTGGGACAGGCTGCTTTTGGATGCCGGGCAGGTTGCTCACCAAAGCACATTAAAGCTGATCCCTGGCCAAGCGAATGCTGATGGGGTGTTACTGGAGTATTTCAGTCCCTGAGCAACCAGCCCTGAGAACACGTGAGCACTGATGCCCCGGGTGTGAAGCAGGACCTGGCTGGGGGCCCGGGGCAGAAGACCAGGATGCTCCCCCGGGGGCTCCACCCTGAGGAAGGGCAGCCACGAGGCCAAGGGGAGAAGCTGAGCTGGCCTTGCACAGATTCTCCGGTGGTTCAGGCTGGCCGAGCTAAGCGGGTCCCTTCCCTCGGCTGGTGTCACGACTTTGAGGGAAACACCTGGGACCGGCGGGTCAGAGGCAGAGCTGGCTCTTGGCTGCCCCTGCACAGGGCACTTGCCGCTGCGGGAGGACTGCGCTGAGGGCGTGCAGACCTGGAGCCCACCCCTGGCAGGGCTTGGCCATCGCCCCCAGCACTCTCCCACCTGGGTGACTCACCGAGGAGCCCCCCCTCCCCGCCATGGGCAGCATCCTGTAGCTGTCACACCTGACCCGTGCAGGTGGACATGGTCACACCGGTGTGCACACACAAGCAAACCCTGCACACGTGGTGCAGCCGTCACCACCCCCACGTATGGCGGTGGCTTTCACCCCTTCAGGAGGGGTCCCCAGCACACAGTGATGGGCGTCAGCGTGGCCCCCCCCTCTCCGCTCAGGGAACTGTCTGCCCTCTTCCCCCAGACTGTGCCCACAGGCGCGAGGCAGCGAGGGGTCCCTGGCCCTGAGCCCCCCACCTCAGGAGCTCTGCAGCTGCACTTTTACTCCAGCTGAGTGTTTGGCCCCCTTGTCTTTGCAGCAGGTGAATCCAGCTCAGCTGCACTGGTGCAAAGGAGCAAATACATTTTAAGAAAATAACTGCAAAATAAAGGTGTAACAAATAAAGATAAAAATGCTGCTAACAAGCCTCATTGACAATGGCATTATTTGCACCTATCACCCTGAGATTTAAAAAAAATATATATATGTGAAATAAAGCTGGTTTTGTTGGAAGGGGTCAAAGTTTCTGCACTAAGACTCCACCCCCTGTGTGATTTTCCCCTTTGCCTGCTGATCCACTCCACCTGAGGGGCTGTGCTGGGGAGCAAAGCTGTGGCAGCTTTGGAAGCCTGCTGGGGTCCATGGCTGCTCCCTGGAAGGAGGAGAGAGAAATCAGAGGAGGCAGCACCGGAGGGAGGGGAAGAGTGTGGACTGGGGGAAGGGAGCAGGTGATAAAACAGCTCCTCGAGGCAGGGACTGAGGCTGGTGTGCTGCCGCAATGGGCTGAGGTGCCCAACAGGATTTGTCCGGTGCCAAGGGTAGGTCACCTTCCTTTTGACTCGAGCGGGTGTTGGAGTGTGTGTGTGTGTGCGTGCGTGTGTGCTGAGCCCTGAAACCAGTCCCTGCCATGCTGGGTCTTTTCACAGACAGTCGTGGTATTCTCTGCTGCCCTGTGATTTGCAGTATCTATTTTATTATTTACATAAACTCATGCTCTTGCTGTCTTCAGGGAATTCCACTAAGTAAGCATTGAGCTCGTTTACCTTCCTCCAAATCCGTAAGCACAAACACCTTTGACGTAGTTTTTCTGCTACTGGGATCTCTGTATTACTTCACTTTGGCTAGGCCCTTTGTTAAGAAGTTAATAAACCTGTCACCGCAAGTCCATTGACTCTCAGCAGAACATTTCTTTCATTCCTGAGGTCCCTTTCATAACCAGCTTGCATATTAGCACCGTTTGTTAGCATCTGGCCAGCTTTTCTCTTTAGCATTATTGTGCAATGCGCTTTCTTTTGTAGTACCTGAAGCTTGAAAGACAACTATCAGTTCGCCTCCTGATGGGGGAGAAGGTATCTGTAATCTGCGTTTCGTGTCTTGAGTCTCTTAAAAGGACTAGAAATCCCAAACGCAGTAACTTGTGGGTTTTCTGTCTTAGAGAATTAGGATGTCTTTGCATAACTGAGCAGGCAAACATTGCGCAGTGCTTGATCAATAAGAGGCATTGCCAGAGGTCTGGTATAGTCTACCACAGCTGATGGTAAGTGTTGCTATAGGCTATGGAACTAAGAATATAAAATGTCGAATGACAGTAATAATTCATGCATCCTGGGACATATAAAACCAACAGCATGTCAATAGCTGTGGCATGCTCTGCAGAAAATATGCAGGATTTAGATGTTGCAGGAGCCTGTGTTTTATTTTAAACCACACTTTCCTCGGTGAAATATAGACTTTCCCCTTTTGTTAAAAACATTTATTTTCGGTTTCATGTTGCTACTTTTCTATGAAGGTTCTAAGAGCCGCACAGCTCAAAAGGGGCCCCAAGATCTTTTTGGATATGTATATATATATATACACACAAAATATATGTATTTGTTGAAGATAAACACATAAAAGATTTATGAAGCAGAGGGTGCAATACTGTCTGAGATTCGTGGACCATTTCAGCATTCATAACAACATATATGGTTCTCATGTTGGCTTCACCAGGAATCGGACTTTGCTAGGTGGGTTGCCCAGGAGGTATCTGGCATTGCCTTAAAATGAAACTTATTACAATCGCTTTGTATTTTACTTGGAAAGCAGAATATCTTGCGAAATAAGTAAGAACTTCTCCAGTATTCATCCTCTTCAAAAATGCTTCAGGATAATTAATGTTGCTTGTCTCTTATGAAAAGATAGGGAAGAGGGTGAACTATTGCATCTGGGAGGGTACAGCAGGCATAAGAAGAAAGACTGTGTCTATCTGATTCATGTTCTCCCCCGTGCCACTATTGCACTGCTGCTTGGGAACCTAAAAGTGGCGAGTGCTGCTTTACTGGCTAAGGCTCCCACAAAAATTCTTCAGATGAAACTTTAACGAGAAAAGGAAAAAAAAAAGTTGTTCAAGCAGCCCCATTCTTGTGCTTTCAGCTGCGTGCTCCTGTGCACCTCAGCCGTGTGTTGCCAGGCCTCAATTTCTCTAAATCTGCCTGGAACTAGAAAGGCGAGACAGAGAAGTTGCATGTCACTCATGGTTATATGAATATGGGCCTTAACGTGCAGGTAATACTTCTAAAAGAATGTAAAATATTAACAAAACAACAAAAAAAAGGAAAAGCATCACAAAGAAACCCACCACGCATTATTTAAATCTTCCCCTGTGAGAAGCTGAGGACCCAAACGTATACGAATCATCTGCTCTTCCATGGGACAGCAATCCCTCCACTTCAGAGTTGCACAGTCCCGTCTCCCAGTTGCCTACTCAGGAATTTTTTTTTAAGGTGCATAGTCAAATAAAACGTCTTAAATATAATTTCTGTTTTTTCGAAGACCATAAAGTGATTTTGGTGCAGTGGACTGCAGCTACATAAACAGGCACTAGTAGATATCTCTGCACATCTTGCAGAAGCTAGAGTGAGCCGGAGATGATGATAAAAATAAAAATAATAAAAAAAGCCTGCTAACCGTCTGAGACCTATGAAAAGGGATGTCTTTGTTCTGAGGAGAACATCTTGGCTCGTTCTGCTCCTTCGGCTTGGTTTGGGGAGGATGTATTTTACGGTCCTCCCATGATACTTGGCAAATTTAAAGCTGTCACTGTTGATCCTGCTTCTCTTTGTATTAAAAGAATGTCTATGGTGTTTATATTATGGGGAAAACCCTGCTATTTCTACTTATTGTATTTTCATTGTCTCTTTTCTTATGACTGTACTGTTTGCCAGCAGCTGAGGGGCCACTCTGATGCTTGCTTTGATGCCATGGTTTACTCTGTCACACAGTTGAGCCTACGGTTTTCCTTTCTAATCAGAGCTGGCATACCGGCTGAAAAAAAAATAAAATAAAGTTTTTCTATAATTATGGTTATCTCATAGAGTCTGCATTTGTTATAGCTGCTGGGGTGCTGGAAACCGGTGTTTGTAAATACCTATATATATTCTGATTTGTTTTCAATCTCAGAGATGTTTTTGCCTGCTTCCGTTACACCCCTGGCCACTCATGCGAGCAGGCTTGCGTGCCCGCATGCCGAGTGGCTATCGCCTCGGGAAGATACCGGCCCGCGCGTGTTACCTCATGATGTGCACGGTACAACCTACACCTTGTTCACTCTTCTCGCTCTGAGGGATTAGCATCCAGTCAAGAAAAACAAACGAATCTGGTTTTATCACTTCACCCAGGGAAGCGAGTAGCCAAAATAACCAGAACGTTAATGCAGGCAGCAGGGACAGAAGGCAGCCTGGATGGGTTCGAGCGTGCTGCGTGATGGGAGGTGCTGCGTGGTGCCCACCTCCGCCTTGCTGCTCTCGGAGGTATACGGTTTCACCACGGGTCCCAGTATGTGTACCAAGACCCTCCTGTGCCCACAGAAGGACTCACTTGCTGGCTCCCTTCTTTGCCCCGTGCTCCGTGTGGTAATGCCAGGCAGGACTTGAATTACACCCACTCGGATGTAGCTATTCCTTTTCTCCCTATGTCTCACGGCCATTTGCGGACTGATGAGGAACCGCCCTGTTTCCATTTTACAGATGGAAAAGAGAGACTTTGAGAGGCTGAGTGATTCGTCCAGGATGATGCAGCAAATCAATGGAAGAAAAAGGGATCGGGCCACTCCATGCAGTTTAGGAATGCCTTTAACGGCCCCATGGGTTTTCTAGGGAAAGGCATGCAGGTCCCCAAAGAGGCAGCTTCCATCGCAGGAGTGTTCCTCCATTATTTCTGTCAGATTATTGCTGTGAACAGTGGAGAAATGCAAAATGTATTATTCATCTCTCCTACTCATAAAATCAATACCTATCAAAATACAAATACAATTTAAATCAAAGGGCACTTGTTGAGTGCAGATCCTACTAATTAGGTATGATTTCCCAACAATTTCTTAAATTATTTATGCAAGGGATGGGTAGCAGGCACTTTATGTGCCCCAGAGTGAATATTATAAACCTCTTGTCATGATACAGCACATGTGCAATGCAGTGTGATTTATAACCTTGATGAACTAATGTAATATCAATAGACATCAATCTGTGCAAAAAAATCTGTCTCGTCGTAACATCTTAACAAGATATGTCGAAAGCCAATAACCTTGTGAAATGGACACGTATCAGTGAAGGATACAGATTGTGCTGCTAGGATTCAATTAGAAATGTAATACCCACCTGCAATGGAAGTTACTAAACCACCATCACCAAAAAAGAGGTTTATATCATGCATGGGCATTCGTCGTGAGAGCAGCTCCCTCCAGGCTGGCTGTTGGCTCCGTAAGCAATTCCACAGTAATATCTGGCCTTTTTTTTCTTCTGCTGGTATTGCTTAGTCTAGCCCCATAGTCAACATCTAAACAATATTTATGCCATATCTAGTTAATTACACTTTTAAAACCTGTAACGAAAAAAGCCAATGCTTTTTTGTATACAAATTAGGAAGCAGCTCTCCTGTAAAATGAAAAGTTTACAATTGTCAGTCAATAATGTAGATCAATGCTCTTCAATTTTTAATCGTAAGGATTTTTCTTATGAAGCTTCATTGGATCTTAATTTTCAAACGTATACTCACATCCATACAGCAGATCTTAAGATTCCATCACACCAGCCATTCGTCAACTGAAAATCCTTGGTCCCATCATATAAACCTGATACCTACTCACCAAATCGTTTCATATCAGTGATTCAAAAGAACAGTCTGAAATATTAGGTGTGTTTTTCTCGCCAATTTTTTAAAACAGATGGCTTAAAAAGTGAACGTTTTATCATTTTATTTTTTTCCTTCATCATCTAACAACAATTTAAGGGCAAGTGTAATTTTGAGGCCTAAACTAAATAGTTGAGCACGGAGCTGCTATGACTTCAAAGACAGCAATGTATGAGAGGCTGAAGTAAAACCATCAGAGTAATTCAGAGCTTAAACTTCTTACTCGGTGCCTTCCTCTCTAGCTTGAATGGTGACCAGGCTCCCAAGAAAGCCGTCAGGAGCCTGAGCAAAAAGCCGTAGCGGTCCGACGTGCCTGCGCGTTTCAGCTGCTGCAGGCAGCCTGTGATCTTACGACACCGTTGGCAGCACTTAGGTGCAATTGTGCAACCAGGGATGCAAGGCAGAGCCTTAATTCAGAATTTCATGGCATTTTAAAGTACAAGTCAGAACTTTAATGGTATTTAAACCTTCCTTATTAGTTGCACAATAAGTGCCTTTCAGCTAGTGTTCTGCAAAATCCTTCCTGGTGGTCTGTAAAAGACACGGTTTGAAAGTCAGAGAGCTGGAGGTTGAATGCTGGGTATGTGGAAATGGATCACTGTGCCTGAACTGATGGGAGGAATAAGGGAGTCTGAAGAAGCTCTGCATTAAGGTATCGTGGGCTAATAAGGGTAGTAGCACAAAGCCTAAAAAAGCATGGCATGAATACATTGGTTATACAGGATAAATTCACCGTCTATTATTCAGCTCTCCTGCTTATATTTTTGCTGGTTTTAATTAATGCAGCTTTGTCTGGCAGGTATGAAAACACAGTTCAACCCCAGAGTGTTTAAGTTGTAAGTCCTAGCTATATCAAGTGAAAATAGACAATCCTACATTTAATGTTTTGCATTTTCTCATTCCGTTTAAATGAGAACAAACTCTCTGGAAGGAGCATCAAACACTGCACCTGCTGTTTAGTGGTATTTTCATTTTTTTCTTCTGCCTAATTCCTTTCATACCTGTTTAAAAAGTGTGTGATTGTATATTAGTGACTGCAAAGGTTACCTAAATTAGCACCATGGACTAATTTTGTTTTAAATGGAGGGTAGGAGCACATCTATTTCAAACAGCTTTGCAATATGCCTTTTGTGAGTTCAAATCACATACAGTAATGACCACTTAAGTGAGCTCCTACATGCACAACTACTTCTTTGCAATAGTACTAACCAACGCACCTATAAAATGGCACTAGCATTTTGGTACACTGAAATAGGTTCCTCCTCTCCCCTCCCCTTGATCATTCAGCCCTATGTTAGTGTTTAGCGGATACCAAAGAAAAGCGTTGTGTTCTTCCCCATGGCGGATGTGTTATTCACTGTATAACTGTACTGGCTAGATATTTTATATTTTGCTTGCGTCTCCCTTTGAAAGATGCACGACATTTTTTGTAGTTGTAACTAAAACTACTTTTCAGCCATGAATTGTTAAAATTATATAATGTTATAAATATAATTGAGGTAATAAAAGCAAAGCAAACAGTCTAGATTGTATCTCTGGATTGTATTCAGAGGTTAAAAGTGTGTGGTTTTGCTGTGCCTCGCACTGGTTTAGGAAGGATATAGTTTGGAAACGATCACATATGGAAGATGCCAGCTGAGGGGCGCGTACCTTATATATGAGCCTACATCAAATGGCTTACTTAAATAGGGAAATACGCCTTTTTCCACAGATGTCCTTTCTACAGATAAAGGTGTGTACAGCCTGCAGATATCTACAGTGGGCAAACTGAAAGTAAACAAATAGAAATGTGGCCAGTTGACAAATTTCTAATATAAATTGTGAAAGGATCCTTAAACTGTGGAAGGATCAAAGAAAGGCTTTGCAGAATAGATCCTCCGTCGCGGAGACAGGGGGGCAGAGGACTGCAATGGTGCTGCCTGGCCTCTGTTGTGGTGCAGTCTGTAATGCATCTGTCCTGTGAAGCAGGAAAGTACCATTATATTTATTTTTCAAAGAGAGAGCTAAGACGTGGACAGAAACCACGGGACCTGCCTGCACACATAAGGGAACTCTGTAAAAGCTGAGGGGTTGAAGAAAGCTGTGTGGAGGCCTTGGCTAACACCCTAAACCATTAGACCATCCTCGCAAAATTTATGTTGCCAACTCTGTTGCCACTGAAATCTGAAAGCAAACATTAGCAGCCAAGAACACCATGCTAATTAATTGCCTCAGGAGGACACAATTTCCAAGATCTAATGAAAAATGGAATCCAGCTCCCATATGTCCCGTTTGATAGCCCAAGAAAACATGCCCACATTTTTCACAGAAACAGTGACAAATGTCCAACTACTTCTCTCTCGGCTGAATAAAACTAATCACCAGGCCCAGAGATGGAAATGGCTGCTCATCAGCACCCAGCCTGAAAAGCCAGCCCAGGATCTGTCGCTGAGGAACCATTTTGATTCACCGCGTTGAAGGCAGCTTCAGAAGGTGACAGCTGAGCACCAGAGCACCTCTCTGTGCTGCTGTGTCAGCCAACAGAACAGCAGTACCCCATTCCTTGCATGCAGCTACGCTGTCACTGTGTCAGTTCATTTAAAAAAATGAAATAATAATAGAAACAAAAAAAAGTTCGCATGTCATGTTCTTGACAAAATACCGGAAAGAAGACAGAGGCATCAATATAAATGCAGTCAACAGTATGTGCCAGCGCGAGCTTGCTGTGCTATAGGCTTGTTCTTGCTTGAACTTGAAATTCCTGTAGATGGGATGTTCGTGCCAGAAAGACACTGGTGCATAGCCCCAGGGAATCAGCAAGGGCCGGAGAGCCTCGGCGCTCGCCTGGAGAGAGAGGCCTATCTGTGGGAGTATAGCCCTATTTCGAACGGGGATGTCCTACCTCTGTGTGGCTCTAAGGCCTATGGAATTGTTCATCTGGCTTAAAGACATAATGTTTCTTTTTAATAATTACTATTTGAAGGATGTGTCTGTTGCCAAGCTGGTTCTCCCTTGCACACATGAGGAAACCTTGTACTATGTAAAGACCGGCACGCTGCTGTGCAGGTGCTGTGGCTGTACCCACGACCTGCCATGTTCACGGAGAGGCAGGTGTCGTCTCCGCGCGCGGGAAGATGGTCCCGCTTTGCTGGTGCAAGGTGTTTGATGCAATTCCCGGGTTTGTTTGAATAAAGTTGACTAATGGGGCTGTTGCTGCGCGCACTGGCTTGTTGTACCAGACCCGGCCCTGCGGTGTGAACGTCTTTCACACGTCACAGCAACGGCCCCAGCCCAGCTCGCTTGCTCAGAGGACGGTAGGGAACATCTCGGTGGCCGCTGAGCAGACCAGGAGGCTCAGTGCAAACAGGGAAGAAACAGGGCAGCAGGACTGTGGCAGACCTCAATGTGTAATCCAGGTCTTCTGAGCGTCCCCTTATCCACCCAAACATCATTAGTATTTGCTAAATGGTCCATTTTTGGAAAAACCAAAAATTTTCACTTTCCTTTTTCATCTTTTATATATGATAGATGTGAAACTGCTAATCTAAAAAGAGGATCTTGACACCTTGTTTTGTGAATATGGGCACAAGGAAAGCAGGTACAAATTGCACAGCAAATTTTTACCTTAAATATTGAAGAAAATATATTTTATTCTGTCTACCCTGAGATTAAAGAGCAAAAAAGATAGGAAGGTCAAGGTAAGTAATTGTAACGCACCAGCTATCGTGTATTTCCTCAAGATCTTTCAGGTTTGTACAGAATAATGACATTTCTGAACTTCAATAACTTCCACACAGAAAGGCACATCATTTTGACAGGCCTCAGTAAATCATTTAAAATCATAAGGGCTGCCATTATGCAGCCTGCGGGATAAAGTTAGACACAGGGTATTTTGCAGTTGGGCTTCAATTTCACTCTAGATTTTAGGTGACATAAAGCTCAAAAGGAGCTCCCGGTACTACCCTCCCAGAGATGAGATCAACACTTACGAGTACGTGTTTTTGATGACACAGCTCAGAAAATGGAAGTGATTATTATTGTGGAAGGACCAAGGTGATAAGTACCACGTTACATATGAACAATTGTCAGTCAGACAAGCCAAGAAAGGTCATAATCCATTATATTAATGTCATAAATGTTATCATAAACTGACATCAGGATGGTAAACTGGGATTCTTGCACTTCTTTTTTTTAAAGTGCTGCTGTTCTTAAGCTTCACTGTGTCCTGGAAAGGAAAGTTTAGTATTAATTTTTCTCTCAAAATAAAGGACTTCAAGAATTTTCAGCATAACAGAAGTAGTTTTTCAAGCATCCACATAATTTTCTTTTTTTTATTATTTTAAAGTAACTGGCTGAGGTGTCACAGCAGAACCCAAGATACCATGAACAGATGAGGGAGGAGAAACCAGCAACACAGTAATTCCTGACTATTTAGATACTGTCCCCCATTGCTTTATTTGAACTGTAGCTGTCACACCTGCATCACTCGGGCATCTCCAGGCCTCTTGCCCACACGCTGGGGGCTGCTCCAGCTGAGGACGGGGGGAGCAGGACGGCAGAGGTGGGAGCTCCTGCCCCGGCTGCTGACCACACCAAGCCAGGACTGTGCCCTTTTGCAAATCACTCCCTTGACTTTCAATTTTTTTTCTGTATCAAATATGAACCGGGTGACACTCAGGTATTTATGACAGTGGAATGAGAGGGTGTAAATCATATTTTATGTCTTTTGTGTTGCTGAGCGTTTTCACACCCACAGAGAGTGGGCAGCTCAATGGATGTCGCCAGTGCATGGCTCCTCTGAATTCACCCCGGGCTCCCAGAGGAGTATCACCAGGGACGGAGAAAGCAGAGTGCTCTCTAATGAGACTTTCTTCTTGCCAACACCAAGGGGTGCTGCATCCCTTGCTGACCAGTTAGGAGCCAGAAGTAAATTGTTGTCACCTCATGTAAATCTGTTCCCAACACAGGCTCCCAAGCGAGGGTAAGGGAGGTGACCTCTGAGCCCATCCAAAACCAAAGCCTCGTGTCCACACTCACTAGCTTTACAAACCAACAAAAGGAATGGTATGGCCCTGAAATGTGGGTGCACCGGAGGTGAAACAACTACCCAGTGAGCACTGGGCGACTTGGCTTCCAGCGTTTGGGGGAATGGTATGGTAAACTCCAGAAACGCAAGAGGAATTTAAGGTGAGTTTTCACGTCCTACGCACAGTCCAAAGAGAAAAGCAGGGTAAGTACTTCTGGCAAGTGTATTTACCGACCACCTCAGATCAGAGCTGTGCTTTTATGTCAGACTTAAAATTCAGCATTTCCAGCAGACTCATGCTGATGTAGGGGTGTGATAACATTGACGCAGGCAGGAGACAGCCACCAGTGAGTCACCGCACCACTTCCTCCAGAAGCCGTCTGTCTACGGCAGGCACCCCATTGCACTGCTGATGTAGTCTGGCTTGTAAAAATCACCAATCCAGTCTAGCTTGTACAATCTACAAATAAGTCGTGTTTGTACCATGCAGGTAATATTCAAAGTGAAACCAATATGGGCTAACTTGAATTGTATAAGATAACTGCAAATCATTACTTCAAGTGAGAGCATAATGCCTGGAACCACAGGCAGGAAAATACATTTACAGCCTATCAAATTATCTTGGGATAATAGTGTAATGCTTTTCCCTGCTGTACTGTGTGTTCTGATAGCCGAGCAAATAATACTACAGCTGGAAAAGGCTCAGAATTTCAAAGAGAATAGATTTTATAAGCAGAGTGCTTCCACAGGAGAGACTGGCTTTTCTGTGTTATTTTGGGAGAATATTAAAAAAAAAAAAACAAACCAACAAAAAAGTAGTTATTTTTTATGACTCAGAACTACATAGAGTAACATCCTATGATAAACAAAACCTTCAGACAATTTGTCTATTTTATAACATAACCTGCAAAGTGCTTCCCTGTTCATATGAGGTTACTTCTCTCTGTGACTGCAACAATATTCTTTTGATCAAATGTGTTTTCAGAACTGGCACAAACAAATCAAGCAGCTAAGTGACTACAGCAGTTTGCATGCACAAGTGCTGTTTGAATACAAAATTTTTCAAGCGCATTTTTAGAGAAAACAGAGCGCCCTTTGAAATTTTGGAACTAAAGCTATATACCATAGCGCTCTTTATGTCGTCTGTAGAAGTGCATGACACCCAAAGTGCTTTCAGGATGCTCCAAGGTATATCAAAGAGCATTAACTTCAGCACAGCTGGGAATGTCCCCAGATTCACTTATGAATACGTATTTCTTGTATCCTGCATGTTAACTACAGTTAACATAGCCTTGGTCATTGAGAATAATCCACAGAGTAAGCCTATTAGGTGAGATTTAGCATCTACGTTTTTCTGCTCACATCTGCTCTCCTGACATATGTAATCTGCCTGGATGTCACAGTTTACATCCTATTTTCATTGGAGGGTAATGAAACTTGATCAGTGTCTCCATCTCCTTCCCCGTCTCTCTAAGAAATATTTCTGCTTGTCAGCTCCTCCTTACCAGCACTCTTTGGCATGATCCTTAGCCAGGTCCTTTATTAAAGGGGGCTACACGCAAGGCTTGCAGGCAACCAGACAATTTATCATTGTTTGTGCAAAATGGGTGCAGAAAGTGTTGCTTCAAAGACAGTAAGAAAATAGAAGTGATGTAGCAATTTCGTAACCTGAATTTTCTGTACTTTCTTCTCTCGCAAAGCTCTGGCGTATCACCATTTTAGCAGCGATCAGTCAGTAGTAGCTTTCTGAAGACTTATGTTTCCGTTTAATTCTTACAAAACTGAACTGTAGGCACTTCAGTAATTTTAGAACAGCTTAGTCCGAGAGGTAAATTAAAATTAGGGAAAATTAGACCATTTCTAATGAGATGGTTATTACACTGAATAATGATGATTATTAGTTCTGCTTAATAAAACTGTCAGCCAATGCAAAATATGTATTAAGTGAAATTACATTACATTATATTTCTATCAACTCAGAAATTCAGTGCCTTGCTTTCCTACAAACCACGGGCATAACAAAATGTTAGACAGTGCTTCCTTTTCCAAATAGGATGAAACGTGGAGCTTTCAAAAACAGCCTTTTAAAGCCCTGATTTAAAGCCTATTAAATCTAATGCGGTGAAGATTCATGCTGACTTCTGTGCCATGTAGATCAGGACTTCACTAAAACGAGCAGTGTTCTCTCCTATTGTCTGTGCTAAATAGCTAGATAATACTACTGTGGTGAATATTTTACAGTATTATTAGCCTGCTAAAGAAAAAAACTTGTGGGCACGCATTCCCAGCCCCCTTGCCTCACCGAGCTCATTGCTTGCCGGTTCACTGCTCTTCTGTTCTGATTTACCTGGCAAATGAGGAGATGGACTTCACAGGGTGAACTACACTTTTTCTTTCCAAGGTGAAAACAATGAGGAAAATTATCTGTTAGCTAAAAATGAGATCCTGCTGTACAAAACTCGACACCGGAGCCCCGAACGCTTACAGGTGAGGCAACTCCCCAGAAGCCTGCTGGCTGTCCAGAGACACGACTGGCTGGGAAATCCGAATGCTCATCATTTTTTTGTTTAAAAGCAGGACATCATATCAAACCTTGCCTTCGGCAAGGACCGCTGTGCTGAGGAATGAGAGCCATGCCTCTGAGAGGGTGACTCCTTGCCTCTGCCCCGGGAGCCTGTATGGCGGTAAACTGCCAAAGGGGGAGGAAGAAAGGAGGGGGAAGCCAAGAGCGCGTTCCTGCTACCACATCTTCTCCGTGTCGGTTTCATCTAAAAGGATATGTTTTTGTGCAATATTTTGATATAAACTAAGCCACATTTGTCTTATGGAAAAGGTGTTTACTGCAGCTATATTTTATAGATTCTGAGAGAGATTAAACAAGCAGTATGTGCACCTATGCCAATTGACCTGGTGAATTGGGGCATGGAGGCGAGCGACTCTTTCTGTGGTGCACGTTGAAACCTGGAGAAGCACAGATTTTCCTATATAATTTTATTTCTTTGAGAGTGCTATTGCTCTTACAAACAGCAATGTATTATCTTAAATGAGGATGATAACGTGGTTAACAAGTCACAGCACATGTGGTTATAAGGTTTTTATCATGCTTCAAAACATGTACTAATCAACAAGATTTCTCCTTTTATGAAGCCCATTTTGTAGAGTTCCATAAACAAGGTTCAACAGTCACAATTTCATTAGCATTATATTGTTGCCATGGTAATGTGGTACCAATTCAATTGATGGGCTTTTCATCCTGGGCTTATTATAGAACTGCTCTTCCTGTCAAAGATACATCTATATGGAAAGAGCAAACAGACCTTATCATCTGAATATTAGCACAAAATTTCATCATACGCTAATTTGGATAAGGAACGTATCATGTTGTTGGCATCAGACCCAGAAATCATCAGAGACACGATAGAAGTTACTAAAGATCATACATGGCAAAGTCGCGCTCCAAAATGAGGAAAATTACTTGCATTGTTTGCTGCAGTATCTGAATTTGTTATCGCAAAAGCACTTGGCTCTGCTGTGATCATTCTCTCTAATGCTGTTGGGAGGGCACAGTGCTGCAGGTGGTAATATCAAAGGAAAAAAAAAAGCAGTAACAAATGCTAAAGAATAAAACGGGATGTTGGTCCTTCTCCCGTTTGCACGTTTTGCGGCATGTTTTGGGGAAACCGCTGCCAAATGCAACGCCTCGGTTTCCCGGTCTGTAAAATGGGGATAATGACCCCTCTCCCCCTGTGCGGAGCACCTGGCGTATACCCAATAGCAAGCGATAGCTGGTACTGCTAAATGTCGGTATTAAGTAAAGTAGCAATGTTTTTAACAGCTCCAGGAAAATAACACTGCACAGATCTACAATTTGAGAAATGTCACTGGGAGAATCTGGACTCACCCAGGGAAACACAGAAGAGTTGGCAGATCGAGCAGGCAACAGAACATATGCACTTATGGAGGGAAGATACTCACATCGTTAAAAAATCATGACAGTTTATAGTTTTTTAAAAAGAAAGAATATTGTAGGCTACAGGAGAAGTATCTGCAGCAATCTGAGCAAGGAGAGCAACAATACAATATAAGGCAGCAGCGGGATGGCTTGTTTATTGTATGTTGAAACATTTTCTTGTATACTTTCACTGGTTTTTGATGATTGTTTCCTATTTAGATAGGAAATATCTTTTTCCATCCTGACACATAATGTTCAGTCTATCATTTCTTAGCTTAATCATGTTGCGTCCTTTGCAGCAGCAAGGGTAAATTACAGACAGGATAGTATTCAGCATAATCAAAGATGTGTTCCATTTTACATGATAAGTTTTGCCTGATTTACAAAGGCAGTATCTTCTCCAGCTGAGCAAGGAAAGAGAGACCTTGACTTGCAGATAAAAAACACCTCAGAGGAGAGGCTTATCCTCCATTAGGATCCTATTGTTCATACAAAAAAAACACCATTGTTACTACTGTTATCTATTTGTTTACTTTTACCATGATATAGCCACAGGACCCAGCTGAGACTGGGACCTACTTGTGCTAAGCACAGCAAAACTACACAGAGAGCCACGGCCTCTTCTTCAGACAATTCATAAGCTTAAGAGCCATGAGAAAGACCAGAGAGGAAAGAAAAATAGAGAGAGAGGGAGAGACAGCTTAAGTAACTGACTGAAGGTCAGGGAAGAAGTCAGTGGCGGAAGCAGAGCAGGTCTCCAGCCCCGGATCCCTCCATTGGGATGCCTGCCCTGCTGGGGGAAGGAGATATCTGGAGATATCCTCCCCCAAATTCTGAGGATTCAGACTCTTAACTCGTACACGGAGCCGCGCTTTACCCCCTAATTTCAATGGCTGCATCTATGTTGCTGAGCAGGGGCAGCCTGAGGCAAAGCTTGAAGTCAGCTGTGCAGCCCACCCGTATTACCTATTAAAACACCTTCAGGCTGGCTCCAGGGCAACCCTGTTAATCGTCCCAGGGACAAAGGCTCAGGAATACCCTATGTTTTCGAGCATGTTCAAGGGCACCAGGGTCAGGGTACCTGCCAGAGGAATATTAATGGGTTTCAACACCACAACCGAGGCAATAGGGATCAGGCTTTCTTCCCCTGCGGTAGGGACTTCCAAATCCAAGCCTGAACAGATGGAAGGGGGGGAGAGAGAGAGAGAGAGGAGATTCTGGTCACAAGAGCAAAAAGTCAGTTTGCACCAGACTTTGAAGGCTTTGATCAGGAAGAAATATGATGTCTTAGATGAGGAAAGCATTGGCTTGGAGTTTTTCTTGCTTTCTCCCTCTCTCTCTCTCTCTTTTTCTTAAAAATCCACATAATGTAAAACCATTAAGCTCTGGGGGAGGAAGCATTCATCTTCTGATCAGTAAATACTTCCTTTTGCTGTGTGGTGCCTGCTGACTTTACTGCTGTTGCAACCTTTTAAAATGCTTCCAGGAAATCTCATTAGATTTTAACTTTAATTTTTTTATTAAGGAGTCTGAAGAGAGTTTATAATAATCCCAATTTAACTTTTTAATAAAAACTGCAAATAATATGCTAGCATGGATTTGATCTCATATACCTAGCTGATAAAAATTATGATTTGTAGTAAAATTCGTCAGCCAGGGGTCTGTTGTCATCATATTAATTAATATAAAAGCTGGCAGCTTTAATATGGCAATGTTACAGTAAGCCTATATTTTTTTAATAATGGTTTTGCGTCATGCATTCAGTTTTGGTGAAGATTAAGATTTAGCATGCAGAAGTAATATCCTTTATGATGGGATTGTCCACAGAAAACTGAGTAGGACATTTGTTTAATTAAAAGTATTTATCTTAGATGATTTAAGAAGTATGTCCTACTACTGAACAGATGACGTAAATTAGTTTCGTACAGTCAGCTCACTACCGATGACTCTCCTTATACTAAACAGAAGAAGAAAAAGGTAAGAGAAGAGTGAGAGGAACGTAATAGATCCCACTGTCTGAGAATTTAAAGAAACTTTTGAAATAACGATTAATTAACACTATGCCACGAGCAGGAAACATCCACAATCGCACCCGTAATGCAGACAGATAAACAGAGCCCCAAAAGGGTGCACTTCTAGCAGAAAGTTAGGAAATAAAAACAGGAACAAAAGCCCAGATTCCCACTCCTACTCACTGGACCTGTGCTACTTAATCTTCCCCTAATGAGGCCTCAGAAGCACTGCCATTTGGGGAGCTGACCTCGAGGATTAGGGGTGGGATGGGGCTCTGCTGCGGTGGGCAGATAGAGCCCAGGGCAGGATGAAGCCCCGTGGTGCGGTGTGGGGTGTCTCGCAGGGTCACGGCAGTGGCTTTCCCCAGCTGTGGGCAGGGTGCCGGGGGAGCAGGGCTGCTGTGGCTGGGGAATTTGGGCAGAGAGTGGAGAGCAGAGCCAAGGCAAAGGCCAGAGCTACAGGGAGGGAAGGAACCGGTCTGACCTGCTCCCCTGGGTGGTTTTAGGCATCTGTTTATAAAAACATGCCTTTAAGGGAGAGCCCTAACTGGTGGAGTGTTTCAACCCATCTCAATGTTACAGCCGTACAGCCTAAGTCTCCCGGACTAGCCCGTCTTCCTTCCTCGCCATGCCAAATGACCCACGGAAAGCGGTAGATCTTCAGTCTGTGGAGACAGTCTAACATTGGAAACTTCTGGGGGTGCTGCTACAAGGTAGGGCCACATCTAACTCCTTCAAACCATCCCATCAGCTCAGGTGTGCTGCTCACGTGAAAAGCTCGTGACTCCCACTGCAGAGACCTACTTGTCTGCTTCTTGGAAAACCCTCCTGCCTGTGAGGCAGCCCCCCCAGACAACTGGACCTTCCATCAGCCAGACACGCAAATCACCCGCTAACTAGTTTTGGCTGAGGTTGTTGGATGAAATCTTCATAGATAGAGCCAAGAGGACAGGCAAGAAATATTTCTCTTCTTCATGCCACAACTTGTTTTCTCATTATTTCTTCTTGTCTCATTTTTACACTCCAGGCATTTTTTCTTTCTACATAAGCTAATAGGAAGAAATAATGTGCCCTACTCTAGTCATTTAATTTATTTGTTTTAATTCTTATGAGCATTCAAATAGCAAGTGACGTTTATTGATATACGTTACACTTCTGAAACACTAGAAAAAATTATCTGGCCCATTTTCTTCTAATGTTGGCTTAGATGACGTTTTAGGAACAGGAGCCACCCTGCAAAGGGCTGGGCACGTGCACAGGAGGGGAGCTCTCAGTGAAGTGCGTGGCCGCGAATCTGGTTTTGATCTGTCCATGTGATTTTCCAGGTGAGCCTCGGACCCTGCCCACGCTCTGCGCTCCCAGACGTCGGCCCCGCGACGGCAGGCGGAGCGACATCCGGAGTCCTGCTCGCCCCGGCTGCTGCACTGGGCGTTTGCTGCTCCCGGAGCTGCCCGCGCGCCGCGGGACACCCAGCTGCCAGAGACCCGACCCCGCTGGACTGCCGGCAGAGACGCTGCTGGGGCCGGCTTTGCCCTGCTTGCTGCTGCCTGCCTGTCTTATTCTTCTGAGTTATGCCCCAGCCCACTCCTGTCCCGTTGTGCCGCTGCCTCCGGGCTGTGTCGAGTTTTCAATTATCACAATATACAACGCAGACGCTATGTGAAACAGCTAGCGTGACTGGAGCAGGCTAAGCTCAGTAGAAATACAGTTAAATAAAAAGGACTGCTATAATACCAGGAGGCTGATTGGAACCACAAGATACCAGTGTCATATCCTGTGGCTTTTATGTTGGTAGATGTAGATTTTAGCCATTAGAGTCTAGCTATCCAACAGATAACAACCAGAGGAAATGGATCTGGGTATCTTCAATCGTGAATAACTGGTACACTTTCGCCAATAAATGGAGGACCTGGTAAACTGCCAGAAGAAAAAAACTTTTGAGATACCTACAAATACAATCAGGCATGTAACGTGGTATAACTGTGTGTAACTTAAGGAAACTCCCTGATTACTCACAATACATTTAAAACAGTATATCAAAGAGAGCTCTGACCTCAGAGAACCAATGTGCGGTTACATTGTCAACTCTGAATTCAGGCAAGGAAATAAAGAGAGAGTGTAGGTCTCAACTTACGTATTTGTACAAACAGTAACAGACCCCCAGATCCGGTATCATGATATCTAGGTGGGGGTAAAATGCTATGACAAAAGAGGGAGAAATAAGCAAAAAATACAATAATGTAAAATGTGCCTGTTATTAACTTCTAGAAAAGCTCAACAGCTAGAATTTTAGAATGCGGTATGTAGACAAATGTAAAGAGAGCAACACATTAAGTGTGTTTTTCTCCAGAGCAAAATGAAATAGGCATACAGAGCAAATTATAATATTTAGTACTTTCAGGGCAAATTCTAGTTGGGGATCATGAAGTAATTTGAAAATATTAATGAATTAGCCTCACAGCTATCTTTCAGGTAGATAATAATGATAATTATTACTATAAATAAATATTATTATTATCATTCTTGCTCCAAAGAAATGAAAATTGAGGCATAGAGAATTAATGTATTTGTCCAAAGTCTGTGTTTTACTACTGTAACCATCCTTCTCTAGAACTATTATATATCAAGTTTATCCTTCTCCAAATACTGTATGTGATACACTATTCAGTTTATGAGCTCTAAAAACCAACCAGCTGAGCTTCCTTATGAAACAGTGCCTGTGAACATCTCCATTTGCATTTGAATTCTCAAGCAGCGACAATCCTGCTTAAAAAAAATATAAAGAAAAAAGGAATCATAAAAATCAGTATAAAATCTGTCAAGGCCCCATCTGTGACGGCGTATCAGAATATCGCTAAGAAGCTCTGAGGAACAAAGTTCATTCCAAGTCTAATGCATAGTCGATGAAATTAATTCAAGCAGGGTGAAATGAGGGCACATACCATGAAAAACTCTGTTCCTCCACTGAGGGGTGAAGGAAAGCAGCATCTCTGCTCTGTGCGTGTGTGATCTTGGTTTTGGTACATGTAGCCATGCTTAAATACCAAAGGTTTTACACGGCAAAATACTCAGTGTGCTCACATCTCCTTTTGATAGCCACGTACACCTGCTGCTTCTCTGAGGAGTGTCAGGGAATAGGTGGTCTCTGGTCCTGACAAGATGAGGACTTAGGTTATGTGTGCTTGTTGCAAAAAGCAAGCTTTCATAGCCAGCTACCTGAAGTAGTATGGAAACAAAATGATAGTCTCCACCCTGGCCTTGAAAATACCCCTACAAACACGTTTACTTCCTTCTGAATGGGAATATATAAAGGTTAGGGACACTCATTTGTAGAATATTTATATATTTCCTCCTCAGGATCTGAATTCCTAAGAGTCTTGGCCTTAGCTTTTTGCTCTCACACATGCAATATTTGGAATTCACTACAGGAAATAGGAGAACCACAGCATTAACACCATTCTAATGCACCATGTTATTTTTCTTTCCCTTTTTTTAACCATTGGAGTATGCAAATGTTCAGTTAACTGGTCCTCATGTTTTCTCTTTATTGAATTGCTTTCACTATGGCAAATAAATATTCATAAAGAAATGTGGACAATAAATAATTTCAAATAGTTCAAAGCCATTTTCCTTCTAGACTGCATATATATTCAGCTGTGACTCGCCTTTAATATTTCATTCAAAAGAGAGACTTGTAGAAGGACAATAGAGATAATGTGTCAAGTAGTAATTAAAACAGGGGGTAATGATTAAAACCATTTTGATCTACATTGTGCTCTGTCAAATTCATAATCTCCCGTGTTTGTTAAGATGACTTTCTACTTACTTTATACAGAAACTCAAAATAAACTTCTGTTTGAAGACACTGCACAGAACAAAAGATTTCAGCCTTGAGCTTGTGGGGTGCAGAGCCCTTCCCAGCTCTGGAGTTTAGGTATATCTTCTGTACCATCCTAGCAAGATAAAACTCAGGCAGGCACTGTCCTTCCTGCTAATAGTGTGACTTCTCTGGGAAGTAGATCCAGATGCAGGGCAGAAGACAACCAAGGGCCACCCCAATGTGTACAGGCAAATGTAACCTGTCTCACCATTTAGACTTAAGCTAAGAGCTCCAAAAGAAATCAAAGTTAAAGATCTGGTTAGCTTATACATTTGGGGATCTTGGTTCAAATCCAAGTAACAATGATGTTCCTTGTCTCATTATATGTGTTCTGGCTACTAATACACATACTGGGCCCAAACTCATTATCTTTCCTGATTTGTTGCTGACTTTAGGCCCTGATTCAACAGAGCACTTACATACAGACTTAAATAAATTGATTTAGGAAAGCATTCCTCTTTGTGTTTAATCTTGGGCAGACATTCAACTTTGAAATCAATGGGACTTATGAACAGCCCTGACCTTGGGGTCTAAATGGTTGCTGAATCAGTGCATTGACAGAAACATACTGGAAAAGATAATATCCATGTCTAATCAGAATTATAGTCTCTACTTTCATGGGAAATTACCCATAGATAACACATTATTCTGCTCAAGAAATCCATTTTATAGCATTTATTAGAAAGCCTTAATCCACATTGTCTGTTTATGCCAAAAATACCAGATGAACAGTGTCATTCCTTGATAGCGCATCTGTAATATTCTTTAAATGAAAAAAAAAAATACAGGAAAAGTGCTGGCACAAGGGGCCATTCCTAATTATTTACTGAGACTTTCTCAATTGCCTGCCACATGGCGATCCTTTGGAGGACGGGCGGATGGAAGGCGAGGCAAAGTGGTTCCGAAATCCTATGGACTTGAAGACAACTGCATATGAAATACCATGTTATGCAGTATCTAAAAATGAAACTCCCCGCTAAGAATAACATTTATAAGGGCTGTCTGCCCAGTTTACCTATGGAATTTTGAGTGATCATGTTTTTATTACACAATGAGAGCTGCAAGAGTAAAAAAAGTGGATGTTTCTGGTATCATGGTGTACAGATTATACCAGCGCAACTATGGCCAAATCTATGAGATTACAAGAAGCAGCTGGTAAAATAATTGATGCTATGTTGCATGAAATAAAGTAGTCTTCTTGCCATTCTTAAAAATGTTTCACACTTAAGTCTTACTTATTATATTACAAAGATGGCAAACAGGGACACTTAGATGTTGTTTATAGAGTTGAAACACAGACATAGAAGGGGAAGTAAATTATGATGAGTCCCATCATGTCATCTAATTCAATGAATGATGGGTATGAAGATCATAAGAAGACGCAGGAAGAGTCAGTAGGTGCTACCTCTCTGTACAACCATAGAGGGATACCGCGATCCACATTATTCCACTGGGTTCTGGGGGCAGAGTTTGGGAATAACACATTAAGCAGAGCTGTACAGTGTTCACCTGGCTCACAGCGGTGGAAACTCCCACAGTTACCTGTATCTATCCTAATGCTGCCTACGCTTGCTTCAAAGGGGATGAATCAGGAGTATGCAGCTGCCGTATTGCATGCTCATTGCCTGCAAGCTCTGTATTGCCTGCAAGCCTCTGAACCAAGGTCCCTTAGATCAAAGGGCAGAGTGTAAGGGGAAAGCACAGAGGGTCAGGACCTATCTTATCCTCCTGTATAATTCTCAAATTACCAAAAAAAAAAAAGCTGAAGCTCCCTTTTCTGTCATATCATCTACTCCACCCCAGGAGAGGGTGAGGTTAGAGCAAATCTGCATTCTGAAACAGTTGCTGCTTCTGCTCGCTATTTCCATATATGGTCATGAATTAGAGCTAAATTTGCTTAATTTAAGATCACCTGCTCTCTATGAAATTCGTTAGTGCTTAGCAGGAGCAAAAAGCTTATAGAGCTCAAGGTGAGCAGGAACAGGTTCTTGCTGGAACAAAGGCTTTTTCCAATGTGGTCACTAGAAGGAATAAGGGATCTATGCTACGATGTTAGGACCTCCTTAATAAATTCTTTGGTTTCTGCTGAAATCTTACTGATTTAGAGAACTTAATTACAGAGGTGAGTTTTGCAACTGATTTAAAGAGTCTGGGATTTCACTTTTTCAACTTTCCTGATCCCTTTGACTGGAGTGTAGTAATGATTTTTCTATGGTGCATGTAACATAGAGGTCACAGAAAAAAAAATGTTTCCCCCTGTATGTAATTTACACTGTTATATTTTTTGAGGAACTGGAAAGAAGTCACCTGCTCTGTTCTGTACCAAACAGTACCCCTGTATGCCTATGTATATTTGTCATGGTTATTCTCCTTTTTAACTTATGGAGATTATTATTTGTATCTGAAAGTCCCTTTGAGTCTGCCTTTTGGCTTTATTTTCTGGTTCTGCCTGTCAATACTGGGCCAAATTCTTAATTAGTATTGATTTGCCCTGATTTTGCCAGAGACAGGCTGACTTTCAACTGCCGAACTGCTGGCCACTGAACTTTGCATCCTAATCGCTTTAGCTTTCTTCGTGATCCTTCTTTTACTAAAGAAAGGACTAGTTCACTCTTTTCTGAACACGTAATAATAACAAACATGCTAAGCCATCCTGATCACAAGGAAGGAAGTCCTACAGATGCTCAGAATGCCTATGTTTTTAACAACATATTGGTACATATTGTCGTAGTTCCCCATGGAGCAGAACTAGTTCATCGTATGTTATGCTATGTTAACTTCACACCCTGCTGCAGTGCTCAAGCTAATGTGAGGTGAAATGCAACATAGAGTAACGTGATATGGAAGAAATACTTCTTAATGCTTCTCCACAGAGGTGGGGAAAGAAAAAATATTTCCCCCTACTAGCCTATTTCCTTTTTTCCATAATTACCTGGAAACTGTGAAGCCACCTAAGATAAACTGGGTGAAAAGGACCACTATGCATCCCACATTGTTGTTTGATTAATTTCATTACATCCAAAGCATCTTTATCAGAAGGATGTTTGGTTATGAGTTTTATCCTTTTTTTTTTAATCTTTTTTCTTTTCCAGTGCTCTGGCTTTTCTCCAAGCAGGTGGATAATTCCAACTCGTAACAGATGTAGACCATCCCCTAAGACTCAGGATCAATCAGACAGAAAGTGACTGTTCTCCTTAACATCTTAAGATTTGCTTTGGTTTAAAAGTCTGTCTTGTGTCCTGCAGACCCAATATTTACTAAAATAAATGCTACAAATGCAGCCATAGTACGCTTGAAAAACAACAAAACTAGATTGAGTTTATACTCAAATGTAAACTGTTCATCACAGAGGAATGAGGAAAAAAAGGCTCCTGATGCTGTGACAGAGTTAAAAGCAAAAGCTCCACATGGTAAAAAGGGCAAATGAGAAGAGAGGATGAAGAACAGGTGGTAGAAGAACAAGGGGAGGGGATAACAAAACAAGAGGAAAAGTGTATTAAAGGAAGAAGCTTAGACCAAAGAAGCATGTGCAGCCCCAGGGATATGCTTGTGGGACTTCAAAAAAGGTCTGACTAACTTTCAGAGATAGTAAAAACAGAATGAAAAGAGAAAGGGGAGGCATGACAGCCTGTAGCAAAGAGCTAGAAGAGAGTTGAGAAGAAAAACATAAGGCATGCTCTGGTTATTTATACATCCTCCCACACTTCTTTCTTTGTAAAACATCCTATGGCTCCGTTGGTGTGGAGGTAGGAAGAGCACAAGTAGATGTAATGGCTTAATGTTGCTGGTGTGTCCTGTGACTACATAGTTTGATTTAGGCTATCAGTGTTCTGAACATGAGGTACAGACCATTTATAAAACCATAAAAGGGGGGAAGGGGGACCCACAAACCCTACTGTGGAGTACAATACTGATGATAGAAGTGGTATCTGTGTTGTAGAAACTTCAAATGCTCAGTTAATCAAGTAGGAATCAAGGTGTTACAATATTAAAACTTGGCCCAAATAGACTATTTTGAGTACTTTTCTTCACTCTTTGTATTCAGTATCACTACCATCTTTTATGGAAGAAGTGCAAATCCTTGAAGTTTAGATATGATGAACTTCAGATACACGTTGGTTTAGAAGAAACTACACGTGCTGTTCTATATAATCAAACAAGGAAACAAACGGAATTGATTCTGTCTTCAGTGAAGTTATCAGCAATATAAATGGGTCCAGAATCTGTTTATGACTTTGCAGAGAGTTTAAATGTCTCTTTTGAGAGACTAGGTGATAAGGGTTTAGCTTCTGCTGTGTTTACAGCTTCGTCTGTCCCATGAGTAGGCTTCTATCAGCACCTTGAGCTTGCTGGTCGCAGCCCTGGGTGCATAGGCTTTCTGAGCAAGTGTTGTACGGAGTGTGTGTTGCTATTGCTTGTATTGAGATTGTTGGCTAAAACTGTATTTTGCATTTTCGATATACAGAAATTAAATACTTTCTAAACAAGATACGTTTAAATTGGAGAATGCAAAGCACATACTGTAGTCCTGAAAGAAGCTGCAGAAGAAGCTTCAATCCTCATTTCCCTGATGCTGAGCTTGTGTATAAATGCTATCCTTTGCCTCCTTTTCTGCTGCTACAAATGAGGCAAGGCACAGCTGATGGGCACTATGTCAGTAGAAAATTTGAGCCATGGGGAAATCCCACCCATATTTTGAGGCTTGCAGGGTCAGGGTAGAATAGCAACCATTACCTTAGCAGCCTCTCTGGGCTGCTGTGGAGCAGTACAACTGAGACCTAACATAGTCAAGAATCTGGCCCTAAATGTTCCCTTAAAAGGACAGGCACATGAATGGTCTGGTTTACCTTTTAAGTTGGCAATAGTTAATTGAGAAAGACTTTAATCAATACTTCATGTAATTTAAACTTGATGCAACCAAGTAGCCTGCTTCTGAGAAACTTTCCAACAGAGGTTTGCAATCTTCCCAGGATTCAATGGTATTTTGATGAATAACATTTCTAGCAGGCTAATTTTCTAGCTAATTATCAAACACCTAGGCAGACTTTCTGCAATATTAGATCATAGAATCATAGAATGGTTTGGGTTGGAAGGGACCTTAAAGATCATCTCATTCCAACCCCCCTGCCATGGGCAGGGACACCTTTCGCTAGGCCAGGTTGCTCAAAGCTCCATCCAACTTTCAAAGATGGGGCATCCACAACTTCTCTGGGCAGCCTGCTCCAGTGCCT
>NW_008824053.1:2542841-2553211 GCF_000699105.1 Pygoscelis adeliae
CCCAGGTGCAGGACCTTGCACTTGGCCTTGTTGAACTTCACGAGGTTCGCACGGGCCCACCTCTCAAGCCTGTCAAGGTCCCCCTGGATGGCATCGCTTCCCTCCAGCATGTCAACTGCACCACACAGCTTGGTGTTGTCGGCAAACCTGCTGAGGGTGCACTCAATCCCACTGTCCATGTCGCCGACAAAGATGTTAAACAGCGCTGGTCCGAATACCGACCCCTGAGGAATTCCACTCGTCACTGGCCTCCACCGGGACATCGAGCCCTTGACCGCAACTGTTTGAGTGCGACCATCCAGCCAATTCCTATTCACTGAGTGGTGCATCCATCAAATCCAGATATGCTTTGGAGAAAAAAAAAAAATCCCTTCAACCATGGGCAGAAGGGAATTACAAATTCATAGGTATATACAGATTTTCAAATCTTGAACTAGTGGTTCATTACAGTATCTTGGTGGTAAAATATAGCATCTTACAGTCAGTAGATAGCAAAAATAACATAACTGATTTTGAAATTAAAAATCACAATCCAATCCACATAGAGCCCTAAATTGTGTATTAAAAAATAAATTAAGTTGTAGAAATTTTAAATGGCAAACCATGTTTTCCTCCAACGAAATATGTTTTGGCCAAAGGGATTCTATGCAGTTTTGGTTTTGTTGAGGAGTGCTTTATTTCAGCCTTAACACCCTACAATACAGCTTACCAAAATTCACACATCTGTATAGAACTTACAGCAGTTGTTATCCCAAGTGTATTGTTCCTATTCTAAAACACTTTGAGGTTACACTTAATCATAAATGTTTCTCGTCTACTAGTCCCCGCTTCATTTTGTTCTGTGGAAGTAGTATGAGATGGAGGTACAAACTTAAAAGGAAAAAAAGTGTTACTGGAAGAAGCAAAGCCAGCTATGTCTCTCTCTGCCAGACTCTGCATCCTTTCAAATTCATCCTGCTGATACCAAGGCTTGTCCCTTGCAAGATCACAACCTACAGCTGTAGTGAGTAGTACTTGCTCAGTGTCACATTACTCAAGCAAGTGCAAAATCAGATCCAAGGCAAATTGTGTTACCATGGCTTTAATGGGGGTGGGGGGAACTCATCATCTTTAAATGGCTGGTATGTACTTGCAAAGCACATAACCCAAAACCAGAGCTGACAGTTTAAGTATATGATAGGAGAAAAACAAACAAGCGTAACAAACAGATGGGCCAGCCAGTCTGTTACAACGTGGTTCAACTGCAGGTCTGGCTGTGTGTATGTGGGGGAGCTCCTTAGTCAATCTTAATTGTCATAGCTCCATTGACTTTGGTATTTACAATAGCTTTATTTATATGATGGTGATTAATTCCTTCTGTGATTGAGAAAAAGTCTAAAAAATGAAAAGGCCTTTTAAATCCTATGGTATTCTGTTCCTTTCAGGCTTATAGCGAATATATCCAGTGACAGTGATATAGATTCTCTCTGCAATAAGTGTGAAATGACAAGTATGCATATATATATATATGATCTCATTGTCAGTATTTGACAAGCTTGAAAAAAAATATGTTTTGGCTATAGAAGCTATTGATGTAGGTGTTATGAGGCACGTGGGAGGGATCCTTCAAGTTTTCGGAATGTTTGAAGCAGGAATTTGCTGTGTGGGCTAAAAGGACTATATCTGCGCTCCTCTCTCCCTCCATGAGTCCCAGCCAGGTGGAGATGACACTTTCCCAGCCGGCTGTTGTGGCTGTAGTCCACCTAACTGCAGGCATTCTGCAGGAAGGTGGAATGCAGCTTAGCCAAAAGTTGCCATAGCAATAGATTATTATGCAGTTAGAGTAAAATCCTGGACATGTAGGTGCTGCGATGAAAAAAGTGATAATTGGTACAAATTTGGGGAAGGAGCTCTACTGGACATAATCTGAAAAACAAACAAACAAAACAACAAAACAAAAACCACAACCAAAACCAAACAAAAAAACCCACCAGCAAGAAAACACAAAACCTTTTACTTTGCTCCTTTGTGTAAGAAGTGGACAGCTCCACAGACACCATGGTTTTTTTTTTTTAAGATCTAACCCTGCATGAGGTAAATAGCACCCAGCATAATACAGTATATTTGTTAGGCATATATTTCAGTATTCCATGAAAGTTGTTTCCCTGTGTGCGGCTTTAATACAATATATGGCAAAACCCCCCCAAACATGTAAAACAATAGATGACCAGAGAATTGACGACATTGTGTATGCAAGACATTTGTCTAGAAAAGCTGCTGTAAGGTCGACTGGTATAATGGGGCTAATGGTAGGTAAAGAAGAAGAGAAAGGTAGAAGAAATAGTTTTGGAGGAAACAAAAATAAAAGCAAGAATTAAATTTTTGAATCTGATCAAAATCCACAAATTTAAGCATGAGATTAGACAATGTAATCTTGTTTTATTTGGTGGGAGAGGATTTATTTTTTAAAGCATGGTATGTGTTCTATAGCAGTAGTCATTTTCAGTGGAAATAACATGGTCTGCATTGATGGATAATGTTTGTGATAAAGGGTTAATTTCCAGAAAGAAACTGGTTTAGCTCAGATTTTTTTTTTTGATCAAATTGACTCTGCTTGATTTGATGTAGTGATCTAATATGACCTTGATTAAATTAGAGAGAAAATGATGATGCAGACTGTTTGTCCTGGTGACAATTGCTACCTTAGGCTAGGGTGGCAGTGAATTAACGTCTTGCCCATATTTTGCAGGGACCTTGGGTAGGAATTAATTTCTCCTATTCATTTCAACCTTGCCAAGAAGGCAATAACTGTTGCTGATTGTAAAGTTAGCTATTTCTGAAGTGGTGAAATAGGCTTCAGGAATTTGCTCAAAACCGTCCAAGACAGATGACTAGCTTGCCATTGGCCTGGTAGTTTAGCAAGGACATAGGGATGTACTACAGGTCATTTATATTATCTGAGCATCACTTCTCCAGTCAACAGCCGAGGCTGTGGATAGTCTTTATCCATCATCTTATACCAACAGTTGGGGGCTACAGCCACATCTGGGACTTGTAAGTGGAAATCGGCTTTCTTCTACACAGTGTATAGGTCCGGGGTAAAAGTCAGCTCTACAGCAAGGTAGGGAAGAGACATTTTCTTGAACTGTCCCATGGAAAACCTAGTCAAGTTTTTGTTCTTTTTGCCCTATTTGCTGGAAGCTACAGAGCAAAAGGTGTACTGGTTAGTGCTTTGGGGCTTCGCTCCATGTTTCCAGCCCAAGCACTATGTTACCTTACAGCAATTATTTATGCAATGTAAAGGACCACGGAACAGTTTTTCTCCAGCAATATTTCATTGCTTGGCTTAAACAAAATATTCAAGTTAATTACCTGTGTCTGTTAAGTCTCAATGGCTGTTGAATACTATTATAAAATCCAAGTTATAGCTGGGGTCCATTGCACTGAGCACTGTAAGGACCTGGAGAAGACAGAAGCCTCTATTAGAAAATGTTTTTCAACTTACAGCCTTTTAACTCTGTGTTTAAATCTTGCGATAGGAGCAATACATTTCACTGTGTATGGCCACAACTGCTGAAGTTACAGGCCAGTGTAAATGAATCTTTTGCGAGTAAATGGAACTCTCGATCGGAAGCAACTCACAGACATGCAAAGAGTTGGGTTAAAAATGTGTAGAGTCCTGTTTAGTGTTTACATAGAGCACTGGTGGAGGGAGAAAGATTCACTGTTTTAATGGCAATCCAGTGTGTATTTAAGTAATATGAAAAAGAAAATTTTAGGTTTTGTGTACTGTAATAACTAAATGTCTGTTAACATTAAACTAATATGTGCTCTTACACAGCTAAACTACTAATGTCATTTGTAAATTGTCATCTCTAAGCAAGCAAGCAGACAGCCCTCTGGGAATTTCATGCATTATACGTGTGCTAGGGAGAAGGAAAGTGTACACAATTACAAAAATAAAGGTAACTTTTTATTCTTGTTTTGCCTTTACTGTTAAAACTAAGATTTTTCTGGTAAACCTGCCTCCTAAGTTGGGTTACAATGAGGCTAGCTGATAGTTCCTATCAGTTGCTATGGTTTTTCTTTTGTGGTGCTCTCATTGGTACTTTAATAATAGATTCTGCAATGACTGTCAGATTTTTTTGTTTGGTCGTAAGGCATAGCTGAAGGTGTTGAAAAGGTACTAACCTAGCCTAAAACTGCTGTTGCTGATCATTGGGCATTACCAGGTATGGCTGGGATTTCAGCCATGAGAGGAATGGATGCATTGTGGAGACAAAGGACTAATTGCATTTACTTAAAGGGACATTGAGTTACCATCAGTTATTGTATTTCTTTTAGGAAAACACAAACCTGTTTGTTTCTTTTTGAACTACTAAACAAGAACAGTCCAAACACACCAACAGTTTATTTGTTTCAAGGATGTTAATCTGGTGGCAGTTTCTCTTTACAAAATAGTAATTTTAAAAAAGCAAACAGTAGCCATTTTGTTCGTCAAATGTTTGTTTAGTGAGGCGTTTGAAAAGCTATCAAAGTTGAAACCAGTTATGCTGCAACTATAGAAACCAATAGTAAATAGTAGTAGTATTTTGTAAATAATTCGAGAGGCCAGTTTGTACCTTGTCGGTATCTCTGGAAAGCAACAAAACTACAGAATCCCTATTAAAAAAAAAAAAAAAAGCTCCTGCTGATGCTCCTGCTGTTGTTGGAAGGGATGAATTCATACCAATAGTTCAGTGAATATATTTGTGGTGTCTGTCTACTTTAGAGGCTGATCTTCCTCTGATCTCACTGCATGCTTACCTTTGAAACCGCAAGCACAGAGGTAGTTAATTTTGCATGTTCATAAGCTGGGCAGTAAGCCACCATCTCTAATATTTACCTGAATGGAGAAATACTTGCTGTTGGCAGAAGTTAGGTATGTGGTAAACCCATTCTCTAATAGCTTGGCAGTCTGACTTCTTGGAGACTTGGAAACCCCTGCACAGGGGAAGGAGGGCTGGAAGGTCAGTTTGCACAGACAGCAGCCGGTTGACGTCTACAGGAATCTCCGGTGAACTGGGTATCATTTTGTCCTACTGCACTGCTGCGCAATGAAACGGCTCCGAACCAGGTTTCGTTCAAAAGGCAGACCTCACCCTTGTCAGAAACTTGCTGCCACAGGGAATGTAGAAGATGCAAATAATGCAGTGTACTGGGCCTCAGCACAAATGGTCCGATCCTTCAAAACAAAACTTACTTTTCACTCTTCTCATCCCAGAGGTGCATATGTCTGGAAAGAAGCACCCTTTGCTTCTAACACCCAGGGCTGAAAGAGATGGATGTGACACCCCTTCCATCACCACAACCATGAGATGTCTCAAAGGCAACTAAGTGATTTCAAATCTTCAAATCCTGTAGTGGATTTCCTTTTTTGTCCAGAAAGGATAATTTGTTCTGATGTAACTGAGTGGCTGCTCAGTATCTCTAAAATTAAATCCAACGTACTCTTCCTGCAAAGTATTTTCAGCCTCCTCTTCTCCAGGTTCAATGTTTCAAAATCCCATCTTAATCTGAGATCTGTAATTGCTTTTATCCAGGGAAGACTCATGCTAAATGTGTATACTTTTTAGCTTATAAACACTCAGACTTCCTGACTACTCTACCTAGCTAAGGTCTGGCAACATGAGAAGCACATTAAGAGACTGAAAATAATTTGAGGCACGTACAGAGAAAAGACTCTCGGACCAGTGCAAACCCAGGACATCGATTTAGCAATTCTCAAGCTTAGTAATAAATATGAGGTTTGTCTACAGATGTCATCACTGGAGACTGGAGGGGGAAAAAAATAGCCAGATTTTTCCATCCCCTAAAATATCCTAAAGAAACATTTGGTGGCATTTAAATAGGAAAACATTATGCTATGCCAGAAACAAGTTTTACTTTTTAATATTTCTTTGAATTGCATGATAGTGGTTATCAGAAGATGTTTGTGGTGTGAAAATATGTGGGTTCTTTTTGCTTAATTTTTTTTCCCCAAGATGATCATGTTGAAACTTGTGGTCCTTGCTACATCTAAAAAATCATAAAGCAGTTTAGGAGACAAGCTTTTGTTTACACTGCCACAGATGGCTGGAATAAATTAATGGACTCACTAAAGAACAGTTCATTTTAGTTTAAAATGCATTTGGACACTTATCAAAGCTCACATGGTGGCCATTTTATGTTATTTATTCATCTATTTGTGCTTTACAATTCCATGCCCAAAGGCTATGTCTGAGTAATGGTCAGAGTTTCCTCCTAACAGAATTTATAATTATGTATATCTCACAGTTCAAGCGCATTTGTACTCCTGTACTGTGGCATACCCTGGGTTATCCTGTGTAGCTACTCCTTCTGAAGAGCGTTGCAAATCCAGCTGTAAACAAGCAGATTAGAAAGGCAAGGTAAACTTCTTCACTAATGTGAATGTTTTAAGTTGAGCATTTTCCCTAAATCGGTGAAGAACTGCACAAAGTTGTAACTATATACTTCCTTCACCATCAACGCTGCTATTTGGGAGAGGTAGTGAGAGCAAGACTTCCCAAATTAACTCCTGAACTCCAATCCCCCTGGACTGGATTATGATGAGGGAGGAAAAAGGATGGCCTAGTTACTCTATGGCTCTTCACTTATGGACCTTTCAGAAACAGTGCAGTAAAACCTCTCCCTCTCACACTTCAACTTTTTCACGTGTATACACTTGTTTCCTCCTTGGCACCTGTACAGTGAAGACATGCAACACAGATGTCTTCGGAGCTGATGAACCTGGCACTGGAATCAGTGGGGCTACATCTTTCAGCTTGACTCTAATAGTGATTTGTCTTGCCCTGGGAAAGTCAGCAGCACTACTACTGTGACTCCTAGCGTAAGGGAAGAAATCAAACCAACATCTGAGTAGCTGTTGGGAGCCTTCAGAAGCAGCTTGTCATCTTCATGGCATTTTCTTGCTAATCCCATTTCTCTTGGACCCGTTGCATACTGGATATATCACCTTTAGACTGTTGCACTTGGGAGTTGACAAGCCAAACCGAGGGGGCAGAAGCAGCAAATAACTGAAATGTAAATCTGTGCGCTGTCATAGTGAAGTACTCAAAGAAGGTAAAAGAGCAACTTGGGCTCACTTCAGGCTTTCCTGAATCCCATGAATTTGACAGATGAACTTGCTTAAGTGTAATGTGTAATCTGGATTGCTAAATCAGGCGTTCAGATGTTGGGAGGTGCTAGCTGTGAGACTGTAACCATCACTCTTCATCATATGCGATGAGTAAAGAAACTGGTCCTGGAATAAAAATAGCGTGTGATTAAAGACTGCCCACCAGGTCCAAGTTACAACTGCACAGCAAATTGAAGTCTGGAATGTCCTGCCTTTCTAGTACTTGAACTGATGTGAATCAGGGGCAGTTTTGAGGAAAAAGCGGGGAGTTGCTTGTATGGTATGTCAGTACACTGAGACCCCTAGGCTCCCTAATACATCACTGCCAGAATTTGAATGCTGAACTTTCAGAGTTTACACTTTACCCTTTAAACTCGCAGATTAACTACTGCAATGGCTGGGGGAGGAATCTTTTGGTTTAGATTGCGGGCTGTGTTCCTGGAACCATTTGAATTTGAAGGCCGTGGCCTTGCTGGCTGCCTGCCGCCCTGCCCTGCCCTCCTTTGCCCTCCCAGCCAGGCAGCCGTTCCCAGCACAAGGCTGTTGCTGCTGTGGTGGCAGCGAGTGCCTGGAGGTTTTCTGAGAAAGTTCACGTGCAATTATTTCTTTGGCATGTGAACAAATTTTACCTGAAGAGCACAAGGAACAAAAGGTTAATGGCAATTTTCAAAAGCCTATAACTCAACCAAGCCTCAACAGCATTTCATGCCAGAAGTGAAAGTAAGGTCCTTACTTACTTACTGCTCTGTTTCTGCTGCTTTCAAAACCCTGCTAGGGGGGAGGAGAAAAAAAAAAAAATCAGAGGCTTAGCACTTCTTCAGGAAAAAAGCCCAAACTATATTTAGGCTACGTAACACTTCTTTTATTAAAATTTCTTTTAACTTCTGCTTTAGAAAAGTGGGAATACTTGTATTCTGATGAACGTTGTGCATGCTTCCCTGTTTCTGCTCATTTATGTCCTGAAACAAGGTTCAGCTGTACAGATGCTCGGTGCTGATAAGAGCACTATTTGCCACAGCTGAGAATCCGGAGATCAGAGGGTGATCCATGGAAGGCCAGCCCTCCTGAACTGCTGGGGGAAGCTGGCAACGGCAGCAGGCTGACACAGACTGGCTGACTGCCATGGTTTGCAGACAGTAAGTTGATCCCCAGGAGAACTGTGTGGGAGGGGAAATAAGAGGAGCCCCCTCTACCAAGAAATACAAATTGTGAGGTAAGGCAGGGTATGGTTAGGTCTCTGAATCTCTTTCTCTGACCTGTACTTACTGGCAGATTAAGTCCTGCTTCATTTGGAGGGGAAATTAATTTCATTACTTCTGTGAAATTTAAATGGTGTTACTATTTACTGGTTTCACGGGGCAAAAATCCTACAGGTGTCAGGTTCATTTGGCTTGGTAGGTAACATGGGCGTAACCAAGGATTTTATAACCTGCAGAGCAAAAGAGAAAATGTGTGTGATGACACTTTCCAAAAAGAAGTGGAGGTTCCTCAAAAGGGTGTTCTCTGTAACGGCTGAAAACCTCGCAGGACAGAATGAAACTGGAGAGTCCAGCGGCTGCTGCTAGTCTCTTCTAATGTAACTGCTCCTTTAGAACAAATGGATGCAAACTGTAGATGGTTGGACACAAAGCAGTTTATTATTTCATATACATGGAAATATTCCTTGTGAAAATGATTTATGGGCCTAACGCACTCGCGTAGTCAATATAATGCTGTAGATCAGGAGCAAACACAACTAGAAAACTCCCCAGCTAGCACCAGAGACCACCGAGCTGCTCAGCAATGTCAGTACTGATGAAATGAACCAGACTCTTGGATTTATTAGAGATAAGTACTAGCAATGCACAGGATCCTGCTTCTGATTTTCCTACCAACACTTCAACTGCTTTGCATGGGTGATTGTAATCAGCAAGAATTGTTATGCGATGGTGCTGAAGCAGAGACTTGAGAAAACACAGCTCTCACTTGAGACACAAAAGACCACAACCTTATTTCTCTGCATCTTATGAGGGAAACAAAATCTCCACTGGGCATCTCGAAAGTGCTCATTTACAGAGATAGAAAGACATAAAATAATTACAATGCAAAGAAAAATTTCCATGCTATTCCATGAGAGGCATTCTCTCCGGAGACATGAAAGGAAGAGAAAAGGCAAACCTATTCTCTACTGCACCCCAAGGGTCATCAGTGTCCAGAAGCTACTTATACTTTTTCAGGCTTTTTGTAAAGCAAATAAGAGTGGGAAGCCCTTTTTTTTTTTTAATCCTTTTTATGTCGTAATAAAGAAGAGTAGAATGAAAGCTAACTGGATAAAATGAGTGCTGTGAAGAGCATGCTGAAGACCAGATCTGTGATTCTCTTTTGAGAAGGGGAGAAAGAACCCAAGAAGTTGCCTGGCATGCAAATAGGAAAAGGAAAGACCAATCATAATTAAAACTCCTCTATTCCTGTGAAATGATGAGAAAAGCTCTCACATTTTGGGGGATCATAGGTGTGGCTACTTGAAAGTGCTGTCTAGAAACTGACGTTATGGTGTTTGTGTTTTTTTCCAAATGGAGAATACTTGCTTTTGCTGTTTTTTAAGGTAGTAGGGAAGGCAGAACTCCTTTGTAGGCATGTTGCAGCGGGAATGTTTATTTCAATGATACCATAAATATTGTGTTTGCGGTATCAAACAATCGCAATGTTTGGGAGGAAAGAAACTTAAGAGAGCGCAGAGGCTGCGTGACCTGGCCTGCTTGCCTTTGGGGCACTCCCTGCGGCAGGGTGGCTCTCCCGAGGGGATGCAGGGGGAGGGAAGGCTCGCTGTCCCTGTGGGGAGCGGGGTGAAGGTTCAGGGACAGCCCAGGCCTGTCACGCTGGGAAGGTGTATGCCTAACCCCGGGAAGGGTCCTCCCGCTTTGCTTCTGGGCAGGAGAGGGGCTGTGTCCCTGAGCACGGCAGTGTGGGATGCGGCCCTGGCGTGCAGGCTCCTCTTGTGGGATTTTCACGAAGTGGAAAAACAACCAGGGTGAGGTTTGGCCCTGTCCCCGCTTTCCCTTCCCCCAACAGGGAACGGGGAGGACGATGGTGAAGGAGGCTGCGGTGCGCATGGGGACGACGGCGAAGGAGGTTGTGGTGCGCGTGTGGACCGAGACGGGGCGAGTGCCCGCGGGCTCTGGCGAGGGGTGCCGCCGCAACTCATGGAGGCCAGGGTGGGGCCCAGGGCACCCGC
>NW_008824053.1:2554289-2555822 GCF_000699105.1 Pygoscelis adeliae
TCGGGGGCCGTGGCCTGAGGAGGCCCTGGGCGACCTCACGGGGCCTCAAGCTGCCAGGCCGGGCCCTCTCACAGCACCTCACGGCCTTGGCCTCGGTGGCCCGCAGCTGCCTGTGGGCCGTCGGAAGTGCGCGGGCCCTCAGTCCTTCACTGCCCCGCTTTGGGCCAAGCTGAGCTGACGTACCGCACCGTGCCTTCTGGGAGTCAAACAGTTGCATGGAATGCTGAGCAGGATGGCAGGAGTAGCACCCTTGCTGCAAGTGGCTTCCCAGGACCTGTGGCACTTGTGCGGTGCCAAATTCCTTGCCGCAGGTCGGACTGGGAGCTTGGAAGTAGGGTTCGGACATGGCCTGGTGCAAGGCGGAGGTGAGGTGGAGTGGGACCAAGGCTAGTGCAGTTTACCATGTGGTGAACTCCTGCTGATGTTAGCCAGGTTGCATGGTTGGGGCTCAAGGTCGCTTTCCCCCACCCTTCACAGGACCTTGCACGTGGCTTCAGCTCTTTCAGAGAGTCTAGTAAAAACAAAGTGACGATAAACCAACTTGTAGTGTGACAGTCTTGTTCCAGCCTGACACAACTTTTTGCTGTGGTATGCCTTTAAAATGTTTAAAATATATAAGTTAAAAAAAGTATGTAAGTTTAAAATATTAGGTTTAGAGTGGGCTATTGCAGCTCATTGAGGGCCCAGCCGTAACACATAAACATGCACAGCAGCAGCTTAAATACACCTCTAGGTCAGTTGTGACTGAATTTTATCATCAGTTCTCACACTGAGTTTTTGTGTCCAGTCCATTTCCTAACTGAGCTGCTGCTCAAACCGTGACTAATGTCCAGAAATGCTCTTACAGATACTCTGATAAAACTGAAACCTGGAATGGATGGGAAAAACAAACTATCGTAGAAGTCTTCCTGGCAATTAAGGAGGCACTGTGGAATAAAATCAGTACTGTCTGTCTTTTACCAGCTCAGTGTTTTCCGAGCAGCCAATCTGGGATTTTTCTTCAAGTGCTGAAGTTCATTTTTCTATTACAAAAGTTTGATTTTAGCAGTACAGGTTTTTGAGTACTTTCCTCACATTTTTAATGCAAAATATTTCTGGGATTACGTTGTTTTGCATTTCTAGATACGTATGACAGATTCAAAGAACAATATATTATTGTAGGATCATGTGTTGGTAATAGTATGCAGCACTACATGATTTAGAAGACTGACTGATGGATTTTGAAAAAGACTAGTGTTTGCTTTACTCTCAGGTTGAAAATAGAAACTTTGGTCAGTATCTTCCTGTGTTTTTGTTTTCAGCACTCACTTAAATTAGCAAGGAAATCAACGCAGTCTACTTCAAACCAAATGTATTGTCCTTTCTCCATCTGTTTGAATAAATTTAGTCACTGCATGATTTGTCTCCCAGATGAATATATCAATAATTACTGATAGTCTAATTGCAGCTCTCTTTTTTTGTTGTTTTTTTTTTCCCTGCATGGGACTTTTTTTTTTTTTGGGAAAAAAAAAAGTAGTGTATTTTCAGTAAAAA